>NC_143077.1:9514696-9817727 GCF_052426305.1 Pelodiscus sinensis | reverse complement strand
TCCACTGATCATGGGCATGGCCAAGTTTCCGGCAATCCCATAGAGTTTGTTTACAACCACCAGTCCTCAGTCCTGGCTCAGTGTGCTGTGCTGTGCTGTGCTGTGCTGTGCTGTGATTTTGCTCTAATTCACCCCAAATGTCTTCTAGTAAGCAGTGAAAGTGTTGGTAATTGTGCTAGACCAGCCGTGGCCTACCCGTGACTCTTCCCTCCCTCTGGAAGTGCAGCTCAAGAAGCCGCCCCCGTGGCTCGTGAAGCTGCCCCCATGCCCCTGAAAATGGCCCCCGCCTCCCTGTGCCTGTGGGAGCCCGATGTGGCCAAAAAGCCTTTAATCATGTTTCTTAAAGGGGCAGTCCTTTTTTTTTTTTTTTTCTCAACAACTTTTCCTCCCCAGCTCTTTGCGCTATATGCACAACTATTTTGGCTCTTTGCCTGTAATGGGTTGGTCACCTCTGTGCTAGACTATATTGACCTCGTGTGGAAGCTGGCCTATTCTACCCACCCCCCTATGCTTGCCAGTGGGACAGAGTTAGGCCAGAGGGCTATAGGGGAGTCATAGAAGGGAAATATATTAGTCCCAGATTAAATCGGTTCCTGTTCCCAGGATAAATTAACAAAGGCTGATCTAGAACCAGCAGAAACCTGTTAGAATCAATTGGGACAATCATAAGAACATAAGAACGGCCGTACTGGGTCAGACCAAACGTCCATCTAGCCCAGTATCCTGTCTGCCGACAGTGGCCAGCACCAGGTGCCCCAGAGAGGGTGGACCGAAGACAATGATCAAGCGATTTGTCTCCTGCCATCCCTCTCCAGCCTCTGACAAACAGAGGCCAAGGACACCATTTTATCCCCTGGCTAATAGCCTTTTATGGACCTAACCTCCATGAATTTATCCAGCTTCTCTTTAAACTCTATTATAGTCCTAGCCTTCACAGCCTCCTCTGGCAAGGAGTTCCACAGGTTGACTACACAATCAGGCCAATTAAAAAGCCTGGAGACAATTAGGAGGCTTCCAGACTCAAGGGAGTCTGACTAATCAGAACACCTGGGGACCAATTAAGAATCTGGTTTTTAGAAAGGTTTCCCTTCTGTTAGCTCAGTGTGGTATAATGGGTCTGTCACGCTGAAGCTTGGCGGGGAAGTCTCATCCCTTAGGCCGCAAACCCGGCCAGCTCTCAAATAGGCGCACTGGGCCAAGCTGCGCCTGCAAGGTGTGCAGTGGGTGGGATTGACGGCGCAGGCTCCACATGGAGCTTCCTTTCGCCCAGGAGTAACTTCTCCAAAGGCAGCATCCGCATCTTCCCATGCGCTGAGCCCCAAGAATGCTGGGCACGGCCTTCCCAGGCTCCCCTCTGGCAATTGGGCAAGGATGGACCAAGAAGGGCAAGCTGGCATGGAAGCCGGCAAGCAGGCAGTGCTCCCACCCGGCCAACGTCCCCGCTTCAGGAGCAGCTCAGCCTGGCTGGCTGCAGGTCGAGCGCATGGCGCAAGGAGCAGCACAGGGGTCTGCGGATGTGGGGGCCAGGGAAGAAATGCAGATTAAGCTTTCTGGTCTTCCTGCTTACACTATTATCAGCGAGAGGGTGGTTCTCAGCCAAAGAAAGCAAAGCGCGAGAGCAGCACACCATGCCAACGGGAGCTGGAGCAGGGTACCGGTGTGAGAGCACCAATTGGGCCTGGCCCTGTCAGTTCCAATCAAGGGGAACAGACTGGGGCTGGGGAAAAGGCCTGCTCCTGGCCTGAGGACTGGCTCCACCTGCCAGCTTGATGAGCCAGGGGCTAGAAAGGTTGGGAAGGAGTCAGAAGGCAGGAGCAAGCAGGGTGGGAGAGGCAGGACCGTCTTTAGGCCTATGCAGCTGAATAGGGCACCAAATTCAGTCGTGCCTGAGGGTGCATATGCCTAGGGCCATCACCAGCCACAGACAGCACCGGCTCTGGCGGCTCCAATCCATCAGTCCCCAGCTCGCTGCTTTACCTTCCAGCCCTGTTGCAGACCCAATCCCCCAACCTCCTGCTTCAGCTCCCAGCCCTGTTAGACACAATCTCCCAGGCCCTGGTCTCCTCGCCCCCATGTTCCCCTTCCCCACTGCTCCATTTGCTGGCCCATAGCCCCAGCTGGCTGTGCCACTCCCATACCAGCCTCCCTGCCCACCCCACAGCTCCTGCCCACACAGCCCTGCCCCATGGAATACCTGTCCGCCTCCCCCTCCACCCCCAGCAGAGGATGGGAAGTGCTAGAGCACCAAAAATCTTAAGGACAGCCCTGGAGAGAGGTCAGTCAGGGAGGGGGCTGACTGCCTCCTAGCTAAAGATTGGCTCTGACTGTCAGAAGGGAAAACCCTGCACAGACTGGCTGCATCTAGACTGGCATGATTTTCCACAAATGCTTTTAATGGAAAAGTTTTTCCGTTACAAGCATTTGTGGAAAAGAGCGTCTAGATTGGCACGGACGCTTTTGAGCAAAAGCACTTTTTGCAGAAAAGTGTCCGTGCCAATCTAGACGCAGTTTTGCACAAGGAAGCCCCGATCGCCATTTTCTCCATTGGGGCCTTTTGGCGCAAAACGGTTCTCAGTTGTCTACACTGTCCCTCTTGCGCAAAAGCATTTGTACAAGAGGGCTTTTTCCCGAACAGGAGAGTCATTGTATTTGCGGAAGAACACTGATAATCTTACATTAGATCGTCAGTGTTCTTGCACAAATTCGAAGTGGCCAGTGTAGACAGCTGGCAAATTTTTCTGCAAAAGCAGCCACTTTTGCAGAAAAACTTGCCAGTCTAGACGCAGCCATTGTGTATAGTTTGGACTGGTGGTGGGACAAGGTTAGGTGAATAAAGACACAGGTGTTGCATAATCCAGAAGTCTCTCCAAGCCTGATTTGGGAGGGTAACCGTCACCCAGGGAGAGGGGTTGTCTGTGCACTTTGTTACAGGAGCAACATTCCCTCTTTTCCCACTCTTGAGGGAGATAAGATCTCATGATCCTATATCCCTTGCCTATCATCTTCCCCCACCTTCCCCCCCCCCTCGCCACCCCCTTTGCATTTCCTTCTTGTCCTTTAACTTTTCCCAGATGATGGGTTAATTGATCTCATTAGCTCATCAGCCTCCTACCTAATTAAGCCATTTGAACACCCATCACCCAATTAAATCTCCTCCAGAAGGGGAAGAGTTAGTATCATAGGGTGCGTCTATACTGCATTGAAACACCCATGACTGGCCCTGGGTCAAGCTAAGGAGGATGTTTAATTGTTGTGCAGACATTCAGACTCAAGTTGGAGTCTGGGTTTCGGAATCCTTTTCCCCTCTCCTCCACCCCCCACATATACATGAGACCCCAGAGCTCAGGCTCCAGCTACGCCCAAAGTATACACTACAATGAAACAGTTGTTTTTATTGCTGTGTAGACGTACCCTTAATGTCCAGAGTGGTGGGTGAGTTCTAGACTCCTGGTACTCTGCCACAAAGCTGAATGGTCCAAATATTTTATACTAGCTGAATGGTCCAAATATTTTATACTAGAAGATTTACCCTGCGTTGCTCAGGTCCCTAATTCAAATAATGCATAACCCTAACTCATTGCTCTGGCAGGGGTAGAGATGAGGGGTTGAGTAGGCCGGCTTCCCCAGGGAGAAAGGACAACCCTAGCCCTCTCTCATCGCAGCAGGTTGAGGCCAGGAGAAAAGCACCTGTCCATGGCTGCTGCAGTTGCTGCGGGCACAGATGCAGGAGGGATGGATGTCCCCCAGGTACGGGATGGACAGACATACAAACAGACACAAATACAGACAAACTCTCTGAAATATATAGTACATAACTATCCCTTTCTCCACCCCTGCCTCCTGCTGGACCAATGGGGCTATAGATGTTTTGGTCCCCATCTCTGTTCCTTTACTGCCTCCCTGTGGTGATTCTGCAGTATAACTGTCCCTCCTACCAGACCCCTACGTTTCTTATAAATGGAAAGGATCACATTCCAGGCATATCCCATTGTCCTGGCACAACCAAAACCTCACCTAACTTTAAGTTATGATAAGAGGAAGCTACATACCAAATGTGGTGGTCTTAGCTGTTACCTTTTAGGAGGCGCTCTTGAGCAGACGGACTCACAGATGGATAGATAGACAGATGCTTAAAATATATAGTAAGACTGATGTGTAGAAGAGTTAGAAAGGTGGTTGATGGTTCTTGCATTTGTAAGTGAACCTCTGCATCTCTTATCCTCTACTGTTTGCATGCCTGTGCTGCACTAGGGCCCGTGCGTACACATCGAGACAGCCTCTGTTCCAAAGATGAAAGAGGTAGACAAAAGAAGGGCTTTTTTTCAGGTTTTACAGATGGAAAACTGAGGCACAATGGACTCAGTGTCCCAAGGAGTCACAGTGAGTGCTTGGCAAGCTCAGGTCATGAGGTTCTTTTTTTGGAATCTAGGGCTATCACATCTCAAACACCCTGCAACCCTTTGTTATGGCTAGGGTTGCCAGATAATTTCACAAAAAATCCCGAACAGGGCAGGGAAAAAAATTGATTGAGCAAAAAAAAAGAGAAGGGACCAAACTTGTTGAGCAAAAAAAAAATCACTGCACCTTTAAATTCTCCTGCTCCCGTCATCCCCACTGACCTTCCATCCGAGAAAAAGAAAAACACGTCTTGTATTTTCTGTTTTATTTTACTGGACAGAAGACGCAATTACCAGACTGTCTGAGCGAAAACCGGACACCTGGCAACCCTAGTTATGGCCTCATGCAAGCTCAGTGTGCTGGCCTTTTTGCTTCACTTTATGTACAACTAAATCCCGAGATCTTTGCTCCCATTTATATGGGTCTCATCTCCTAAACATAATGCACCCAGGAGCCTCACGCACAATAAAAGCTAGAGAGCCTGCTGAATAAACAGTGCCACTCTAGACTTCTCCTTTGTACCTCATGTTTGGCTGGAACGTTGAAATCTCAATTCATGTATTATTGGCCTAATTAGAGAATAGTGGGATATTTTGACTTGCATTACAGAGCTGCTTGAGGTTGGAATTCTAAGATCAGGTCAAATTCCATTGTAGTTCATTATATGTGACTATTTCTTACCCATTATGGGCTGAATAACAACCGTACACCCGTATAATATGCTCTTACAATTCTCTCTCAGTCTGCAAGCCACGGGAGACAGGAAAGCTCTACTCCTTATCATTGACATCACTGTGAGAGGCAATACCCTTTCTCGGGCATCAGTGAGAGTGATAAATAGGCTCCCATTAATAGAAAAGAGACTGAAAAAACCTCATCATTCATGGCACTTGGGAGACATGAATTGTTAATGGAGTAACTTACAGGTTGAAAAAAATGGTGGTGGGGGGGATTATTATACTATAATACTCATTGGTTACAGGAGAAAATCACAGGACGATTTCAAAGTAATTTGCAGAAGTGGGAAGGTGTTGTGATACCATTTTAGAGGGGGGGAAACTTAGACATAAAGGGTATGTCTAGACTACATGCCTCTGTCCCCAGAGGCATGTAAATTAGACTACCCGACATAGTCAATGAAGCAAGGATTTAAATATCCCCCGCTTCATTAAAATAAAAATGGCCGCTGCGCTGTGCCGGCTCAGCTGAACATCGGTACAGCGTGAAAGTCAAGACGCGGATCGGTCGACAAGGGATGCCTTTGTCGACCGCTCCTGTAAACCTCATTTCACAAGGCATAAGGGATCTGTCGACAAAGGCGTTCCCTGTCAACCAATCCGCGTCTTGACTGCCACGCTGTGCCGATGATCAGCTGAGCCGGCACAGCACAGCGGCCATTTTTATTTTAATGAAGCGGGGGATATTTAAATCCCCGCTTCATTGATTATGTCGGGCAGTCTAATTTACATGCCTCTGTCGGCAGAGGCATGTAGTCTAGACATACCCAAAAAGATTAGAGCGCAAAGACGATCGTGTGACTGAAGCACTGGGTTTGGAATCAGGGGATACTTTCCTGGTTCTGCCACAGATTCCCTGGGTGACCTTGAACAAGTCACTTAGGGCCAGATATTTAAACATATGTATGTCCCTACCTTCCATTCAGAGCAATGGGAGTTAGAGGCCTAAATACCATCTCTCTGTGCCTCAGTTTACCATGTGTAAATTAGGAATAATAACACTCCCTTTTCTTACACCCTCTGTCTGTCTTGTATATTTACAATGTAAATGCTTCAGAGCAGTGACTGTCTCATTATTTTTATGTACAGTTTCCAGCACAATTTTCAAGCAGTAAACATAGTGGTTTCATAGCAGTTTTCAAGTATCTAAGGGTATGTCTACACTACAGCGCTAATTCGAACTAACTTAGTTCGAATTAGTTAATTTGAACTAAGCTAATTTGAACTAACGCATCCAGACTAAAAAACTAGTTCGAATTAGCGTTTTGCTAATTCAAACTAGCATGTCCACATTAAGTGGACCCTTAGCTGGGGTTAAGGATGGCCGGAAGCAGTGCCAGCAGGGCATCAGATGAGGACTTAGAGCGTGGAGCTGCTGTCTCAGGCTAGCCGAGGGCTGTGCTTAAAGGGACCCGACCCCCACCCCGGACATACAGTTCTCGGGGTGCCCCGCTTGCAAAGCAGTCCTGGCTTGGATTGCCCGGACTACCCACACTGGGCACATCACAGCACTCGGCCATCAGACCGGCTGCACTTGCCACAGGCTGCCATCTGGGGAGAGGGAGCAATTGGGGGGCTGCAGGAGAGCTTCCACCCCCAGAAGCTCCCCATCGGGAGCTCGTACCCCATTCCTCCCTCACCTCCTTCCACTTAACCCTCCCTAGCCCCCCTTCCTGATGTACAAAATAAAGGACAATTGTGTTCAAAAATGGAATCTGTCTTTATTGAACAAAACTGGGGGATACTGGGAAAAGGAGGTGGGAGAGGGGAAGAGAGAGGGTGGGAGAGGGGAGGGCAACTAAAATGATCAGGGGTTTGGAACAGGTCCCATATGAAGAGAGGCGAAAGAGACTGGGACTTTTCAGCTTAGAAAAGAGGAGACAGAGGGGGGATATGATAGAGGTCTATAAAAGCATGAGTGGGGTGGAGAGGGTGCATACAGAAAAGTTCTTCATTAGTTCCCATAATAGAAGGACTAGAGGACACCAAAGGAAAGGAATGGGTAGCAGGCTTCAAACTAGTAACAGAAAGGTGTTCTTCACAAAGCAAAGAGTCAACCTGTGGAACTCCTTGCTGCAGGAGGCTGTGAAGGCTAGAACTAGAACAGAGTTTAAAGAGAAGTGAGATAAAGTGATGGAGGTTGGGTCCATGGAGTGGTATTAGCCAGGGGGTAGGAGTGGTGTCCCTGCCCAAAGTTTGTGGAAGGCTGGAGAGGGATGGCACGAGACAAATGGCTTGGTCACTGTCTTCGGTCCATCCCCTCCACGGTCCCTAGTGTTGGCCACTGTCGACAGATAGGCTACTGGGCTAGATGGACCTTTGGTCTGACCCAGTACGGCCATTGTAAGCTCAGGGCTCAGGGTCGGGGGTCTCAGTGGACCACCTTGATTTTCATGCACACCTGCTCCTGGGTGGCCAGGCTGGCAGCTCTCCTGCCCTAGACGGCCACTTTCCTGTGCCTAGTGGGGAGGTCGTGGACGAGGTCCACGATGTCCGCACTAGCCCAGGCGGGTGCCCACCTCTTGCAGTCCCGGGCAAGCTCCCGGGAGACGCCAGCCTGGTCCCAGGAAGAGGGGGAGGGCTGGGGGGCATCGGGTGGCTGGCTCGAGCCATGCCAGGTGCAGGGTCTGCTAGCTGGGTGCTGGCAGGCTTGCACCTGGCACGGGCATCGTAGCCAGCCCGTGCCCCTTTGAGGGGTCCGGGGCCGGGAGGGGGGCAATAGAGTTTCCCTGGTGTTGGCCAGAGTGGCCACCAGGGAAAGCTGGGGAGGGCTAGCCTCCCACTAGTTCGAATTAAGGGGCTACACACCCCGTAATTTGAACTAGTAAGTTCGAACTAGGCTTAGTCCTCATAGAATGAGGTTTACCTAGTTCGAACTAAGCGCTCCGCTAGTTCGAATTAAGTTCGAACTAGCGAAGCGCTTGTGTAGCGCCTAGGAAAGTTAATTCGAAATAATGTCCATTAGTTCAAATTAACTTTGTAGTGTAGACATACCTTAAGAGGGTGTTACAAGAAGGAGAGAGAAAAATTGTTTTCCTTGGCCTCTGAGGATAGGAAAAGAAGCAATGGGCTTAATTGCAGCAAGGGAAGTTTAGGTTGGACGTTAGGAAAAACTTCCTAACTGTCAGGGTGGCGAAACACTGAAATAAATTGCCTAGGGAGGTTGTGGAATCTTCATCACTGGAGATATTGAAGAACAGGTTGGACAGACATCTATCAGAGATGATCTAGAAGGGGCATGGTCCTGCCATGAGGGAAGGGGACTGGATTTGATGACCTCTTGAGGTCCCTTGCAATTCTCGAATTCTATGACAATGAGGTCCTGTTGTCTTCTGGGGCCGCTAGTCATCATAATGACACTCAAGGTGCTGGACATCACTGAGTTGAAGTAGGCTGTTGGGTTCTGACCACTTCTGAAAATCAGAGGTGACATAAGCACATGAACAAGCATCAAAGCTGGGAATAGAAATCGAGTTTCCTGACTCCCCATTAACAGCAAAGATAAAAAGTTGGTGTCGTTCCTAAGAAAGATGGCACCAAAGTTAATAAGAACTAGACTTTGCCTTATCTTCTCTCTACCCTGGCTGGAAAGACTGTGCAATTCACTGAGCTTCTATGTGGCTTGGCTGGTCACTGGTCAGTGAAGTAGACATTCTAGGCTTCCTTGGCTATAAACGCAAGCCAGCTTTGTGTGAAGCAAATTGCAACACAGTAAAAGAGCCTGAAAAACCACCTTCCATCAGCCTGTTTTGGCATTCCTTCTGAGTTCTACACTTACAGAGTGTGAGGACAATATCGATTCCTCTGCATGGTTCTCTTATTGAAAGTTGCTACTAAGAACAAAACAGAAGGCCCATCAGGTCCGATAAACGCTGCATAATAACTCATGGTCCAACGTTCCCAGAATGAGCACAGAAGGTAAAATTTGTGCCTGTGCAAAGTGACCACACTTGTTTTGAGAGCATGCACCTTGCCTTAAGCCCCCTTTATGCTGGAATGAATTTCACCAGAGTGAAGAGTGAATAAGGACTTCAGGGACCAAGCCCTTAGCAAAGGGAGAAAAAATGCCATATGGTAGTCACAGTCTTTTGGATAAGCTGCCCATAAGCTGGTCATATGGTGCACAGTATCCTCCCCACCCCAATCCATAATAATTAAACAGAAAGTGACACTAGATCCAAAAGCACCAGAGATGGAGTGAAATCACCAAATCAAATCAATATGCACAGGGTAATCAACACTCATTAAACCAATTTAGTCAAGTGGTGACCTCGGTGGCTTTTATTTAATCATACATTTAAATGTCAAATCAAAATGCAAATTTGCCCATCGGCCTTTTCCAATTATATTGCATTAAAAACTTTCAAGTAAACAAATGCAACTGGAGTTGATGGTGTCTGATAAATACCAATCCCAACTGTCTTATGCAAGGCAGCTAACAGATTCCCACACAAAGACCTGAGTGCATGAAGTAATTACCCTCTATGGATTTATCATCCTACATTCTGCATAATAGATGTCCAACATATGAAAACCTAGCAGAGCTTATTAGTTGCAGTTAGTGTTGTATTTATACAGAGGGTTGCATACATTCTGTGTATATAAGCTTTTCTCATAAGTGCTATTCACAATTTTTAAATGTCTTTTTCCAGCTACCAGTTCCATTTATATTTGGCACAGTAGTTGCTCTCTGTACCATTTTTTCCTCCCTCTGTCACCTGTGACGCCACCCAAATGGTTTATAGAACTGAAGAGTTCTTGTAAAACTGATTTTTTCCCCTAAGTACATTGTTTGCAGATGAAATATGCTGTTTTCTCGAGATCACGCAAGGTGCCCCGTGACAGGCATGCGCCCATAACCTCAGCAGGCATGCTGTTTGACAAACCACATGAAGCAAGGCTGCCAAACACCCCAAGGGAACAAAGGTTCTGCATTACAAACTGTTTTTGGTTGGCTCCCTGCAGACTTCCTGTGTCAGCAGAGATAACAGAGAGCTGCCACTTTTTTGCCTAGTGTCCTATTATTTATGGTGCTCACAAGGCTGAGCAGTGACACGTAAAACATTGTAAATGTCTTGATAACACCACAACTACAAATTGGAAAAGGCACTGTTGGGCTAGCAGACAGAGCTGTAACTGACTCGCCTGTGACACTCAGCTGTCAAATATGACCCTTTATATGAATCTGATCATCAGTGTTAAGAGACTGGCTCCAAGCAAGATTAACCCTTGGCTAATTCCCATGTGAGAGTGGTTTACAGATGAGTCATACCCAGCTACACAAATCCAAATTACTAGCCATCCAATATCACTAATTCATTCTGCTTGCTTAGGCAAATGGAAAGCTAACCCTGAGACCCCCTGGGAAAGCCACACACTCAAACACACCTAAGGAGATTGATTTTTTTTTTCTCAGAAGAGAATTAGTAATGGGAAGAGGCAAGTTAAAAATAAGGTACAACAAGGAACTTCCATAGATATTTAGTATGAAGTATGGAAAAGCCTATTGGTGATGTTAGTTCTTTATGTGGCTTATACAAATCACTGTTTTTAGAATCCTAGGGCTGGAAGAGACTGCAGGAAGCAATCGAGTACAACCCCCTGCTCAAAGCAAGACCCATCCCAACTAAATCATCCCAGCCAGGGCTTTATCAAGCCAGGACTTAAAAACCTCGAGAGATGGAGATTCCACCCCCTCCCTAAGGAACCCATTCCAGTGCTTCACCCTCCTAGTGAAATAGTTTTTCCTAATATCCCTAGATCTCCCCCACTTGAGACCATTGCTCCTCATTCTGTCATCTGTCACCACTGAGAACAGCCTCTCTCCATCTTCTCTGGAACCCATCCCCCCTTTTAGGTAGTTTGCAAAAACAATGAGATGTCCTCGGGCACCTTAAAGACTAACAAAAGATGCATCTGACAAAGTGGATTCCAGCCCATGAAAACTGATAGCTAAAGAAATGTGTTTGTTAGTTTTTAAATCCTCATCGTTTTTGCTGACACAGACTCACACGGCTGCCTCTGTGAAACTTGCCTAGTTTGGCCTAGTCAGGGAATTGCAATACTGGCAGGCACATTTGTGGATTTTGTGCAACACGGGTATAGAAAAAGGGATGCATTCTCTGGTGCACTGAGCTTCGGGCAGGGTGAACTGCACCTTGCATTGCTGCAAGCTTGCACAGTGCCGTGCCCCCGTACTATTTTTGGCAGCAGACCAGCAAAAGCGTTCTGCCAAGGTGCTCTCTGCAGCAGCAGAGGAGAGAATTGCATGTGCCCCGAAATGCAGAATGTAAGTGGGGCTGGGGTGGTGTTTAGTGCCAGTGGAAATCATTCTCCTTCTCAGCTGGGAGTATTTTATGTTAACTTTGCTCTGGTGTAAATGATGGCAAAAGGTCCAGGGCAAGTCAAGCCCATTGTTGTGTAAAAATCACGTGAAGTCTCCAATTTGATTAAGATTTTATCAAATGTTTTCAGGGGTGGGGAACCTAAGGCCCAGGGACCAGATGTGGCCCCTGGCTTGCCTGGACCCGGCCCCCAAGGCTCATCCCTCCCCCCAGCATTGGGAAGCCCGTGTAGGCGCTCCAGCCCCCCCGCCACAGGGCTGGAGCATACAAAATCTACTAGCCTGGGCCCCCTTATGCTCTGGTGTGGGAGGGGAATGTGGGGAGTGTCTGTCTCCTTCTCAGGCGGGACCCACATCTGTGAGGGTTTGTTTGGTTTTGGTTCTCTCTTGTGTGTGTCCCCCGACTGATTTTTCTGTGAGTCAGCAGCCCCCAGCCCAAAAAAGGTTCCCGACCCCTGACCCATCAGTACTGTGCTTGCTCCTGGCCCTGCATTGCAGTGCTGATAGATGCCGTCCATGTAATTCTATCATGGGTCCAGGGTCATGAGTAGAACTGGTCTGAAAAATTCCCCCAAAGCTGTTTTTGGCAAACTCACCAAATCAGCAATATAAAAAGTTTTTTTCCTGGAAAAGGTTTGATTGGAATGTCGTTCTGATGGACCTAGGCAGGGCTCAGTCAAAAACCTGCCTTGCTTCCTGCCAGCATCCCCCTGCCTTCTCTGCAGCCTGGGCTTTCAGGCCACTTCTAGGTGATGAGAAAAAACCGCAGAACCAAATACTTGCAATTTCTCACTCTCAGAACCCTCCCCCTGCACAAAGGGGCATTTGCATTCCTTTTCCCCTGAGCATAACACTTGTCAGATTGCCATTGATTTTGTTTGTGGTGGAATTATTTGAATGAACCAAACAGATTAAAATAAAGTGAGGTGGAGGATAATCACGTCAGAAGGTAAGAAGTGTTCTGCTCTGCACCGGAGCTGCTTAAGGTTAATTCGTCATGGCTCTAGTTGCTGTCGCCCTTACATGGAAAGGAAATCTGCTTTGTTACATCGTACCTCTTCCTAACTCACACAACTGAAAACCTCATTTCATGGGCTCCAGGTTCCCCAGATTACAATTCCACTGGAGAGAGTCTTTCAGCGAGATACAAGCCAATAGGAACATATTAGCTTGTAAAAACCGGATTTTTCTCCTGATCACGCCTAACACTCAATAATGCGCAACGCAGAGATCTATTTGTCATACACACTACATGGAAGAAGAAGGCCATCGATCTCTGGTTTGTTAATGGAGTGATGTTTTCCACTTGTGCGCTTACTTGTCTTAAGGGGAAAGTGTTTTCTACCATGATCGCTCATATTCGTGATCAAGCCAAGATACTTGAATGATGCTCCCCTTTAAGCCATGCAAGACTGCAATACATTGTTTCACATTACACAACGCCTGCTCCTTTTCTAATGTACCCGGGGAAAGACCCTTGTTTGTGTTGCTTTTGGGGAGGGGGGGATTCTTTGATGGAACATCGTATAAATTCTCTTTTATCAGTTATACTGCAGCTGTGCTCTTACTGCAGCTTACTGACCTGTAGCAGCTTCATTCCTTCTTCATGGCCACTGCTTTAGGGCCTCGTCAGCGCAAATCTAAGACCAAGCACCCACAAACACATTGGTCCACTACACATAAAGGCAGGGGAGATTAATCCTTTTTTCCAGGTTTGGCGCTCACGGGCTACTTTGGGCCAATAGACCCCATGCCCCCTTACGTGACCCCTCCATCCGCCGATCCTGTGCCCATCATGTGCATGCTCCTGCATGACCCCTCCAGAAGTGCAGGGAGCATGTGTGGAGAATGCATTGCACTGCACAGACATGCACAGCGGCCCCTCCACCCCAGCCAAGTTCTTCCGAGGTGTTCAGGCAGCTGCAGAGGAGAGAGGTGTGTTTGCTCCTTAATGCAGAATGTAAATGGAGTTTGTGGTGGGCGTAATGCACGTTGGACCTCCCAAGTCCAGCACCTCCGGACCAAGGAGGGGATTTACCAGTCTCCTCTACTGACCTTCCAGCCCACCATCCCTCCCTGCTGCCGGCTCCTTCTGGCCCATGCCTGGCCCTGCTGCCCCCAGGCTAGGGCTCAGGCTCCAACTCCAGCCCCACTGCTGATGAGATATGGTCTCAGCGCCCCCCCTGCCACCGGCTTGGCTGGGGCCAGAGTCACCCAACTGCTGCTGGTCCTGCTGCCACCAGGGCCAGAGCTCCCTGGTCGCTGGTGCTGGAGCTCTCTGGCTGCTGCCACCAGGACTGGAACTCCACAGCCATTGCCCACCCCTCCCATTCCCCAGCATGCTCTGGGGCCTGCTGCCAGACCTCCTTGTCTCTGGGCTCTGTGGTCCAGGAACATCCATGCTGGACCACAGATGTTGCTAGATCACAGAGTCCATATTAGGGAGGTACAACCTGTACCCTTTGCAAGCCCTCTGCCCTAGGGTGACCATCACATTCTGGGAATGTAGGGACCTGATTTTCATAAGCACTGACTTCCTCCCCCCACCCCCTCCCGCTCCCCTACACACACCAAAAAAAAAAAAATTGCAGTGAAAACCAACAGGAGCTGTGAGTGATAAGACACTTTTAAAATCATACCACTGGGTCCTTCTATCAACATGTAACTAGTGTGTCCTAGATGTTTCTCTAAGGGTACATCTAGACTAGCCCCCTAATTCGAACTAGGGAGGCTAATGAGGGCGACCGAAATTGCTAATGAAGTGCGGGAGGTTTAACTGTTAATTCGAACTATGGGGTTTATCTCGGAATCACGCTTCTCTGCCATGTGTAGATGCGGGCAGTTACTTCGGGCTAGTCAGTTTCCAAAATGGCGACCGGCCGGGAATATGCTAATCAAGCACAGGATATTTAAATCCCGCGCTTCATTAGCAATTTTGGTCGCCCTCATTAGCCTCCCTAGTTCAAACTAGGGGGCTAGTGTAGACATACCCTAAGAAGTTAACCAAGGCTCTGCAATCTATATTCCAACACACATGTGGAATTCTGAGGCACTTTTCCACCACTGCCTCATGTTTGTATTTTTTTTTATGCACAGCCAAGCAACCAAAAAAAGCCTCAAATTTATCAAACAGATTTCATCGTGTGGAAAGCAAAGTGATGAAGCCTAAATTGCAATTGACGGAATTTTGAATTAAGCAATCAACTGATTAATTACTTGACTTTTGTCTAATAAAGCAAAATGCAAATGAGGCTCGCAAAAAGTTACATTCTTTCCGTGTAGCATTCGCATCACTCCAAACATTCCAGCAGAACTGCCAGATGCAAAAGGAAGCTGTCTCAAAATGGGCCAGCTACCCTCGCCTGTCTTCATTTTGTCTGAATGTACAACATATTGCAAAAAAAGGGAATGAAAGGTTTTTTAAAAATGTATCAAACAATATTTTGTTTGCTATGCAATAGGATCCTGAGCTACTCTGTCAATCCTAGCGTGGTCTATCAACATTAAAGTAGATGCAACGCATTGTATCCTTCTGATTGATCTGCATGGACAAATGTGAGATTGTCAGATTGGTTAGTGTCCACAAATACATTAATCAGTGCTCAGGTCGTAGGCTCATCTGCAAGAGCTTTTCATGCTTCTTTCTCTGCTGTTTGATACCATTGATAAATGGCCGGTGGAAGATCCAGTCTACTCAGCAGCACAAGGCCACAAACAGGAGGACTGTCAGAAGCAGCCTTAAAACTTGCTCCATGTGCTGTTTTTCTGCAATCCTTTATCCAGTGATCTCTCACCTACTTGACAGTAACCAAGGGTGAGGCCCTTCCTCAAGGGCTGAGCTTGCATTTCGATAGGAGCCTGTCTAAATCCTGAGGAGGAGAATCACCCGAAAGGCAACACATGCACTAATAGAATGGGGAAGATTCTGCATGTCTGTCTCCAGCTCAGAGGCAATCTACCTGATCCCAGATCAAGACACGGGCTCCAGTCGGAGTGGCAGGAGCCAGCACTGTGGTAGGTGCCATCTCCATATAGGCGCTTCGGGGCTGGAGCTCACATGGCCCTGGTCTATACAAGGGCTTCATTTTGAAATAGCCTCCCTTAGGTTGAATTAAGAAGTGGAGCATCCACACTACCAAGCCCGTTATTTCGAAATAATGGGCTGGTTATTTAAAAATCTCTACTGCTTTCCTCAGGGAATAACGCTAATTTTGAAAAGTTATTTTGAAGTAGCAGGAGCGTGGATGCTCCGATGCTGCTGTTTTGAAATAACGACTCCCCGGAGTAATTCGAACTAATGACTCCCCACTGCTTCCTGGGGCTCTAAGTCAAGGTAGCTCGTCCACATTAATGGAGCCTGCCACGGACTAATATCAAGGCTTCCCTGTAGTGAGGACACGCTATTTCGATTTTGTTATTTTGGGAGTTATTATATCGATTTTAGTTATTTCAAAACAGTTTCCTAGTGTAGCCATGCCCGTGAGGAAAAAAAATAGTGGATGACCAGCCTCCCTGATCTGCTTCTCTCCTCCCCACCAAGAATCTCGTGCCAGCCCCGCCAATCATCTGCAGGCAGAAGTTGCTGGTGGGAAGAGGAGGAGCAAGGGAGGGGCATGCTCAGGAGGTGAGGTCTAAAGGGAAGAACTGGTTAAGCTGAGAGTGGAGTGGAGGTGGGAAGAGGTGTGATGGGAGCAGTGAATTGCAGGGAAGGGGTGTAGTGGGGGCGGGGTCTGAGGCAGAAGAGGAGTCAAGCACCCCCAACAGCTCGGAAAGACAGTGCCTCTGAGCACAGATCAGTGAACGGAGCTCTGCACTAGGAGTCTCGTCACTAGCCTGGGTCTGACCTACTCTGTGACTTCAGGGGAGTCTCCTCCCCACTTCCTCCTTCCTCTCTCTCTGGCCTGTTTCGGCAGCAAGCTTTTCAGGGCCAGGATTGTCTCTTACTCTGGCCATGTCTACAGTAGGAAACTATTTTGAAATTCAGCTTAATGACTTGCGATTTAACAAAATCACACTAACGTGTCCATACTACAGGGAAGCCTTACAATTAGTCCGTGGCAGGCTTCATTAATGTGGATGCGCTACCTCAGACTTAGAGTCCCAAGAAGGACTGAGGAGTAATTATTTTGAAATACTCTAGGGCATAATTATTTCAAAATAGCTGCACCAGAGCATCCACACCACTGTTTTTTTTAAATAACTATTTTGGAATTAGCAGGCTTGGGAGAGTGGACGCTCTGCTTATAAATTCAACCTTGCGGTGGTTATTTCAACATAAAGTCCTAGTGTATACCAGAGCTTTGTGTCTCTGCAGCACCTACCTCACTTGATCTTGCTTGGGGCTCCTGAGAGGTATGACAGCAATAAATATTAACAGCCAGATCCTCAAAGACATTTAGGCTTCTGTCTCCCATTGATCATTAAATTACTCCAGGGGTCTGAGTCTAATTCCTTACGTTTAAGCCTTGGGAGTCAGGGGTGCTTTGCTTTGCACACTGCTGGCCTTCAGCTGGGAACATCAAGCACCATCTTGAATATCCCTGACAGGTGTTTGTCTAACTTTTTCTTAAAAATCTCCTGTGATGGAGACTCCACAGTCTCCTTAAGCAATTTATTCCAGTGCTTAATTACCCTAACAGTTAGGAAGTTTGTTCCTAATGCGCAACTTAAACCTTCTGTGCTGCAATTTAAGGCCATTGCTTCTTGTCCTGTCATCAGAGGCCAAGGAGAACAATTTTTCCTCCTCCTCCTTGTAACAACTTTTTAGGTACTTGAAAACTGCTATCCTGTCCCCTCTCAGTCTTCTCTTTTCCAGACTAAACAAGCCCAATTCTTTCAGTCGTCCCTCATAGGTCATGTTTTCTAGACCTTTAATCGTGTTTGTTGCTCTTCTCTGGACCTTCTCCCATTTGTCCACATCTTTCCTGAACTGTGGTGCCCAGAGCTGGACTCAGTACTCCAGTTAAGGCGTAATCAGCATAGAGTAGAGAGGAAGAATCACTTCTTGTGTCTTGCCTGCAACACTCTTGTTACTACATCCCAGAATGATTTTTTTTTTTCAAAAAGATCACACTGTTGACTCTCATTTAGCTTGTGGTCCACTATGAGCCCTAGATCACTTTTTGCAGTATTCCTTCCTAGACAATTATTTCCTGTTTTGTATGTGTGAAACTGACTTTTCCTCCCTAGGTGGCGTACTTTGCATTTGTCCTTATTGAACTTCATCCTATTTACCTCAGACTATTTCTCTAGTTTGTCCAGATCATTTTGAATTATGACCCTGTCCTCCAAAGCACTTGCAACTCCTCCCAGCTTCATATCATCTGCAAACTTTATAAGCGCATTGTCGATATCATCATCTAAATTGTTGATGACGATATTGAACAGAACTGGCCCCAAAACTGATCCCTGCAAAACCCCATTTGTTATACGTTTCCAGAATGACTATGAACCATTGACAGCTGCTCTCTGATTTCCTTATTTCTGAGTGATAACTAGTATTCATTTTTAAATTGCATTTAATTGTAGTTTTGAAAACAAGAATTGGAAGACTCAAAGGTGGATTTTCAAGGTTTCAGAGTCAGCTTTCCAAAGTAAAAGTTCTGAGTATGACAGAATCAAAGCATGGAAGACTGTGAAATCATAATGATTGGTTTAGTTAAGCACACAGTTAATATTTCAGCTCTGCAGAGAATAATTGCCTTTGAGTAATGAATTACATAAGAACAAGGATAATAAAACCCTAATAATAATTATGCTTATCTCTTACAAGCAGCTTTTCCACCATAGATCTCAAAACACTTCACAAAGGAAGGCAAATTCAATTCTCCCCATTGCAAAGACAGAGAAACAGAAGCATAGAAAGGCATGTACCCAAGATCACACAGAGCCCATAATAGAATGCATATCTCCTGATTCCCAGTCTGGTGCCCCATCCACCCCTCAAAGCTTTACAAAAATCAATATCATTAGTGGCACCTGGCTCCATTGGATGTTGGTGCCATAGAATTAAGATGCCAAACTCTCTCAGGGTCCATCAGACACAAACAGAAGAATGATGCAGGCTGAACCTTGGGACCTGACTGGTACTAAACTAGAGAATTTGCTGAACCACAGGAGGTCAATATTGTCTAGCAGCATTACCCACCCTTCCACTGCTTGCTGGGCTCTTTAGAGGATGCTTAGGCTATGTCTAGACTGCATGGAAGATTACAAAGAGGATTACAAATTCCGTGGGAATTTGCATATCTTCTTCCGATCTCACTTTCAAAAGCAGAGCTCTGCTTTTGAAAGTGAAAGTAGTTGGGACGCAGCTTTTTCGGCAACCCCCCGCCTTTTTCGAAAAGCCACGTAAACCTCGTTTTTTGAAACGCTCCTCTTTTGAATCTTCCGCGTAGTCTAGATGAACCCTTAGGGATAAATTAGAGCTAACAGTTTCCTAGTGTAGAAATGCCCTCAGTGTTCTGTTCTGTTTTGAAATAACTAAAAACGATTTAATAATTCCTGAAACAGCAGCATTGAAATAGCATATCCACACTACAGGGAAGCCTCAAAATTAGTCCAAGGCAGGCTCCATTAATGTGGACATGCCACCTTGACTTAGAGCCCCAGGAAGCGCTGGGAAGTAATTAGTTTGAATTACTCTGGGGAGTAGTTATTTCAAAATAGTGGCACTGGAGCATCCACACCACTTCTATTTTGAAATAACTATTCTGAAATTAGTGGTATTCCC
Organism: Pelodiscus sinensis; assembly: GCF_052426305.1. Lineage (NCBI taxonomy): Eukaryota > Metazoa > Chordata > Testudines > Trionychidae > Pelodiscus > Pelodiscus sinensis. The sequence continues at coordinate 9,798,517 of NC_143077.1, read as the reverse complement.
TGCGGAAAGCAGGAGTACAGATTTTAATATAAGCGGCCCATTGTTTCAAAATAACAGGCTTGGTAGTGCGGATGCTCCATTTCTTAATTCAACTTAATGGGGGTTATTTCAAAATTAAGCCCCAGTGTAGACTAGGGCTAAGAGCCAGGACTGGTGTCTGTAAATAAACTTTATTGGACTGTGGAAAACTTGGCCACACCCATGATAAGTGGACATCTGGCTAACTAAAATCATGCTGGACCATGGATATTGCTGGACCAGAGAATGCCAGACCAAAGAGGTTCAACCAGTAGTCTAAATGTTTCACATTCCTACCATAATCGATCAACCAGCACATCAAGGTTCGGGTACAAAGCAGGAAGTTGCAGTCTAGCCACAGGAAGAAGACAGCCTCTCCTGTCCATTGTTCCTCTAACTCAGTGGTCCCCAACCTTTTGGGGCTGCCAGGCACCCGGGGGTGGGGCCACACATGCACCGCATGCCTGGGGAGGAGGCCGTGAATGTGCCAGGCGCTGGGGCCCGGGACACAAGAATGGCTCGGGCTGGTCCTGGTCACTAGGCGGGCGCACATAAATGCCCTGGCAGGCGCCATAGCGCCTGCAGGCACCGTGTTGGGGACCCCTGCTCTAACTCTACTGCTACTCAATGACACCTTGATTGCTCAGCCAACAGGGCATCTTTAAGCCTGTGTTATGCCAATACTGACCCCTACAGGACAGAAAGTATCTCATTTTCCCTCTATCAGAACAACCACCAAAATGTGCTTCTTTTTCATTGCAAAAAGTCATGGCACACAAGCAATTTGCTGACTCTCAGCCCTGTGATTCCTTTACAGCATCTCTTCTACATATAACATCTCATGACCTGAGAGGTCACAGATCTGAGATGCACTGTGCCCGGGACTTATGAAATGACACTGATTTGAGTATCAACTGAGATAAGAATAAAAAAAGACCCTGCCATGCACTAGAGCCCACAGTTGAGGGTGGTCAGAATATGATGGAGCATCCCAATAGATAATACTAATAATACTAAAATTCTAATTTTATCAAATGAAAAAATGAATATCCGTAGGCCTGTATAATCTACACATCAGCACAACAAGATGCTTAGTCAATAAAATAGTTCAACTAAGTGATCTCAGCATGTAATTCCATAAGGGTTTTTTTTTCAGGGGAAAACACTATCAGTTTCCATTTCTGTTTAATGAATCATGTGAATTATAGTAACATTACAAATGGTTTTCTTTGCAGCCTATTAGTTTGTTTCTGTAGGGTTCTAATGGAAGACATGCTTCATTTAGATCTGAGCTTGCCCCCAAGCCATAAAGAATAAATTGTATTATTATAAGCAGTTACCTTTTCAAATGATCTTATCAAACAAAAAAAGTATGCTTCAATGTTATTATTGAGGGGTATAATCGTTTCAGACAACATGTTGCAGGCTCTTAGCTGTTTTGTTTATTTGTTTATTAATATCACCAGTAGAGAAAGGACCAAAGAGTTCAGAGTAATCTAGGCACCCTTTGGGCAATATGTAGATAGTGCTATCCTCTCACCCAGGGTAAGTCCAGCTCATTTAAATTACTTCACAGATTCACAAAGAAAACCAGACAGGACCATTAGATAATCTTGTCTGAACTCCTATGTATCATAGACCATAACATTTCTTCCAGTTGCCCCTCTACTGAGGCCATCAACTTGTGTTTCACTAAATCATCATCCTGAAAGGCATCCAGTCTTGATGTGAAGACATCCATAGATGGAGATCCCAAGACTTCCCATGGCAGTTTGTTCCAATGGTAATTGCCCTCACTGGAAAAAAATGTTGCACCCCGTGCTACAAAACTAATTAAAAATTATCATCAGTAGACCAGAGTGCACCTGAGTCAGAACTTTTTGGACTCTTAAGGTGTGTCTAAACTACATGGCTCCATCAATGGAGCCATGTAGATTAGGATGATCGGCAAAGGGAAATGAAGCCGCAATTTAAATAATCGCGGCTTCATTTAAATTTAAATGGCTGCCGCGCTGAGCCGGTAAACAGCTGATCAGATGTTTGTCAGCTCAGCATGCTAGTCTGGATGCTCCCGCGCCGACCTGAAAGCCCTTTATTGACCTCCCCGTTATGCCTCGTAGGATGAGGTTTACCGGGGAGGTCGATAAAGGGCTTTCATGTCGGCAGGAGAGCGTCCAGACTAGCGCGCTGAGCCGACAAACAGCTGATCAGCTGTTTGTCGGTTCAGCATGGAAGCCATGTAAATTTAAATGAAGCCACGATTATTTAAATCGCAGCTTCATTTCCCTTTGCTGAACAAACAATTCTACATGGCTCCATCGACAGAGCCATGTAGTTTAGACGTACCCTCAGATGCAAGTTATTTCAGCCTGATGATTCTAACGTGCTCATCCTTAGCAAATGTTTAAAATCATCATTGTTTATAATGGACAGGAAAGCACTTCAGTATCCCAATATCATTTTGCTTCTTTCTGGTAACAAAGCAGAAATAAGCACAGATTGAAGCTCTCTAATCCAATACCCTCAGGACCTGACCGGTGCTGAAACAGAGAATTTGCTGAATCCAGAGATTAATATTGTCTAGCAGCATCACCAGCACTTACACTGGTGACTAGGCTCTTAGAAGACATTTAGGGGTAAATTAGAGCTAAATCATAGCACAGAACACTGAGAACCAGGACTGGTGGCCATAAACAAACTTTATGGGACTACGGGAAACTTGCCACATCCATGAGAAGAGGACATCCAGGTAACTAAAATCATGCCGGACCACAAATGTTGCCGGACCAGAGTGTGCCAGACTAGGGAGGTTCAACTTCAACCTGCTTCAACTTCTGCCTTGTTCACATTATTACTAGTAATTTTATTACTTCTCTCTAGTAATTGACCTGCACTTTTGCTAAAATTTATTTTGTACCCGATATTCTATTAAAACACCTTATTGTCCTTTGCCCTGCCAGCTATGGATTTTTCTCTATGGTTTTTGCTTCCCGTATCATTTTTCTACTTTTCATAACTTCTCATTTTCTGCATATTGACTGTGATCTACTTCCCCTTTTTTCTATTTATTACTTTTTTCCTTCTCATTGCTGTCTTCATTTTGCCACTGAACGGCCTTTTACCCAAACTTGTCTTCATTCCTGATTTATGAAATCATGGCTTTTTGGCCATCTTAGAAACTCTTCCTAAGGAACGCCCAAGTTTCATTCAGATTTTTTCTGTCTACATTTTTCTTCCCTGTCAATTTCCCTCTGCTTTGAGAAATTGGCCCTTTTGAAGCACCATGGGTATATATCACTGGCTGGAAGTGCCCATTGTTTACCCATACCGAATATAATCATGTCACAGTAACTGATCCCTACCCAACCACCAACTTCCAGTCCTGTGATTAATTCATCTTTCTCCATTAGAAAGAAGTCCAAAATAGAATTCCCTCATATGGGGCCCAAAGCTATTATTTTTTAGAAATTCTAGTGATATTGTTTTACTGGCTGCATGAGTGCTCCAGCATATGTCCCCTCAATTGAAGTCCCCCATAACAACACAATTTTTCTTTCTACACATTACCAACAGATGCTTCCTCCTGTTCTCTGATTCAGTGATATGTTACAGTCCCCCACCAGTACCTCCTCCGGGGCTTTGTTGGTTAGCACATTGATCTATGGGCATGCAAGTTCCTCTGGTTCTGAGTTATTTATATCTCTAAAACAAGTAATGTTGCCTTTAATATAGACAGTCACCCCTCACCTCTTTTACCACCTCTATCGAGTGATTTTGATATTCCAGATGGGAATCGTCCCACCAGATTCTGTCCATCAATGAGAATTTTCAGTCCTCTTGCTTGGAATTCAGAACCGTGGCACTAGTATAAAATCAACTGAAAAACGTCTTTTCTTCATGTTCTTTGCCACATCCATTCAATGTGTTTGCAGCCCACCGAGCTTTTACTGCCTTTACCTTTCTTAACCGTCTCCCCTGGTGCTGCTGACCTTCATGTCCTTCTGCTTGCTCCAGCTCATCTCCAACCGAAAAGATTAGTCCCGCTTATCTGTGGGATGCATGCGGTCTCATTTGTACATCTCCCTCGCCTACCTAACCATGCCGCAATGTTCTACGCAACCATACCCTTCAGTTCACGCCAGTTGTACGGACAATGGTTCCCCGCCTGTATTTTCTGCCTTTGCTTTGTCATGGAATTGGAAGGATTTCCTGTTCTTTGGCTCTCTTCCAAGGTCCCTGAAGTCTTTTATAATCTCCATAGCCCCAAAGGATAGCATGTCATTGGTTCTAATGTGCATCATCACCATGGAGACTTAAAAGATGACTTCAGAATCACACCCTTTCAGTTACCAGTAGGGTTTACTTGTCTTCTTTGAATGGATGAAGAACCTCTCTTGGTAGCTGGTTGTTTCATACTAGCAGCATGCCCAGCAAGTTCATCCCCTTTAACTTTTATATGTCCCTCCAAAGACAGGTGGCTTTGTAAGGGACCGAGTGTCTAAAAATTATTTGGTATATAACTAGGGGTGTTGAATGTTTCCGGGTTCTCTTTTCCTCTTGGTGAAAAACCAACAGCCCATGCCCTCAGTTTCTACTGTTTCCAATTCTCCTGTTGCTGATCCTACCCCTTCCTGCATCTGTAACAATGATTTCAGAACGTGGCCGTGCCAGAACTCTTTGTTTTCTCAATCTCTGCACTGTTGAAATTCGCACTTCCAGACCAAGAATCTTCTCACTCAGGGTATGTCTAGACTACATGGCTCCATCGACAGAGCCATGTAGATTTGTTTATTGATCAGCTGTTTGTCGGCTCAGCGCGGCAGCCATTTAAATTTAAATGAAGCGGCGATTATTTAAATCGCCGCTTCATTTCCCTTTGCCTGCAACTCTAATCTACATGGCTCTGTCAATGGAGCCATGTAGTCTAGACACAGCCTCAGTGTGCTCACGCACCAGAAATCGTTTCTGTCCTCAAGCAAGAAGGAAAATATTGCACATCTGAGGCAGGTCACTTGACAAGAGATGTCCCCAGAAAAGCACATTACAGTGACTTTGTGTGGCCATTCTTGCTTTAGACAGATCACGATCGCTTCTGCACAGATAGAAGCTGGCACAATTTAGCTCAGACTTTACAACTTTAGATATGGTGGTTGGATGGAAAGGCCCATTAAGAAATAACTTCACTAAAATACCTTTAAAATACCATCGAATAATAACTGTTCTTATATTGTTTGCTTCACAGCAGCACCTAGAGAGAGACAGATCCTCAGTTGATGGACACTACAGATTGAACCTCTCTAGTGCACTCTCGGGTCCAGCAACATCCATGGTCCAGCATGATTTTAGTTAGCCAGATGTCTATTTATCATGGGTGTGCACAAGTTTCCTGTGTCCCCAGGCCTGGCTCTCAGTGTTCTATGCTGTGATTTACCTCTAATTTACCCCTGCATGTCTTCTAAGAGCCCAGTAAGCAGTGGAAGTGTTGGTAATGCTGCTAGATCATATTGACCCTGCTGTGGTTCAATAAATTCTCTGTTTTGGCACTGGTCAGGTCCAGAGGGTGCTGCACTAGAGAGGTTCAACCTTTACCTCCTCCTTAAAGGCAATTTAGATAGCTGTGATCTACCCAAAATAGTCAGGATGGAAGCCAATGTTTCCTGTAAGCTGGGCACTTGTATGGCCACTCGGGAGAGATTCAAATGATGCCAAGATGATTAGCAGAGCACCCACAGCTAGTTTTCTGCTTCTATTGGTGGTGCACATGCACATGCCTCGGAGAAAAATTCACTGGGGACAATTTTTTTTTTTAAATACAACGATTGAATCTTGCCAAGAAATGCAAATCTGCAGGCGAAATGTGCGGGGTGTTATCGCAGGGTCTCCAGCCAGTAGCAAGTGAGACAGACACTGAGGTGAACAGATCTGGCCTTCTGTCAGAGCCACACCAGCCAGAGCCCCTCACACATTGTGGTATCTCCCAAACTGCCCAGCTGGCTCCGCCCACACTCCACCCTCCGACCCTCCATTCAGCATGACTCCCCCTGGGCATTAGCCCCAGCCCGGACCACGCGTCTCCTACTGGGGGGGTTGCCTGCCCCAATAGTGGGAGGAGCTTGGTTTCAATAGGTGCTCTGGGCAGTAGGTGTGGGGTGTTGGGTAGAAGGGGCAAGGCTGGCTCCTTGCCTCCTCCAGCCCTAATTTCACCCATCACCCATGCCTGTTCTGTCTCATGCAATGAATTAAGGCCAACAGCGCAGTTCGGCTGGACCAGCCTTTGCTTCCTGTCATGCTACCTGCCACCATGCAGTGCAGAACGTTACTCATGTAGCATAAGGCCATGGAGTCAGGTTAAAGACACTCACACCAGCCTCCTCTCTCTTGTAGGGCTGCAGCTTGTATTCTGTGCTGCATCCCCCATTAGCAGATTTCAATCCTTCCACCAAACTCTCTGGCCACTTAGCAGTACATTACACGGGGATAACGACTTGATGCAAGTGGCTTGGTAATTATGTGCACGGTGGGTTCAAAAGAAACTCCCCTGTCACCTGTGCTCCGCATTAAAGGCTTGATGTAACCTTGCTGTGATGCAGTGTGTAGCTGATAATTAAGTGGCCAGTAGTTCCCATATAATTTAGCAGCAATTACTTGCTATGTCAGTGCTGTAACATACATTATAACCATATTCATGAGCTTGTGGCTGTCTGAAGGCCACACGAATAAGCTAATAGATTCACTTAAGAAAGACACGTCTGGTTAATTTTCAAGGACACAGCAATATCTTTCGTCTCAGATTTGAATATCCCATATTTGCCATAAGTGGGGGATCGAGCTCCTTCTGTGCGCCATATGATTTGAGTGGGAAAATATTAAGATCTGAGCAAGAACCTAAATGCTGGAAGAATTACCAGGTACTTACTGTGTTCCACTTGAACACCCTTCGGTTCACAATTCACTGCCCAGACCTGCATTCCCCGGTGCTCCATTTCTTCACCAGCAGATTCTAAAAGTTTGTCACACGCACGTAGTGATACATATTCATAGCGCAGTTTTCATTTAGCTCAACATAGTTACCTAAATGGATGATCGGACAAACTACTACCCTGGTGTAGAAACATGAGGTTTCTCCTATTCACTGTGCTTCTTATAAATATAATAACATAAAAAATTGCAAGTGAATAGGCACTGAGAGAATTCTCGCTCGTGGCAGAGAGAAAAAGAGGGTCATCAAATTAAGGTGCTGTCACTTTTAGTGTGATGCTGCTTTTTAAATAGACTTGCCTTTTCAGAACAATAGCATACGTTCTGTCAAATTTAACAGTAATAATATGCTGTAAGATACAAGGTCAGAAGCCTCATAGTGAGTCATAAAGAAGTGCTCTATTTGATGTATCCAACATTTCAATACAATTATTAACAAAAAAAAAAATGAAAAAAAAAAAGAAAGACGGGGAAATATACATAAATTGCAACATTATCCATCAGGATGTTTATGCTTTGATGAGGGTGGTAAAGACTTAGGTTATTTTTCTCTCCAATGTAATAAAATAATGGGTCGGCTATAATTGGTGGAAAGGTTTATATTATACACATGCGTGCGCCCCATCCCCTCCCTCAGGAGCTGTTGATTTCCTGAGGGTTTAAAAATTATGGGTGATGCAGTCTGTGGTTGACAGCTCTGCTCCTCACACAGAGAGGAACTTTCTACCCTAAGGCTGGAAATTTTCAGTGCAGAGGACTGCGTTTACTCTGAGTCCAATCCCAGGCATCGGAACAACCACTATAGGGGCCATCAGAAATCTGCTCACTCCAATTGCCATGTTTTCCAGCTTGCCCTCTCTGACCCTACCAATGCAAACCACTTTGCTTTCCACACAAGAGGGTGAGAGTTAGGCCTAGCCTACACTATCACGGGCTATGGCAACTAAGGGTATGTCTAGGCTGTGTTGCTCTTTCAGGGTACCGGAACTATACCGAAATAGCAATGCTTCATCTTTAAAAGTGCCCACTATTTCCCGAAATAGCAGGCATGCTATTCCAGCATCCCTATAACCCTCATTGCATTAGGGTTAGTGCCTAATAGTGCCTTATTTTGAAATTTGGCTGTGTACATGACACTAAGCTAGGGAGAGAGGTAGATATGCTGGAGGGCAGGGATAGGATCCAGAGTGATCTAGACAGATTAGAGAATTGGGCCAAGAAATCTGATGAGGGTCAACAAGGACAAGTGTAAAGTTCTGCACTTGGGACAGAAGAATCCCAAGCACTGTTACAGGCTGGGGACCGACTGGCTAAGTATCAGTTCTGCAGAAAAGGACCTGGGGATTACAGTGGTTGAGAAGCTGGATATGAGTCAACAGTGTGCCCTTGTAGCCAAGAAGGCTAATGGCATATTAGGTTGCATTCAGAGGAGCATTGCCAGCAAATCTAGAGAAGTGATTATTCTCCTTTATTCGGCTCTGGTGAGGCCACACCTGGAGTATTGTGTCCATTTCTGGGCCCCCCACTATAGAAAGGATGTGGACGCATTGGAGAGGGTCCAGCGGAGGGCGACCAAAATGATTAGGGGGCTGGAGTGCATGACCTATGAGGAGAGACTGAGGGATTTGAGTTTGTTTAGTCTGCAGAAAAGAAGAGTGAGGGGGGATTTGATAGCAGCCTTCAATTTCCTGAAGCGAGGTTCCAAAGAGGATGGAGAGAGGCTGTTCACAGTAGTGATGGATGGCAGAAGAAGGAGCAGTGGTCTCGAGTTACAGTGGGAGAGGTCTAGGTTGGACATTAGGCAAAACTATTTCACTAGGAGGGTGGTGAAGCACTGGAATGGGTTATCTAGGGAGGTGGTGGAATCTCCATCCCTAGAGGTTTTTAAGTCTCAGCTTGACAAAGCCCTGGCCGGGTTGATTTAGTTGGGTTGGTCCTGCCTTGGATAGGGGGCTGGACTTGATGATCTCCTGAGGTCTCTTCCAGCTCTAGGATTCTATGATTCTATGATTCTATGACAGCACTAAATTTCAAAATAAGCTCTTTCGATTTTGACTCAGAATAAGCAATTTGCAGCACATCTTCAGCTATGTGACTAACGTAGCTCAGTTGACTTACTATGGCAGGGATGGGCAATAATTTTCACAGGGTGCCACTTAATGAATTTTGGTACGCGGTCAAGGGCTGGCTCCACCCCCTGGAAGGGATGTGGTCTGGGGTGAAAAGGGTGGGGCTGGGGACTAGCCTTTCCCCAGAGTTGTCTGGAGCTGGAAGCTTTGAAGTAAAAACACAGTAAAGGGCTCATGGCTCCCAACCTCCCCCCTCCCTCACCATGTTTCCTGGTAGGTACTTGGGTTGCTGTGGATATTTAAAAGGCTCGTGACTCCGGCCCCCATCAGGGTAGCACCATGACTGCCAGGCATAAGTCATTTAAATAGATTCTGCTACCTGAGCCACCACCTGGGAATTCAGTAGCACAGGCAGCAGGCTATCTTAGAAAGTGGGCAGATGCAGTCCGTGGGCCAAAACCGGTCCCCGGGCCTCATCTTGCCCAGCCCTGTGCTCAGGTCTGTTTACTGCAGTGTCTTCACCATGGTTAGTTCACAGCTGATGCTCTCCCGTCTATACCGTCTACTCTTCTCAGTTTGGTGGAGTACCGGAGTGGACAGGAGAATGGATGCAGTAATTCGACCTGCACTGGAATGATTGCTGCTCATTGATCCAGCCCTCAATGAAGGCTTACCCCTAGAGAAAGAACCACAAGTGACCAATGTTAGTCACTTCGCTTAATGTATGACCGGAAAGTGCTCAGAGACTGCAGTGATGAGGTTGTTGTAAGAACTGGACTTGGTCTAGACTAGACTAGACAGCTAGTCACAAGTACGGCTTTGCTATGAAACTGCTTAGAAATAGTAATTATAATAAATGAGGGTGAACTTCACACAACTTAACGTGCTTGCAAGCCAAATGAGCCACTGGCTGAATGAAAAGGACAACAGAATCCTAACTCCGTAAGGATCCAAACTGGACATCCTTAATTGTTAAGGGTAGAGACAGGGAGCATCGCACTTCAGTGTCCCTTGTTTTGAAGTGTGTTCCTTTCTTTCGTCCCTAAATTACCCAAGCTCCACACAAATTGAACGTCCCCCAACTTTTACTGCAGAAACCTGTTCACATCCGAAAGATGCCAGAAGCTGAGGTTGCAGAAAAAAAGCCATTTACACCGAAATAGACAGCGCTGAAAAATGCTGCATGCAACAATTTTCCCACTGGAATATGGAATTTGTCAAAACTGTGATTTTTTTTCTGTTGGAAAAGATGCATTTGGGCAGAATTTTCCTTCCGAAAAATCAAAACAAAATGTCTCACTTCAGATCAGGATAACAGCAATCTCTGCTTCCCCTTTGGTGGCCCTGGCATCTATGCCATAACACAGAGACACCCCATGAGGTATGGGTGGTGGGTGAAGGTAGGGCAGGGGGAGGCTAGCACCCAGCCAAACCTCCAGTCCCGCCCCTTCTGACACATCCACGCCCCCATCTCAGGTAGGTAGGGTGGCAAAAGACCTGAGCCTCCCTGGCCCCAGAGTACAGGGAATGTGGGCAGCACCCAGCCCCAGCCTCCTTGGGCATGCAACCCAAGCCTCCCCAGCCCCGAGCACCAGGAGGGTGGGTTGCCCATGCTTTCCTCGTCCTGGAGCATGGGGAGGAGGAGTGCAGACAGTCCAGGCTCCCCAGCCCTGGAGCACAGGGAGGGCAGGTACTCAGGGACAGCAACACTCTGCCCCTAGAATGCCTACAGTAGGAGTTCTGGGGGCAGAGTATCGGTGGAGCCAAGCTGGTGGTTTGGGACCACAGTGCCTTCCCCCAGCTAGCATGCCGGCCACCCATGCCATGGTGCATCTTGGGAAATGTAGGCTGGCCAGAGATCAAGGCCCACAGGAGAGAATGAAGATGCAAGGGAACCATAACTACAACTGGTGTGAGTCACCACGGCAGCTAGAGCAGACGCAGAGAGTCGATCTGCAGTGAAATGTTTTGCATTTTCCCCAATCAAAACTGTATCTCGATTTGGGGTGAATACCAGTGTGAAAAATATCAGGATTTCCTGCCAGGTGGAAATTCCAATTTATAATCAGCTCCATGCTAAAGAAAGTGAGTGTTTCACAATTTAATAATTTGTGTGTGTGTTTTCCATTTTGGATCAGTCTGACATTTGTACTGTGGCAGTTTGAGAGCAACAGCTACCAGAGAAGGGAAGTGTCTAGGAATCAGGTTTATCCTCCCATGTTAGAAATCATTCACTCCTAATTGAAGAATTCATTGCAAAGCCCTGCTTCCTTGTGAGGTTTTATCAGCTGGATTTGTACACGTGGCAAAATCTACCAGAAGTGGTAAGATGATTTTTGGATGAGATATGTGGACAGATAGATTAACTGTGCATTATCTGTGTTTTCCATCTTTTGGTTTTCAAAGTAATCTCCTTTAGTAACACGTCAGCTTTCTGTGTTTATTAACCTTTCTTCAGCTGCAGGATTTAACTCTCTGGCTGTGAAGAACAATAAGGAAACAACTTAGCATAATTTACATAAGAAATACAGAAATTGCTGGAATGGATCAGACTATAAGCCTAGGCCAGTATCCTGTCCCCAGCAGTGGCCAGGACCATATGCTGCAGGGAAGAGAGACTCAGTATTAGACAACTATAGGATGCTCCCATTTCCTCCTGACCCCCATTAGCTTAAGTAGGGGTGGGCGAATACTATGGTTAGTTCCTGGTGGGCCGCCACTGCTATATTTACCAGCAACTCCACAGGTACAGGCAATTGCAGCTCCCATTGATGCAGATTGTGGTTCCTGGCCAATGGGAGCTGTAGGAAGTTATGTCCCGGTCCACGCCGCTTCCTGCAGCTCCGATTGGCCGAAAATGGTGATCTGTGGCCAACAGAAGCTGCAATTGCCTGCACCTGCAGAGGCACAGGCAAATATAGCAATAGTGACCCACCAGGGGCTAACACTGGTGAACTGCCACCATTTTATTGACCACCCTGGATCTAGAGGTCAATTCATGACCCAAAGTGGGAGACTTTTGATTGCTTCCAACTCTTGCTTTATTATTAGGAATTGATATCATAATACTGCGTGTCCTCATTATGTAAAAAAAATGACTATTTTTTTAATCCTGCATGGTTTTGAGCCCCGATGTTATCATGTTGCAATGAGTTCCGCAGGTTAATTATTCATTATGCAAAAAAAATCATTTATTTCTTTTGGGTTCACATTCACTACATTCCTTTTTACTGTTCTGGAGCGTTTTCCCTCGCCTAATGGCATATAATGCCTTGAGTGACTCTAATGTTGCCTTAGGGCTATGCCCCTCATGACTTTAGAAAGCAACTGATTGAAGATTACCTTGTTCAGGCAATGGGTTTTTCCTGCGCTTTCCCAGGATCTCAGGGTGTATCTAGACTACATGCCTCTGTCGGCAGAGGCATGTAAATTAGACATACTGACATAGTCAATGAAGCGCGGATTTAAATATCCCTTGCTTCATTAGAATAAAAATGGCCGCCGCGCTGTGCCGGTTCAGCTGATCGTCGGCACAACGTGGCAGTCAAGACGCAGATCGGTCAACAAGGAAAGCCTTTGCCGACCGATCCTGTAAACCTCGTTTCAGTGCGGCAGCCATTTTTATTTTAATGAAATAGGGGATATTTAAATCCCCACTTCATTGACTATGTCGGGTAGTCTAATTTACATGCCTCTGCAGGCAGAGGCATGTAGTCTAGACATACCCTCACTGTAAACAGAGCTGCAGTTGTGTTGATTTCCAGAATGGATAAACCTGTGTCCCTGCCCAGATGCAACCTGGGATGATAATTACTTTGTGAGTTACAAGACAGCAAAATTGCTTCAACCTGAGGTTGTCACTGAGCAGAATGAAGGATGGTGGCTGTGCAAATTAAACCATGTTGGCAAACTCTTAAAAGAGCTCAATAATGGGTTAGGTTCTGACAGCTGATGTTTATAAGAAGTCCTGCTAGCGGCAAAGGGTTTTTCCTTTTATGAACTGCAGAAAATAAACACGGGGAGCTCTCTCCTGATCTTTGTAACTACTTCTGCACAAAGCCATTTGAGTTACAAATTTCTGGAGCACAATTAATCCTCATCAACATCCTAGGCAAAAAAAACCCAAACCTACTGATAATTTTGAAAAGGGTTCCGATTTTGCTAATATTGCAGTTTTGGCTTCCACCATACTTTCAAGTTACGATGCCGACTCTAGATACACAAAAAGACTTTGCTCTCCGGCTCCCGTTGATAATTCAACAAGAATGCACAGTGCCTGGTTATTGCACTTTGACTCACGGCTGGGGTCTCCTCTGCCTGCCTCTCCCGTGCAGTGCAACAGCAATGTGGGCTGCCAGTGCGAAGCTTGGGCTGGTTGCCATTCAAACAGCAAAGCAGCAGGCAACATGCCCATAGTCCTGCTGCAGCTTGGAACACAGGCTCCAGCTGACGCATGAAGTGCAGGTTTTGAGTGGAAAAACCTGATCAGTTTAAAATCGGGAGGAAGGGTCAGAGGGGAGGAGGAACTCAAACTTTTTCTGAATGAACCATGCTGAACCTAGGTGAAGTGAAGTCAGGAAAATCCAGCCGGTGAGGAGAGCCAGCTTACATAGAAAGGGAGAAGAGTCTCTGGGCTCTAAGGATGGCAAGTGACGGTGTGACTGCAGCATAGAATCATAGAACACTAGAACCGGAAGGACCTCGAAAGATCAAGTCCAGGCCCCTGCCCTCACAGCAGGAGTAAGCACGTCTGGACAATCCCTGATAAATTTCAGCAAGGGAGATTTAGGATGGACATTAGGAAAAACTTCCTAACTGTTGGGGTGGTTAAACACTGGAATAAATTGCCTAGGGAAGTTGTGGAATCTCCATCACTGGCGGTATTTAAAAGCAGGTTAGACAGACATTTAAGTCCATTGTTTCTTGTTCTATCCTCAGAGCTCAAGGAGAATAATTTTTCTCCCTCCTCCTTGTAGCACCCTTTTAGGTACTTGAAAACTGCTCTCATGTCTTCTCTTTTCCAAACTGAACAAACCCAGTCCATTCAGTCTTCCATGATAGATCACGTTTTCTAGACCTTGCATCATTTTTATTGCTCTTCTCTGGACCCTCTCCAATTTCTCCACATCTTGCCTCACGTGTGGTGCCCAGAACTGGACACAATACTCCAGCTGAGTTAGCAGAATTTTGTTTGACACAAAATTGCATTCTTCCATGAATAAACTATTGCTCAAAAACAGTTACCCAGTTCCACTCCTGACCTACTAAGGCCTGATCTGAGAAGGGTCAGCGGAAGCAGCTAGTCCAGTCTCTCTTTCTCGCCACAGGAAAGAAAAAAAAATCTTGTGAGAGATTGGGTGTTGCCCTCACTTCTACCAGCTGCACTGAAGCAATTTGTAAAATAACACTTCATTCTCATGTGTGGCTTTTCATCAGTGGACCTCAAAAGGCTTTACAAAGGAAGACATTACAATTATGTCCACTTTACTGATGGGGAAACTGAGGCATGAAGACATGAGTTGTTTAGCTGAGAGGGGTCATGATAGCAGTTTTCAAGTACCTAAAATGGTGTTACAAGGAGGAGGGAGAAAAATGGTTCTCCTTGACCACTGAGGATAGGACAAGAAGCAACGGGCTTAAATTGCTGCAAGGGAGGTTTAGGTTGGACATTAGGAAAAACTTCCTAACTGTTGGAGTGATTAAGCACTGGAATACATTGCCTAGAGAGGTTGTGGAATCTCTTATCATTGGAGCTTTTTCAGATCCGGTTAGACAGACACCTGCCAGGGATGTTTTACACCAGTGTTTCTCAATCAGTGGTACGAGTACCCTTAGGGGTACTTGAGAGAAGTCTGGGGGTATGACAACACAGGGCTGGCCCGAGCCATTTGTGCACCCCGGGGCTGCCATAGGGGGCACTGTGAGGGGCTGCCGGGCAGGGGCAGGGCCACGCAGGCGCCGGGCGCCCCGGGCGGTAGCCTGGTCAGCCCGTAGCTTGGGCCAGCTCTGCAACAACACAATTGAAATTTGGAGAAAACTGAATTTTTGCTTTAAGTTTACAGCGCTTTATTATTTTTGTACTTTTTACACCCAAAAATTTCATCGCCCACCTGGCTACAATTAAGTTGTCTAAACAAATGTGTTGCAATGGTAGAAAAAAATGTTGTGTGTCTGAAAACTGTAGGTACTGGGGGTACTTAAATTTTTTAAATGGGGTACTTTATAAAAAAAAAAGGTTGAGAAACACTGTTCTAGATAGTGCTTGGTCCTGCTGTGAGGGCAGGGGACTGGACTCAATGCCTCTCGAGGTCCCTTCTAGTTCTATGATTCTATCACTTGATCAGGATTCCACAGCAGATCAGAGGTAGCACCAGAAATAGAGGCCAGGTGTTCTGAGTCCCAGTCCTGAGCTCTATCCCCTAGGCAACACTGCCAGACTGAGAAAGGAGCCCAGTGACCAAGCCCTACACCAGCGGTGGGCAACCTGTGGTTCATGAGACATTTTGTTTACCACTGCTCAGGCACAAGGTTGCCAGGTTTTCCTACAGGTAGTACAAAATTGACATGCATGTAAGGCCCGAGCACATGAAGTGAGGGGCGGGCTGACTGCACACAATATTGCCTGCAAGGGCCGTGTTCTAGCTCTGCTTCCAATCCAAGCGCTGCTATGCTTCAGTCGGCACACCCCACAAATTCTAGGTCCACAAGCGCAGTTAGTAAAACTACCCTATCCCAGGAGACCGTCTTCAACAATCTTGCAGCCCACGGAGATGAAAGAGGGCCACGTATGCAGCCCACTCACTAGCCTAGGTTGCCCATCACTGCCCTAGGGTGAGCGTTGGACCTATAGCATAATGCTCCAGAGAGAAAAAAAGGGCTATGACATGGGACATTTTCATTGGTGTGACGTATTTTAGACTCCGTCCAACTGTCTACGGCAATGCTCCAGCCAAAGGACATTGTAGGTGCTGGAACTATGGGTACGGGGGGCCCTGCCACACCCTCTGCCTTGAAAGGGTTTGCGATTAATATACATCATTGGCAGTTTGGTTCCATGATTCTCCAGTACCCTGAAGGACATTGTATTTAAATCCCAATATTTTGCTATTAAAGACACTAGGCGACAGGCAAAGTTAGCAGTGTGCTGAGTTCTGCGATTTTGGTCCCAGTCCAACTTTCACTGGGTTTCTCCTGTTTCTAAATCAATGCAGCTTTTACGTGAGAATGAAACAGAGCCGAGAGCAGCTCGTCCCCTTTGTACTGAGCAGGGAAGACCAAGTCAAGCCTCACTCGATTTCTGGGTTCTCGATTTATGAAGGGCAGGCAATGCATTTGTCATAGAAGTGTCTCCTGTCAAAAGCCACATTCCAGATTTTGCCTGGACACACTTTGGAAAGACTCACATTGCTTTTTTCATTACAGCTAAAGCAACCGTGTTCTGGGCTTGTTTACGGACGGAATCGTGGCTGGTCTCCTTACAAGTACTCCCTACGAGTTCTGGTGGTAATAATTAACCATGGAATTTTAGAGAAGTTTAGGTTTCAATCAGAGAAAAAAACCTTTTTTTCCCCTCATCACTTAATTAATTTCTATTTTGCATAGTTTAAGGGCACCAAGTGTGTTGGGAAAGATAGCCATGGAGAGTAGAAAAGGCCAACATTTTGCTATTGGAAAACGCCATTTTGTCAACACAGACATTTTCCATGGGGGTTAGATTTTGACTGCATTTCACTTCAGAAAACTCCCCACCAACAGGACCGTCCTTATGATTCCTGGTGCCCTACACAGTCCGAGCACTTGCACACACCCCTGGCCACTTCCCAGAGCTGCAGGGCCATGGGGGCAGGTGGGGAGTGGCCTGAGCTGTGGCAGGAGGCTGGGCAGGGAGCAGCCATGCAGCTGGCCAGCGGTGAGCGACGGTTTCCTCAGTGGAACAGGAAAGAGCTGGTGAGCAGCAGCTGGGTGCAATCTGGAGCGGGGGGGGGGGGGAAGAGTTGGGGGATGAGGCTGGCTGCCAGAGCATCCTGTCCTGGCAATGGTCCTAGGCATATGCACCATGCATTTGCCTAAGGCACCACTAAATTTGGGGTGCCCTACTCAGCCACGTATGCCTAAGGATGGCCCTGCCCTCTGGGACCCTTTTCAATCATTTCAAAATGGTCCAGTCTGATCTTCTGGGGTAATAGAATCTTTGGAATTTTTTTTCTCGTTTCAACATTTATTTTATATCATTCAGAATTAATGATTGTGGCTGCCCTACGAGCTAGGGGCTGAGTCCCAGCTCAGGTTCACATTCCTGTTAGCTTGATGAGAGCAAGTGTGAGCACAAACACGTGGCAGGCTGGGCAGTGGAGGAGTGGCTTAGTGGTGCCAAGTGCACACCCCTGGGTTTGTTTAGCTTAGAAAAGAGAAGACTGAGAGGGGACATGATAGCGGTTTTCAAGTATCTAAAAGGGTATTACAAGGAGGAGGGAGAAAAATTGCTCTCCTGGGCCTTTGCAGATAGGACAAGAAGCAAGGAGCTTAAAGTGCAGCAAGGAGGTTTAGGTTGAACATTAGGAAAAAGTTCCTAACTGTCAGGGCGGTTAAGCACTGGAATAAATTGCCCAGGGAGGTTGTGGAATCTCCATCACCGGATATATTTAAGAGCAGGTTGGATAGGCACCTTTCAGGGATGATCTAGATGGTGCTTGATCCTGCTGTGAGGGCAGGGGACTGGACTTGATTTCTTGAGGTCCCTTCCAGTTCTAGTGTTCTATGATTCTATGAAATGCATTTAGCCCCATATTGTCAACCCCAGCAGTGCCGTATCTCCCCAAAGAGGCAAATTTTTCCCTGTCAAGGCAGTGGCTTTCAGAAGAGCAAGGGGGATGCATGTTGCACCTGCTCCCTGGGGTGGGTTATTGGAGTGAGTCAGTGTCTAGGAGAGGCAATTCGACACTCCTCAGCAGCACAAAACTCAGTTTAAAAAAGAAATAAGAAACACTGGAGCAGCACTGATATAAGCCAGATTCATAAGCTCTGAGTGAGCCTGGCTTATACTGTCAACACAGGCCTCGCTCAAGGGATATGCATAGGCCCTGCTCACACTAGGTTGTTAGTCTGAAATAAACCCCCCAAGGTCAAATGTGTAAGCAATGCGTCCACACTACCAAGCCTGTTATTCCGGGATAAGAGGCCGCGGAATTTGAACTCTGTAGTCCTGCTTTTCATGAGGAATAACGCTAGGCCCGAACTTGTAAATCCGAAATGTTAGTGTGGATGCTACATTGCTGCTAATTCAAAGTAATTGGCCTCCAGGAGGTCTCCTGAAGCTGCCCAGAGTGCTTCCTGAGTCCGAGGTAGCGCAGCCACATTAAAGGACTACATTCGTTTTCTTTCCCGTAGTGAGGACATGGACGTTCAAATTTGTAAAATCGGGTGCCCAGGAATCAGACTTAGTACATTCAGAATAATCTCCTAGGTTACATCTGTACTGCACCCTTCTTCCGCAAAAGCTTATGCAAATGAAGTGGGGATTAGCATGCTGCCCCGCTTCTTTTGCATAATTAATTAGGGGCAGTTTTTGCGCAAGAGGCTTTTGCGCAAAAAGGAGCTGTGTAGATGGTTCCTTTTTGTGCAAAAACCCCCTCTTGCACAAGAGCTGTTCTTCCTGAAAAGCATGGCAATATTCTACTCTGCGCTTCATTTGCAGAAGAAGGGTGCAGTATAGACGTAGCCCTAGTGTAAACATGACCACAGTGTTTGTACAGGCCTGGCCCAGAGGGTCCATGATGTCCCCGGCCATATAGGCAGCAAAGACCCAGCTCATAGAGCCTTCATGGGCCCAGCCTGAGGCATCCATGCTGGGGCCAGCCCATAGCAGCTGCACATTCCTGGTTTAAAGTATCCTGTTGCCTTAATAAGAACATTTCCCCTTTGTAACTAAGGTGAATGGAACTTCTCCTGGTCTGAAGCTCGTTTCATCAATTAGCTAAACCCATTTGGCTCCTTTTCTAGGTGGCATTGATTGTGAACATCTTGTGCCCTAGAGATAAAAAACAGCTCCCCTCCTCCTCCCCCCCCCCCCATGGTTTTTCCATATTAGCTTATAAAGTGACTAGACTACTGATGAATGGCCTGGTGGGAAATCAATAAAAAGCACCGACATGTCGTGGCTGCAAGATTAATGAAACTGACGTGGGCCAGAGAACTTTCTTTCGGCTGCATGGCCAGCCCACGATCCTTGTCGGCTCAGATTTCAGTAACCACGGGTGCAGCTTGGACTTGCACAGCCATCCTTTAAAGAGAAGTCCATTATTGTCCGGAGTTCTAGCTCCCGAGTTGGCCATGAGAGCCAGCCCACTGCGGATCTAAATCAGAGAAGATCGTCAATATCGGCAAAAGTATTTTTCTTCTGACGTGCAGGTCGGAGGAGAACACAACGCGGGTGAAACATTAAGCCCCAAAACACAATTGTCATTGATTGCTTCTAGCTGGGCAGCAGTTATGTTTTTTTAATCATCAGGAATTGCTTGAGGAGGGAGTGACTTGCTTTTATATTAACCCATTGCATCAGTCTCAGATATTTCCCCAGTATCTATCTCCTACAGCGCAAAGAGATTTTCTCTCCTCCAGTATGATTCAAATGCACCTGCAGCCAGTGAGTGGGTTGGTATCAGGGCATTTTCCATACTGAAACGTCCAGGCTAGAATGCTCTTTCTTTCCTTGGCCCACCAGAACGTGGCTATGCCCGCTTTCAGTTGCATGATACTGCCGTAGTCGACTGCACTTTACTGCAATGAATTGCCATTTCCCCCGTCTCCGACTGGCCACCAGTTTCAGCCTTCATCACCTGTTTGTTCTATTTTCAGACAATCAGTTCATGCTTTCTCCCAGGCTGTCCCTCTCGCTGGGGAGGAATTTCCCAAGCCACCTCATTGTCTTCCTCCAACTCCACCGTGAAAGTCCTGCTTTCCAACAACACCAATGAAACATCGGAGCGGTGTCTAGACTGACAAGTTTTTCCGCAAAAGCACTTGCTTTTGCGGAAAAACTTGCCAGCTGTCTACACTGGCCGCTTGAATTTCCACAAGAACACTGACGATCTCATGTAAAATTGTCAGTGTTCTTGCGCAAATACTATGATGCTCCCAGTCAGGGATAAGGCCTCTTGCGCAAATGCTTTTGCGCAAGAGGGCCAGTGTAGACAGGTAAAAACGTTTTTGCGCAAAAAAGCCCCGATGGCGAAAATGGCGATCGGGGCTTTTTTGCGCAAAAGCGCGTCTAGATTGGCACGGACGCTTTTCTGCAAAAAGTGCTTTTGCGCAAAATCATCCGTGCCAATCTAGACGCTCTTTTCTGCAAATGCTTTTAACGGAAAACTTTTCCGTTAAAAGCATTTGCAGAAAATCATGCCAGTCTAGACGTAGCCCGGGTGTGCTGACTCCACAGTCTGTCAGGTCCTTTCTGCTCCCTGACCCTCCAGACATCTCTCTGTAGCCATCCCTTGTCCTATCCTTAGGCTTTCTCTTCATGGGCACAAAGGTGTTTGGGTTTGATTTATTCACAGTCAGATAAACTACCACGTGATAATTATCGTGCTGTAAAATCCTGAGTGGACACAAATGGGGCATTTACCGTGAGGTAGCTAGTAGAAGTCAGTATTGTCTGCCCACGCGGTGCTGACCTCCTACTTTCCCCTGGAGGTAAAACTAAAATGCCTGGACTCCTTTTTGTTTACAGCCAGAGAGCTAGCATGCATTAAAAAACATCTGGTTTGGTGTGCGAAGACACAGCCTGAGACTGCAAGCTCTGGGGGATAGAGACTATAGTTTTGTTCTGTACAGACGTACCCAGCATAAGGGGGTCCCATGACAAGGCCTCTTAGGAGCTACCACAATGAAAATTATAAAAAAAAGATTAAAAATCTATACTATTATAAAAGGAGAGGTGTCCGTCATGCCATCTATCACAGAGTACATTTCAGAATAGACTGGAAGACTTGAAGTTGCTAGAAAGTGCCAGAATGGGTGAGAAAACTCCAGAACTTTCTAGAATTTTGTAGGAAAACATTCTGGCTACGTCTAGACTACATCCCTTTTTCGTAAAAGGGATTCAAATTAGACGTATCGCAATTGCTAATGAAGCGGGGATTTAAATTTCTCCCGCTTCATTAGCATAAAAATGGCTGCTGCTTTTTTTCGGCACAGAGCTTTGCCGGAAAAAAGCGCCAGTCTAGACGCGGATCTTTCAGAAAAGGCTTTATTTTCTGAAAGATCCGCGTCTAGACTGGAGCTTTTTTCCAGCAAAGCTCCGTGCCGAAAAAAAGCGTAAGCCATTTTTATGCTAATGAAGCGGGGGAGATTTAAATCCCCGCTTCATTAGCAATTGCGATACGTCTAATTTGCATCCCTTTTATGAAAAAGGGATGCAATCTAGTCATAGCCTCTGACACGATAGGCCTTTGTCCTGCTCCTTCCAGTAGGCCCGGGCAGCTGTGGTGCCGAGGGGAGCGTCCACCATGTGGGTGAGTGCGGGGGCGGGATTAGCTCTGAGGAGGCATGGTCCAGCTCAGACTCTCTGCTGGCCAGGTGGGTTAGGCGGGAGCGGGGCCAGGAGGTTGGAGCAGGGCTGCGGGAGCCTGGCACCGCCCCTGGCAGGGGCAGGCAGGTGGCTCGGGGAGTGAGGGGCCATGGAGTCGTATTCAGGGCAACGGGCACTGAGCCAGGAGCGAGTGCGGGATCTGTGTACTTTGCTGGTGCCACGTCTCCTTGACCCGCTACCCCCACCCCTCCGGCCTGCTGGAAGGGGCAGGACAAAGGCCTGTCATGTCAGACAGGGCAGGCAACAGAGGGTATTGCCCCGGGGCCTGGCAATTCTAAAGGGTCCAGGGTTGGCAGCTGTTGCTAGTAATAATAAAATGTCATGATGAGCTGGCTGCACAGAGGCAGCATTCCTTCACAGGAGGGTCAGAAAATTTGTCTTGGGACAGTCTGTTGTGGAAAACCAAGTGAGGGTCCCAGAAATATTTAGGGCAAATAAAACAACAGGCCTCTGTGGAAATGGTTGTGTCTGGAAGAATCGGTTGCCTGTGTGAACAGGGCAGATACTTGTATTCCAAAAACATGTCCGTTAGCAACAGCAAACATTAATCCAACTCAGAAGTGGCTTGACAAACAATTAGAAGCTAGACCCTGGCATCACCAAATCACTGGCCACCAGGAATTGTGCTGTGCAAAGTTTAGACTCTACGACCATCCTGCCTTAGTAGCTTTGAAAGGGCACAATATGCCTCTTGAACAGCCCCCAGAAAAGAAGCCCAGCCTGAGATAAGCCAGATAATCAAGATGAAACTTCCACGGTGGATGTTTGGCTGAGGATGTGAGGAAGAAAGCATGTTTATTCCCTGACCTCTCCCCCTGAAACTGTTGGAGGCATTCCAAAGATGCCAGCTGGACCTGAAACAAATCCAGACTAGAGGGAGAAAATTAGTAGGGTGGATTTCCTTTAAAAAAAATCTATGCTGCTCTGATTTTGGCAGAGGATAACACTGTAATAATCGGATCAAAAACCTAGCATAAGAATAACTCTAACAATCTTTCTCTCCCAGAAGGTGGCTCAAAGCTTGCGAAGTGAAAGAGCCGTGTTCCTTTTCCTTGCCTGCTAGCCTGTGATAATCACAGGTATTTCTAAGCATAATAAATTAACTCATGATGGATTGTCTTGAAAAGGTGACCAAGGCGCATCAGAAGAGAATCAATTCCAGTGCAATCATTGGGTACAGATAGATAGATAAAGAGGCTGCCCGGTGTTTGAAAACCCAAGATTATTAGGACTAAACCAGGGCTGATATTCTGAAGACCTTATTCTGTGAATCTCTCATTGGGGTTCAAAAAGCCAGGGGTGGGCAGGGCAGAGCCTGGTTCTGATCACTGGATAGGGCCTTGGGCTGTGACTCAGGAAATTTCTGGCTCTGCCACTGATCTACCAATGTGGCTGTGGGCAAGAGCAAGTCTTCTGCCTCTGTTTCCCGTCCCACCCTAGTCTGTTTAGCCTGTAAGCTCTCCAGGGCTGAGACCAGTACTTACACTGAATTTGTACAGTGCCTCATGAACACCCCACACACCTTCTGCGTGTGGTGAACTGTCCCACTTAGTGGCACCTAGACCACTTACAGCTGAGGTGTCCAACACTCTGGCCACATGTGGCTATTTGGCTGGATGAGTGTGACTAGTTCGCTATAGAAGTAGCCACTATAGAGGCTACTGCTTTAGAACTGGTTGGACACCACGGCCTTACAGACAGACAGAAGGAGTTTGCTCTACAGCCTTAGCTGAGAGCCAGCTGGCTTTTAGCTCAAGCAGTAGAGGGCCCAGGTTTGGTTCTGCCCGTTGGGGTTACTCTAGCTCCAGAGAGACCTAAAGTTGGCTGAGGCCACTGGGAGATTCAGAAAAATAATCCTAAAGAGAGAGAGAAAGTCAGATGGGGGTGTGCTTCAAATTCTCTCTGGAGTCCAGGGCCTTGTCCACAAAGTGTCTCTTCGCCCTCAGATGGATGTGGCTTAAACTCGTGCCCTGCCGCTTGCAGCGAGTGGAGACATGCACGTCTGCAGAAGGAAGAAGATGTCATGGAGCACGGCTACTTTTTTTTCCAAGTCAGATGCTGAGACGCAACCTGTTGAGAGCTGTAAGCATAGGCCCCAATAGCCAAGGGTCTGGGAGAGCGTCTTCAGATCCGAAAGGAAATGAGTATGGCCAAAGAACTACCAAGGCAACTGGTGAAGAGAGTCAGGGGAGCCACCAGCCACAGTGCTCTCCCTTTGCTTGAGGAAGGGCTGTGATAACCTTCCTCTGCTCCAGGCCCTGCCTCTTCTCGCCTTGCTCCGCCCCTTCCCGCCTTGCTCCGCCCCTTCCCGCCTTGCTCCGCCCCTTCCCGCCCTTACTCTTCTTTCTCCCTTCCTCTTCCCTGCCCTTGCTCTGGGACTAGCAGGGCCAGCAGGTGCCTGCCTCCCACTCCCTGCACTCACTAGCAGCAGCTGAGCAAGTGGAGCAAAGAAACCCCAGCTTGCTTTGCTCCCCCAGCCGTGTCGCTGCACTTCCTGCTGGTGAGTCCTGCCCCTCCTCCTAGCGATGTGGCCATGGAACACAGAGACCTGCGGCCGTTGCTCCACTTGCCCCCCCACTGCCAGTGAATGGAGAGGGGCAGAACTCCCCTGCTGCAGGCACCAGACCTCCCCCTGCTAGTGCCCCTGCTGGCTGCTGGCCACCCCTTGATCTTCCCACCTATGGCATTCAGGGGGGCACATGCACTTCACGCCCTCCCGCATCGCCTGCACTGCCAAGCATCAATCTCTAGGACTTACCTGCCCATTCATAGATTCCAAGGCCAGAAGGGACCACTGTGATCATCTAGTTTGACCCGCCCCCCCCCCCCATATAATACAGGCCATAGACCTCCCCCATGGGAGTCCTGACGTCCACTCCTCTGCTCTAACTACTAGGTAACTTCCCAGCGGCAAGGGTAATCCGTCACGATGCAATGGCCCCAGTGCAGCCAATGGATTTCATCTGCCCACAGTGCTACCGTTCAAAGAGGTTCCAAAGTAAAGTAAATGCATCAAGTACCCCTCCTCCTCCCGCACACACCTTACAGACCACCTACATCCATATTTATATGATATATAAAAATATATATGATATATAGTCTCCACATAGCCTCCTGCATAAATTATACACTTTTGGAAAACTGTGCAAACACACATTTTCATGGCTGTGCCTTCCTCTGTTACAGAGCAATAAATAAAACATGTTTTCAAAATCACCTGAATATGTATTGACCAATCTGCATGCGCCTCTGTGGCACTGCTTCCATAAACATGGAGAAGAACTCACTTCCCTGCTAGGATTTTTATCGCTTATTAAAGAAAAAAGACTCAGAGCACAAAGCATGTGTCTGTATAATAAGAGTTTGACATTAACTCCTCCCTACTCCCAAGAAAAGAATTCGAAAATCAAGCTGAAATACAGGCACGCCAGGCTCCAGAGAGTGAGCTAAGGACTGCAGGGATTTTTGGACAATGTGTGATCTTGGTATAGGACGACCCTCTCAGATCCAGGGCTCCCTGGTCCAGCCATATCAGACCACGGAGGCAGAGGCGTAGTGAGGGTGTTAGGTACCCAGGGGAAAGGCAAAATTTGCACCCCCCGTGGCCGCACAGCGGAGCCCTGAACCCGGCGCACGGCTGAGCCCGACACTGGGAGGAAGGGGGGAACTTGTACCACATCTTCCCCCAACCGCTCCAGTTCAGGGTTGGACCCCCACAAACACTAACCCCCCGGTGGAGATGGAGGAGGGTCGGGCTGGGGGTGGAGAGGAGGTTCCAGCAGGCGGTGGCAGGCTGAACCGAGCAGGTGAACCGAGGGATGACAGGAGGAGCGAAGGGGGACTAAATTGGTGCCCCCCCAATGTGGCACCTGGGGGCAACTGACCCCCTCCGATTCCCCTCCTCGCTATACCACTGCACAGAGGTTTCTGGACCAGGGAGCACTGGAAGCAGGGGCCAGCTGGTTTTGGTTTGGTTTGGTGCCTGGTTTTGTTGTGTTGTGGTTTGGTTTGGTTGTGTTGTTTTCTTCAATTTTGATCTTATCACATGGAAATATTTACACTTTTTAAATCTTCACATGCATCCTGCTGGGATGTAGCTCCCCGCTTTCCAACCAGTGGTTGTCAGAGGGACTGCTCAGCTGCTCAAAGTTAAGCACATGCGTAAGGGCGTTACTGCACTGCGACCATGAACAGCCTTGTGGTGATGAACAGCACCTTTAATGCTTCCGGAGCTGACCGGCTTTTAATTTTCCTTCTCAACAAGGAAAAAAACCAGCTTTGCTTTCTGCCTTCGCATGGCTATGACGGGTCATTTGAGCAGTACCTCACAACAAAATGCTTTTGCGAAGCATTTCAAGAGCCAGCTTCTGCTTTCAGGGACCATGTGTGTGGGAACAGAGTATGTAATTAGAAGGAAACCCTTTTGATCAGCTATTGAGTAGCAACTAATAGCTGCTATTAACAATACATCAATGAGGTCACTTCTATGAACTGGGGAAGGAGTTGCAATGTGGCAAGGTACTTTGAAGGCTCCAGGAAGGCACTCAGCACTTGCTAATGTCCTTTTAAGAGCCCTCTTGTCCAGCAATAAAGAGCTGCATACGTGAGGAAGGGGACGCTGGCTAGCGTTCCAAGTGAAGGCAAACTCTAAATGTGTGAATTTAAAGTAGGTTTCTAGCACCCCTTTAAATCCCTGTGTGCACACTCTTCTGCAGTTGGCCTTAATTCATTTTACACTGATCCACTTTGGAAGTGAATTAATCTTACCTGAATAAAGGCCACATTAATTCTGAATAAAAGCATTCACCCCGGAACTTAATGCCATTTAACCAACCCACTTCAATCCACATGCTCAGTTGATTCTGGTGAG
Organism: Pelodiscus sinensis; assembly: GCF_052426305.1. Classification (NCBI taxonomy): domain Eukaryota; kingdom Metazoa; phylum Chordata; order Testudines; family Trionychidae; genus Pelodiscus; species Pelodiscus sinensis. The sequence goes on along the minus strand of NC_143077.1, from coordinate 9,771,996 downwards.
GTGTTTGTCTTGAATGTCCTTGGCTGTGTAATCAAGTCCTTAGTATCTGTCCTTAGTAAATCCGGGCCCCATTGCATTGGGAAGAAAGTGTACCAAAGCAGAAAAATAGTGCCTGCTCTGAAGAACTCGCATTGAGACAAGACAGAAAAAAGACAGGTGATTCTCATTTTACAGATGGGGGAAAGGAGACAGAGAGAGATAAGTGATACTGCAGGTTAGTGGCAGAAGAAGGAATTTACACTGCCCTGGGAGGAAAGATTAGAGAGACTGAGATTGTTCAGCTCAGAAAAGAGATGACTAAAGGGGAATATGAGGGTATGTCTAGACTGCATCCCTCTGTCAGCAGAGGGATGCAAATGAGGCAGGGATTTAAATATCCCAGGTCTAATTTGCATAAAAATGGCCGCCGCATTTTGCCGACAGCGTTTTTTTTTTTTTTTTTTTTTTTGCAAAAAGTGGCAGTCTAGAGGGGGATCTGTCAAGAAAGAAAGCCTTTTTTGACAGATCCTGTAAACCTCCTTGCAGTCAGTGCTCTCTGTAAGTCAAGCACTTGGGCAGCCAACCCAAGCCACAGCGCCCACAGCCACCAGAATGTGTTTCTTCTGGTGGTGCACGTCTGAACATGCCTCGGTGCACAGAACAAAATGTATTCTGCACACGGATGGAAAGTATTAGAGGGAACATTGGGCATGGGGTGGGGCAAAGGAGATGTGTTTGTGAGGCCAAACTGCTGCCGTGAGCCTGGTCAGCTTCTCATGGTTGTTACAGGCCCTGCCCCACCAGTTAGCAGCACCGTATCGGAGCTGCATTAACACATAACAGGGGCAACAGAGAGGCCCAGGGCCAGAGCTGCACATCTGTGTACAGCATCCCCACACTGCAGTTTGCAATTGGTGAGGCTCTGGGTTCCCGTGCTCTCCATGTCAGAACACTTCCTGCTCTTCTAGCCCTCAGTCACCGTCTTCCAACTACCTGGCAATAAAGGGATGCAGGACAGGGCGGGAATGGTAAATTAGCCTGTTCATTTATAATTCTTGAGGAATAGCCCATTATTTTAATAACATTAATTATTCATTGATCGATTAAGCACATGCATAACGGAGGAGAAGTCTCCCCAGCTGGGAGGAAGAGCTGGAGAGTTTAAATGTGTTGAATTTATTTATGGCTGGGCCACAGGTAATCGTTTCAGGGATTTCCATGCTGCTCTCCAGACCAGGGGGGACTTGTGTCACCACCTGCCCCAGCACCCTTTGGCTGCCTCCCTTCCCTGGGTGCTCACAAACAGCAGATTGGTCATACCTAAGGCTGTGTCTAGACTGGCAAATTTTTCTGCAAAATCATCTGCTTGTGCGGAAAAACTTGCCAGCTGTTTACACTGGCCGCTTGAATTTCCGCAAAAGCACTGACGATCTCATGTAAAATTGTCAGTGCTTTTGCGGAAATACTATGCTGCTCCCGTTCGGGAAAAAGTATTTTCCGAAAAACTTTTGCGCAAAAGGGCCAGTGTAGACAGCAGAGATTTGTTTTCCGCAAAAAAGCCGCGATCGTGAAAATGGCGATCGGGGCTTTTTTGCGGAAAAGCGCGTCTAGATTGGCCATGGACGCTCTTCCGCAAAAAGTGCTTTTGCAGAAAAGCGTCCTGCCAATCTAGACATGCTTTTCCAAAAATGCTTTTAACGGAAAACTTTTCCGTTAAAAGCATTTCCGGAAAATCATGCCAGTGTAGACGTAGCCTAAGTGTCTGGAAAGCCACCACTCCGATCCTGCAACATCGACCACAGCAGCAACACCCCAGCCTTGATTACCGCTGCAGGGTGGCCCATGCAACACGGGAGAGACATAAAGATATGGTGCAAAAAGGAAATGTTGACACTGCTTGTTTTTGCACAAAAACCCCTTGCGTAAAAACAGCTAAAAAAGATTATGCTAATGAACAGGGCTTGACAAACGGCAGCGAAATCCGCTTGCCAGCCCCGTACTGTGCATGTGCAAGAGCCGCATTGCGCATGCGCGCGCCGCAAATGAATGGGGTGCATGGCTGAAATCTACTCACCACAGATGAGCAGATTGTATTATTTGTCGAGCCCTGCTAATGAAGCATGACAATTTGCTAATCAGTGCTTCATTCGCATACTCTCTGCTGGCAAAAGCCAGCAGTGTAGACAAAGCTTCCCTGTCCCAGATTTTCCCTAAAAACACATGTTCTGCTCCATCCAGCCCTCTCCTGGACAGTCAGATAGAAAAGGTCCTTTGCCCTGTCAAGGGGCTGACATACGCCAGTTTGATACTGTAGTAACAATGCAGTTTGAATACGACACTGAATTGGTTTTGATTAAAAAACAAAATGAATTAAATTAACCTCAAAGAGAGAAATACAAGTACAAGGTATTAAAGTCAGAATTGGTTACAAAAGAAATAAAGAGAAAATGCTTTCTTGTAGCTAAGCTTACAATAGATTTGGTTCAAGATAAATTCCTTAGTGACTGTTCCCTGTTACCAAGTCCTCAGATCAGAAACCCTCTCAAAGCCCAACGACTGTTTTCTTTGGCAAGAGAGGAAGAGAGAATACAAATGAAATGTATTTGCCTGAGGGTTACCTCTAGGTAAAGTTCTCTCCCACTGTGAGGACAAAAACATGGAGTCTCATGGTAACAGGAGTTCTGTGTTGTTTGCTAAAATGCAGATTGGACTGCCCCATGCCCCCTCCATCACCAAAGAACGGCCCCTTGACTAGCAATTGCCAATATAACACGTCAGGAGATGTCAGCTTGTCCTCTCTCTTTAAGAAACAGGTGTAGCCCCCACCCTACCTCCCAACTTGTCTGGTAATTTCATCTTACAGTGTGCCCATAACTCTTAATATGCATTTCACACATACATTGCACAAGAGTACTGGTGACCAGTGTGTTAGTTTACAAATGATGCCTCCCGAGGCATATTCTGTATAAGAATTACAGCCTCTAGTCCCACCCCTTCCCAAGTGACATGAAATTAAATAATCATTTAGGGGGAGAATTTCGAAGGAGCCTATGAGATTTAGGAGCATCCCTCCATCTGACCCTCATCGATCCTGTTGGAAACCCCAGCCTCCAAAGCTTTTGGAAAAGCTTCCCCCTGAATTCTAGTGCACTTAAATGCAGTGTTAAGTGAGGTGCCTGTCTGGGGCCAACATCTGCTTTCACAATGGGGCAAATCTAGAGTAACTCCCTTAACTGGTTACCCTTTATCAGAGATTAAAGGGGAGGACTTGGGGGATTCTTACATTAAAACAGCTGCGCAGGGCACCCAAAAATTTGGGGCACCAAATCTTCGGGTGCCCCTGTGCAGCCGTGTGCACTTGTATGCCTCAGGATGGCCTGGATCACCTCTTCTGGTTCCTTTCCAGCCCCTCCCTATGGCTGCTTGCTTCTGTCTGCTGCAGGGCTTCTCCCTGCTCCCTCTCATCTCCCCCAGGTACTCCTCTCAGCCAGAGTGGGGGCAGAGAGGGGCTCCCCAGCATCTGCAGCTCTGCTCCAGCCCCAGGAAAGCCCCCAAGCCTCAGTGTGTATGGGGGAGATGGGGAGGAGCACCATGTGGTAAGGGATGGGAAGAAAGCCTCGAGTCCCCAGCAGAAGCTGCAAGGGGCGCAAAGGCCTGTAGTGGAAGCTGCATGGGGGAGAGGGAAGGTGGGAAGCCCCAGACTTCCAGCAGAAGTTGTGGGAAGGGGTAAGGGAGGGAACTCAGTTGAGTAGGGCCCTATGATTTGTAAGGATGGCCCTGGCTGCAATGGTGCTGTTTCTAAGACCATCAGCCCTCTGCCCTGAGATGTCCAATGCTGCTGACTCCAGCATATGGAACATTAAATTCTCTAATTCCCACCGGTCTTGGTAGGGTCTTGAAAACTGCCAGGTACAAAGCTTCCCCATTATATGGGGCATAAATGGAAGCATTAAAAAACCAAGCCGGCTATTGGAAAGTGGGGAGGGTAGAGGAGGGAATGAGAAGGCCTGTGTGTAAAATACAGATAAGAAAGCAAATCCAAGCTGGCTTCCTTATCAGCCCTTCCTATTTCTCTGACAAGAACATGTAATTTTGTGCTGGAATAGCAAGGCAGGAGTGACTGCTGTCACATGTGAATGATACTGCTCTAGCTTTCCTCGGGAGAAGTCTCGGAAATTGGAATTGTGGGATCTGTTCGCTAGTTACCCCTATTTTACCTAGCATCTCTCTTAGCACCTCCTTTTCTAGAGCCCACAACTCCCTGAAACACATTGATGAGCTAAATATTATCACCTTTTGCACGTTCACAGCCTTTCACCAATATCCTCATTTACCTGGCAGTATTTTTAGTTAGGTGAATACCCTCCTCACTTAGTACACAAGGCAGAGAGGTTAAGGCCAGGTCTATACTAAAGGGGAAGATCGAGTCAAGATACGCAACTGCAGCTATTTTAGTTACGTAGCTGGAGTCGACCTACCTTGATTTGAGTTTCCCTGCCGTCCCCACAGCAGGAGGTCAATGGGAGCAAATGCTACCATGAGCTTCCCTTACTCCTTACAGAATCAGGAGTACTGGCTGCCAATGGGAGTGCCCTCTGAGTTGGCTGAAATTGGGCCTAGATTCTGGCAATATTTCCAAAGGTTAGTCCTTTAGGCCATGTCTATCCTCTGGTGAAGATCAACGCTGCTGCGATTGATCGTCTGGAGTTTGATTTAGTGGGTCTAGTTAAGACCCACTAAATCAAACTCCAGACGATCAATCGCAGCAGCGTTGATCTTCACCAGAGGATAGACATGGCCTAAAGGACTAACCTTTGGAAATATTGCCAGAATCTAGGCCCAATTTCAGCCAAGTACTTAAGTATGTGCTTAAGTCTATCCTTGTTCAGAACGCACTTATGTGCCTGATTCCCTTGAAGCACATGATGTGACTAGTCTGTGGCAAAACTCCAAGTGACTTCAGTGGTGACAGGATTTTATTCATGGGACTTAATTACATGATGAAGTGCTTTGCCAAACAAGATGGACGGACGAGAAAAGGCCCAGGATTAGAAAACATTAACTTCTGATCCTCTTTACTCTGCTCATATCACTAAACTGCACCATGCTGAGTGAAAGTCACTCACAGAGGAGTGAACACAAGAATGAACATTATTACAAGCAGCACTAACACCATCAAATTCTTTTCCCTATTACAGTGTTTTTCCTAACAAGAACTATACCGGAGGTTGACAAACACCTCTTATTACATGTCCTCATGTTCGCTTGGCCACCATTTTCTCAAACATTCCCCAGTGGACTGAAACTTTCCATGACTTGAGGTCTCAATCTATTGTTTTGATTTGGAAAGTTTGGGGAGAATCTGTTCAGCCATTCCTGGACAAATGAAGCGTGAAAATAGGGAACAAACATGCATACATTTTTCTGCTTTATACAAAATATAACGTAGAAGTAGGTGGACTTTTAAATTCCAGGCCTGGCATATGACTAGATCAATAGGGAATATTTTTAATACTAGCACATTGCTCTGGTCCTTAAAGAGGCGCTTAGGGCAGGGGGTGTAGGAGGTGCAGGAGTCAGGGTTGGGTGGGTGAGGAGGGGCTCTGGACAGGCGACTGGGTATGGATATGTGTGTGTCTGTGTAGGGGCAAGGGGGGGCAAAGCCCTCTCGCCCCACAGACTCATACCAGAGCTGCTGCTTTTTCCCTTCCTTTCCCTATACTCCCCAACCAAATGAGGAATGCAGCAAACAGGGCACTTTCCCCCTCGTTCCCTGACAAAGCGGAATAGCCAGCAATGTCCCTGTATGAATCTGGGGAGGGAAAGCTTCACACACACACACACACCCTCCTGAAAGGGAGCCTGAGAAGTGGCAGGCTCAGACCTGGGGCAAAAATCCTGGACAGAAGGGGAATATCTGCAGCCAGACCCTTTTGCCTCTCTGGTGAGTCTATCTCTTTGTTTATGGTTCTGAGAACCAGTCCCATTTTAGGCACATCCCATTTTCCTGGCACAACCAAACTCTTACTTTGCCTGTAAGTTATGAGAAGAGGAAGCTGCAAACTGAACTGGTGGTCCTAGCTCTTACCATTTAGGAGTTCTTGAATAAACAGACAATGAGACAGACAGACAGACAACTCTCTCGTATAGGTAGTAGATATTTATCTGGCACCTGTTTCAGGGTAATTAAGAGAGGTCACATATAAAATATTAAAAGGCAAAGACAAAACAATCTGCCAAATACTGAGTTTGGTTTTTTTTAAGGAAAAGAAAAAATAAAATTTTAAGCGATTAAGAATTATCTTTGTCACATACTTAGTATAAGGATCCTGATTCTGCAAAGTATATGTTGAATTTTAAGTATGTTCTTAATTCCCATGCATAGAATCATATTACACCTCACAATGCATTAATTCCATGCATCTTGGAATGCTATATGAGTTTCTAATTAAAGACAATTTTACAATGTGCCTCTAAGCAAGAGCAGCATTAAGCTTGTACATTCAAGCTCAAATCTTTATTTCCTGACTTTGTATACAGACCAAGTATATGAATACATAAAAAAGGCTTTTTAAAGCAATAAGTAGACACAGAAATAGATATTGTTGAAACAGATACAAACTTGTGAGATTATAGAGATGTTCATTTTATCACCGAGAATTCCAAAAGTGAAGTTACAATTACAATTCAGATGGCAGCTTGTTTTGTCTTTTTGTTTTTAATAGTTTGTACCTGGCCTCTCTTAATAACCCTGAAACAGGTGCCATATAAATATATTAAATATATTCCCTGTTGATCTGGTCATATGCAAGGTATGGCATTGAAAAGTCCATCTACTTCTAGGTTATATTTTGTATGAGCAGACTTCCCTGGCATTGCCTGCATCCTTCAGGGCAGGAGGCTGGAAGTGTGAGGTGTGTGTGTGTGCAGGACTCAGGGCAGGGCTTTTGGGGGAGGGTGGGAAATGAGGGAAGCTGGAGGTAAAGGGGGGTGCAAGAGTGAGGGTTGGGGGTGAGTAGGGGCTCAGGGCAGAGGTTCCATCTCTCCTCCCCCCCAATCACCCTGACTGCTAGGGGCCTTTTTTCCCCCGGACAGCTACCAGGAGCCTCTTCTCTCCTCTCCTCCCACCCCCAGCTGGCCACTCCCCGGGTGGTACAGCTGCCCCACGTGGACATCCTGTAGGATATCTCTCCCGTGCAGGCTCACTGCCCCCCACGCCCACTCTTATATTGCATCTCTCTGACCAGCCGCCCCTCCCTTTGCATGTTATGGAAAACAGTCCCTTTCTGGGGCTTCCGGTTCTCCTGGCCCAACCCTGACCTTGCGTTAAGTGACGAGAAGAGGAAGGTGCCTACCAAATTTGGTGGCCCTAGTTCTAACCGTTTAGGAGGCGTTCTTGAACGAGCAGACTCACAGACAGACACACGGACAGACAGACTCACTCTAAAATATACATATAGATAAATCTTCCCTTGTTCTGAAAAGAACAATGCAGGGCCTTTCGAAACACATTGGCATTTCACTGGGAAAAAAAAACCGAGATGCACACAAGTCCATTTTTAATAATGCCCTTTGGATAATAGTTCTACCCGTGTTACCATTTTGAACATTCCATTTTGCCTATGAAAAATAACGCTTTCAGCACAGCTCTCCAAGTTCCGCCACTTTTGACTGATAGCAGGAAATTGAACTGCACTAAGCACACATTAGAAAATCTGATAAATATTGTTTGGAAATATAATTGAGGTTTAACCGGAGCACAGGCTTTTTCACTCCAAGGTAAAGATTTCTCCTGCTATTTATCAGGAACAGATTTGACTGTTACAAACGGGGATGACAGTTAAGATAAATGTTGACCTAAGTTATGCTTTTTCTCGTAACGTGCAGCACCCTCCTTGTCTAAATGTACTTAAGTCACCCGTGTGCATGTTTGTAGACATCCTCTAGATATAATGTCTAACTGATTAGATATTTGCCCCATGTTTTCACGTTGAGGAGTTGACGAAAAGGTGGCTATTTAATCATTTTTGCTCAATTTGAAATGATTGGAGACATATTTTACCTCAGCTCATGAACCATCCATAGGATATCAAGGTCAGCCATGGGTAAGTCTACACAGCAGCCATGGGATGTGATTGCAGCCAGCGGGACTGAGCCACTGTGGACTCCAGGACGAGGTGTGATGGGACCAGCTCCATGCCACGGAAGGGGCAAGGCCTCAGGTGGAAGGGGTGGGGCCAAGGGCTGTCAGTCCTTAGCACCATCCATACCACAGTGCCCCCTCCTCCAGCCCACAGAGTAGCACGGAGTGGCACTCCAGCAGCAATTCAAAGTTTCTCAGGGCTCCGGCCCCTGGCAGTTCTGGGCCCCTAAGACTCTCTGGGCCCTGGGGCAACTGCCTCTTTTGCCCACCCTCTCTCCCCCGTTGGTGGACCTAATTGCAGCTGAGATAGATATACCTGCCATAGCTTTAACCTAGCTAGCTTGGGGACTGGTAGCAGCGAATCCATGTCAGCATGGATTTCAGAGAACTAGCCTTAAGGGTAATGAACAGAGTTTTGGTCAGGCTTGAAGTGCCTTGGGCTGAAATGTGTGCTGCTGAGCCTCCACTGCTCCAGGCCCAGAGATCCACATTAAAGTTGACTCGAGTACATCGACGCAAGCTACAATGTACACAATATGGGGCAGGTTCCCTGCTGACACAACTCTTGACTTCAGTGGAGATGCAGCAGGATGCGTGGTTTGTTACTCAGGGGGTGTGATGAAGTGCTGACAACTTCAACCTTAATACATGGAGGGGAGGTTAAATAATTCTTGGTAAGTGGTCATGTGGTAAGTGGCCATGGCGCCACTCAGCTGAGCGGCAGCTCGGGAGCAGCCGGCACACGGCCGGTACCCGTCCCACAGCCCCTCTGAGAGGGCGCAGGTTCCCTGGTGCGGGGTCTCTGTGCCCCGTCACAGGAGGCCTAGGTTGTATATTAGGAAAAACTACTTCACTAGAAGCACTTGAATGGGTTGCCTAGTGAGGTGGTAGAATCTCCATCCTTAGAGGTTTTTAAGTCCTGGCTTGACAAAGCCCTGGCTGGGATGATTTAGTTGGGGTTGGTCCTCTTTGGGGAGGAGGCTGGACTTGATGATGTCCAGAGGTCTCTTCGAGCCCTAATTTTCTATGATTTTATGGCCTAGTGAAGAGCAGCTATGCATTCTACTACTACATCCTGAAGATGGCCATTTCTTTTTTTGTAACTGTTTGTAAGATCTGGCACAATTTCCTCTACGTTCTCTTGGAAATAGTGTTCCACTTACTGGTGTGGAAACACCAGCATGCTCCATACTCCAGTTTCAACTTCTCAAATCCCAGAGGTACCTGACTTGTATCATAAGGGAAATCGAGGGGCTGACTCCTTATTGTCCTACACCTTGCGTCATCATTTACACCAGATCAGCCTGTATGTCAAATGCTCCCTGAATGAAATGGCACTTAACATCAACATTTGCCTGGATATAGATGGCTACACAAAATGCAGAGCAATGAAGTATCAGGCCTGCTTGCCTAGGTTCCTTGAGCAAACCATATAATTGTGCCTATAAGACACAAATTGGTTTGTTCCTTCAGGCAGCCATATCACTTGCCTTCAGATATTATTAGGATCACGGAGGGAGGGCAGGGTAAGCCAGGCAAGGGCAGTTATACATGGTGCTGATTGTATTGCCTGTCTGAATGACTTGTACCCTGAGTGAGATTGTGTAAAGCTCACTTCGTAACACATTTACATTGCAACACTATTGCGAAATAACTAGCGCTATTCTGAAAAATCTTCGTCCGTGTCTACATAGCAGGCAGTTACTTCGAAATAGTGTCAAAATACTGTCAAGCTGGAGGACTTCTTACTCCGACTCCTGTAACCCTCATTATACAAGGAGTAAGGGAAGTTGGGGGAAGAGCGCTCTATTGAAAAATAAGCGCTATGTAGATGCTCCCTATTTCGAAATAATCTACGCAATTGACGTAGCTCAATTTGCATAACTGATTTCAAGTTAAGCTCTGCAGTGTAGATGCACCGTTAGATGCACCAGTGATGATAGGTACCACATGAACCTCTATGTCTATTGTGATAGGACCCAGAAATCATGGACCAGGACTCCATTATGCTAGGCTCTGTGCAATAAATAAATAAATAAACAAACAAAAAAGAGAAGTTCCTGCCCAAAGCAATGCAATCTTTACATGTATCTGTACGTCTAGCTAGATGATGCACCTAAATAACAGTGCTGTTTGAATAACATTAAAATGCCAGGCTGAACATTCTTCTTTGCTTATTTACCTTTTTTCTCTCTTTTGTGAACCTTCTTTTTCATAGATGTCTTTCTGCGTTTGATGCTCCCAAGTGGTCACGCTGAAAAATTTGCAAGCGTGTTGCTCTGCTCACGCAACTTTGTTAACGAAGCACTGCTGGTATGAGCCGCTGTTATGTTAAATGAACAATACTACCTGGGAATTTTTAATGTGCGCCAGGTCAGAGTGGGTTTTGAACTGGAACGCACAAGTCTCTGCCCTCCCATAGCACCTATTCTATTAATACCCATTTTCAACTGTGCGAAAAAGCAGTAATTCCCTGCCTCACAGCAAATGCTCAGTTCAAATCCAGACTCCATGCCTCATAAATTCTCATTCTGGTATCACTTCTTGTTCTTCTTACAGCATTTTTAAAATGTAGGTTATCCTCTGCATTTTAACAAGACATGATTGTATCAAATGCCTGGATTTTACAGCCACTAAAATGATCTCAAGTTTGATGAACTGATCTCCGGTGAGCTAACTGATGGCAGTTGTCTGCTTTGTCAGTAAATCAAGGGTTGGCATTTCTCAGATTTGTAAAGGTAGGATGTTACGGTGAAGAAAAGCGTTTACTTGAGAACCTATCAGGCAAGGTTAGATTAATAAGCAGTTTAAAAAAATTGTCCGAACTTAATGGTTTTGGAACATCCAAACTCAATTCCATTTCATTGCTATTTCTAAGGTTTTTTTTAAAGGAACTCCAGAAGCATATGCAAGATATTTTATGGAATATTCTATCCATTTGCTTCTTTGCTTTATAATAATTGATGACATTTACATATATTTCCATGTAATTTTAATGCATAGATCCAGATGAAAGCTGTACATATCGCAATATGCTGCTCCCTGGATTCCCCCTTCCTACTGAGAGCCATGGAAAATGACTCATTTTAATTCCGTTTGGAGCTTGTTTGCCACAGCACAGTGGACTGCTGCTGCCCATTAATATCCCATTGTGGCATGGTGGCCTGTTAGGGCTTCTCTACTTGCTCCATTAAGCAACAGACTGTTGCTTGCCCTCCTACACCTGCATGGAATGGAACGCATCCTTCACTCTGACAGGCATTATAGGAAGTCCACACTGGTGGGTTTTTGGTCATAAAAGTCAATTGACTCTGCTTGGGAGATCTGCACACTCAGTCCTCACAATAAAGTCAGCCTTGATTGGTGAACATCCAGAATGCTTCACCACTTTAATTATTCCATCATTGTGCCTTAGTTGAAAGGAACAGCCACAGTGAGTGAGACCCGACAGAATGAAGTGCAGGGAAAAAGGCCAAGTGAATCCTACGTGTTAACACTCTGTTCACATCATTAAATACTCCAATGATTAATTATTTATACAGGGCTATCAAGGCACAGAGACATAAAAGATTATTGGCCAGATCGGTAAGGAGGGAGTTACACATTCAAATGATGATGAGAGGACCTCTGTCAAAAGCCTGCAGGTTCGGGTTTCCCCGAGTCAGGATTTATCACCCACTTGATCGCTGACAGGATGGGAGAGAGTGAGACTGTAAGACAAACGCACAGATGTTTATCCAAAAACAGGAACAACAGCTTGGCAGTTTAATGTTTGTTAGGTGTAAAGCCCATGACCTCTTTCCCCTCACAGCTGATGATTAAAATGGGCTCTATTTTACAGGTAAGTTCCCTCTGATCATCAAGATATGACACTCTAGAACTGGGCCCATGGCCTAGAGCTGCACCTGGTGAATGACACAGGAGGAACACAGATACTGCTGCTAACAAATCAGATTCAAGTAAGTCAGTCTTGAGTAATTATGACGTTGTCAGGGTAACTGTGATGCTGTCAGGCTGTCTCGATGGTTCTTGATCCAACGATGCGAACATCATGTACCGGGCTTTTATATCCTCTGGTATCTGGGCAGATTAGTGGTCACCTGACCAACTCCTTTTCCCGCCGTTAGTCAAAAGCTTGAATATTACTATAATGCAACTAGATAGGCACAAATATTCATTCAGTGAGGTAAATCCATAAGTATCTGGGTATAGATCCAATGGGTGTGCTCAATGGGCCCTAGATGCAGATAGGGAAGATGGGAGTGGAGATAAGACATGGCAGATGTTTCTGTGCTGCATTCATGTTTAAAGACATGGCCTAAACTGGGAAAGAACTGTATGACCATTTGTCAGAAAATACTTTTCACAACTCTACAGTAACTACCCACATCAAACTGAGTGCTAAGCTTTATAGACTCCCAAGCTCTCTAACCAAACTTGCTGCAAGTTTCTCCCTCTGTGTGCAATGCAATGGAAAACTTTTCCCATGTAGAGAAGAGCAACTATTTAGATCTCTAGGGTGCACATTGCATGTATTTTTGAATGGATTTCACTGGGCTGGACAAATATTTGACAGGACATGGTTGAAAGAAGGAGCCCTTTCTTCTGTCACTATGAACTTTTGGTGGCCCAGTCTGGAGAAACCTTACTGCCAGGGTGTACAGGCCCTCAGAGCTGGTTCCCCTGAAGTCAACGGAAAGACTTTTTTTGAGTAAGTACTCAAAAGCAGGAGGAAGGAAGCCATAACTTGTCCCTTTGTGTTTAAATATTGGCTGACTGCTGCTTGTTCCCAGGTCACTCAGTCCAGGCAAGCCAATGCCGCTGAGTAGTCCAGAGGAATCCTATTGTGATTTAAGGGGTACGTGAGGTATGAATTATAATAACTTTTAAGATTCCAGTAGGCAACTAATGGAAGCAACAAAGTGTGAAATCTCTCCTAAACTAAGGAGAGATTCATTGTTGAATGCATTGTCCTATATTTTCCACGTTATTAATTTTGCTATAAAGCCAGTTTAGTAGTTGCATAGGAAGAGTGTTCAGGGCCGTGTTCTACATTACAGTGGAATTCAATGAACCAGGCACCAGGAACAGCACACACAGCTTGTCAGCACCTAGGGAAAAAAATCCTGCATGTTTTTACTCAGTCCAGCCAGATTTCTCTGTATCAACCATTTGGAAGCTTTCCTCTTTTCATTTGTTTAATGAAAAGGCAAGCACTTTTCAGGTGATATCCCCTCATAATTCAATGTGGAGACTGCCTACTCCGTGGAAAAGGGAAATAAGAGGGAGTGATTCTAGACATTCTTATTCCAAGCAACTATCCTTAAATTTCAGCCGAATCATCCGTTTGTTGATTCACTCTGCTTTTTTTTTTTTTTTTTTTGAGCTATTCTTACTACTTTAAAAGCACAGATGGGTCCTGAAATTAACACAAAAACACTTCTTGTACTGGCCTGAGAAAAGCTGTATGTTGTGTTATCAATATGTTAAAAGTAATTTAGGGTCATGGTTAGCTAAACCATACTGGTTAGTGGTGGTTGGAGGTATCATTAATTTAAATGTGACATTTGACAAATGCACTAATCATCTGGCCCTGTAAAATGTACACAGGGCACCTCTCTGCTCCTCACCGGGGAAATTCATTTAATTACATTCTGATTGCCATCAATCATTTGTTTTATAGAACCGGTTGGCACAAATCTGATTGAGTGTAAACTTTTTGCATCAGGAAGCTGATGTACTGCTAGTTTTTCTGCAGACAGTTAAAATGACAGTAAAAAGTTACATGCCCTACTTTAGACATCATGTTTGCACCACTGCTGAGATTTTCATGGAACTGAAGGAGGGTGATCTCATGGGGCCATTGCTTAAAAAATGATGCCCTGGTGGTGTCATTCACGGGGAATAAAGCTGGGACCTCTGACCATAAAGCACAGATCTCAGCCACTGGAAATGTCAATTAGCTGAAAGCAGTTACAGGTGGGTAGTCCCTTATATAGTCTATCCACTGGAGAGGAACAAAATAATGTTTGGCCGGTGGACATCAGTCCATATTCCACGAGCTACAAACATTCATGAAGATTCACCCTCATCATGTTACATCAGCATTGCTGCCAAGTAAAAATCTCTTTTTTTTTTTTTTTTTTTTTTTTTTTTGCACATGGACAACAGCAGTAACACTTAGACAGGCAGAACAATTATTTCCTTTATACAACAAGGCTTCCTAGTATGTGTGCAACGTGCTTCAGGTGGCATATGACCAGAATCCATCATCGAATTTCATCTCCTGGTCAAATCATTAGCTTCCCCGGCCTAGGCCAGGTACTGATGGGGAGTGTGAAGTGAATGATGAGCCATGCCTCCCATCAACCCAGTGAAAAGTTTAAATTCTTCAGCTTCTCTTCTGATGCCCCTCCCCATCCCACACCTGTGACACTGGGGCTGAGAGGCATCCAGATCTCATGATGACTGGTGTTTTCTAAACGTGAGGGAGAGCAAGATAGAAATTGGAAGCGTGGTTGGATTTCACAGGGTCACTTTCGAACATCTTGGCCTGTACCTTTAAGTTGTAGTGGGCAGTAAGTTAATCAGTTCTTACTCTATTCTTTGCTAGCACAAAATCACATCGGGCCTGTGACGGGGTGTATCCACCCCACACCGAAGCTGAGGGAGTTGCTTCGGCCCAGCTGTCTGAAAGGGCCCCACTGCAACAGCTCAGTGGGGATGCTCCCAGTGGAGATAGAGGATAAAAGCTGCTGGCACAGCCAAGTCTGGGCGGACTGCAGAAGAGGAAAGAGCTCCTGCTAGAGCCGAGCCCTGTCGCCACAGCACCAGCAGCAATAGCCCCAGCTACAGCCACCGCCACCGCTTCCACCGCCACAGCAGCAGCAGCAGCAGCGACCACCGCCCTGGCCGGAGCCCACAGTAACAGCTAGTGGGGAGAGAGGCGAGCCTACGAGCCACAACCGCAGCGAGACACGACGGGGAAGTTTTCCGACAGACCTGTGGAGTAGGCCTCTAGGCTGTATTCACCCCCGCAAAGGGGACTTGCCTATGGACTAGCCCTTGGGCTGTATTCTCCCCAACAAAGGGGACTTGCCTGTGGACTAGCCCTTGGGCTGTATTCTCCCCAACAAAGGGGACTTGCCTGTGGACTAGCCCTTGGGCTGTATTCTCCCCAACAAGGGGACTTGCCTGTGGACTAGCCCTTGGGCTGTATTCTCCCCAACAAAGGGGACTTGCCTGTGGACTAGCTCTTGGGCTGTATTCTCCCCAACAAAGGGGACTTGCCTGTGGACTAGCCCTTGGGCTGTATTCTCCCCAACAAAGGGGACTTGCCTGTGGACTAGCTCTTGGGCTGTATTCTCCCCAACAAAGGGGACTTGCCTGTGGACTAGACCTCTGAGCTGTATTACCCCTAGTAAAGCTGGACGCTAGCCACTAGGCCGTGTTACCCTGCCTCGAGGGATTTGGGGCATGGACCTGAGCCCAAAACCACTCTACCGCAAGTAAGGGATCAGAGACATAAGTGGGGCCTGGTGGACAGGAGGCCCAACTCCAGCCCTTACAGGGGATTATACCTGAGGGTAGGATTACCAGGTAGACCCCCCCCCAAAAAATGGACACACTTGAGCGTGGGCGGGGGGAGTAGGGTCTGGCCGGGTGGGGAGGGACCAGCCAGGAGGGGGAAGGGACTGGCTGGGAGGAAGGGGGGTGGGAAGCAGACCGGGGGGGGGGGCACATGGCTGGCCGGAAGAAAAGGGGGGCAGGAAGCAGAGCTGGCGGGGGGGTTAGCATGCAGCGGCGCTGGCCAGGGGAGATCAGGAAGAGGAACGGGTCGGCAGGAAACAGAGCTGGGGGGCAGTGCAGGGGGGCTGGCCAGGGAAGATCAGGAGGGGAAGTAGGGGAGAACCAGCCAGCTGGGAAGGGAGGGGGGTGAGCAACTTGGCCAGCAGGGAGCGGGACTGACCCGGGCACTTGCAGATCCTGGGGCACTGTTTGTCCCGCTCAGGCTCCCAGCGACACACGAGTGAGAAGGAGGTTTCCCCTCCTCCTTGCACTCAACCAACTGAGGGCTCCCAGCACCAATCGCGGCTCCACCTCCCAGCTGGGACTCCCAGCCGGTCCCCTGCCCGCACCAGGCTTCCATCCAGTGCATAGCCGGAAAAATCAGAAAATACCGGACATTGCACGTGTCCGGTATTGTCTGATTTTTTTTACCGGGCAGAGAGCACAAATACTGAACTGTCCGGTACAATACTGGACACCTGGCAACCTTACGAGGGACCTCCCAAGATAGGACACCCCCTCGACAGGCCCCATTCTGTTCTCAGTGAAGTGAGGCATTGTTGGGGTTTTGTGAAAGGGTTGTGAATTTTTATTGTTCGTATTACAAAAGCGTTTGCAGGCCCCAACTGAAGCTGGTCGCTGTTGCGCTAGGCGCTGTACAAACTGTGAGAAGCAGTCCCTTCCCTGAAGAGTTTGCAATCTAACCAAATAAGACAGATAAAGAATGGGACCGAAAACAGATCTACTTAGAGGTGAGGAGACTTGCCCAAGGTCACACAGCTGACCAGATGAAAATACCTCGTCCCCTATCCACTAGATCAAGAAGCTTCTCCAGGCTATGAAGTCTCTTCTATCATTGTGGATGGATGAAGGTTATGGAAGGCTTTGCACTAAATGGGAGTTTTGCCAAAGGAAACTCCGCACAAATTAGCTTTGTTATGAGGAGAAATCCATTTTATAAATCATGTAAATGTTAAGTGCTAATGATGCAGCTGGGGGGGGGGGGGATAAACATGCTATTTAGGGATAATTCTGCATCCCTAGAAACTATTTTCTCTATCTCTTCCCTTCTTTTCTGCCCTGCCAAGTAGTCCCAACTCTTTCTGAGCATAACTACCTGCTGGATTAGACCTGAATCAGCAAGGCAGCCCAAAGCCCTCTAGGTGGAAATGAGCACATTCCTACCTTAGGGTATGTCTACACTACCCCGCTAGTTCGAACTAGTGGGGTAATGTATGCATACCGCACTTGCTAATGAAGCCCGGGATTTGAATTTCCCGGGCTTCATTAGCATAAGCGGGGAGCCGCCATTTTTAAATCCCCGCTGCTTCGAACCCCGTGCAGCGCGGCTACACGGGGCTCGAACTAGGTAGTTCGGACTAGGTTCCTATTCCGAACTACCATTACTCCTCGTGAAACGAGGTGTACCGGTAGTTCGGAATAGGCACCCTAGTCCGAACTACCTAGTTTGAGCCCCGTGTAGCCGCGCTGCACGGGGTTCGAAGCAGCGGGGATTTAAAAATGGCGGCTCCCCGCTTATGCTAATGAAGCCCGGGAAATTCAAATCCCGGGCTTCATTAGCAAGTGCGGTATGCATACATTACCCTCCTAGTTCGAACTAGGAGGGTAGTGTAGACATACCCTTAGGAATGCATCTGCTTTTCCAACATAGCCATCCTCCACTTGCTGGGGAAAGAGGTATAACTTCATAAGCAAAGGGCCGTGAGGACATCAAGAGGGGAATAAACAGCAGAAAGTGCTAGACGACAAAGCTTCCGAGAACAAATTTTCATGCAAATATTCCGAGTCATAAAAAAACAAATGCAGAGTCACACCAGAACAGACACTGGCAGAATCCCATCCACAAAATGTTCCAGGATTTGTAGAAGTTACCAATGGTTCTTTTACTTGATGTTCCTTTGTATTCTTAATTAGTGCTAGTAATTATTATTAGCACTACAATGGTGCCTAGAGGCCACAGATGAGATCAGGTCCTATTGTGGGAGAAGCTATACAAAGACATCATAAAAGCTTAGAATTCATGCAAGTAAGGGATGGGGAAAAGAAGAACAATTGCTTCCTTTTCCAAGAAGAGGAACAGAGAAACTAAATCATTGAGGGATAACTCAGGGGAGTGAGTGGGCATTATGAGTGGGCTGCAAGATTTTCCTAACCAAGACGGTCTCCTGGGATAGGGCAGTTTTGCTAATTGTGCTTGTGTTCCTAGAATGTGCGGGGAGATAGGGCAGTTTTGCTAATTGTGCTTGTGTTCCTAGAATGTGCGGGGAGGGAGGGGGGAGAGCCGATTGACCCTCAGCCGTGCTTTGACTGCATGCAGCGGGAGCGCACAGCTCTCACAATGTTGTGTGTTCCTCACTTCACATTACCCCTGCTTTAATTACCTGCCACTTCAGTAATACCAGTAGGAAAAAACTATGAGGGTATGTCTACACTAGCCACCCTAGTTCGAACTAGGGTGGCTAATGTAGTCATTCAAACTTGCAATGAAGCCCGGGATTAAAATATCCCAGGCTTTATTTGCATGTTCCTGGGCGCTGCCATTTTTAAATGCTCGGTAGTTCGAACTCCCTGCCCGCGGCTACACGCGGCACGGGCTAGGTAATTCAAATTAAAACTCTTAATTCTAACTACCGTTACTCCTCATTGCAGGAGGGTTCGAACTACCGGGCATTTAAAAATGGCAGCGCCCAGGAACATGCAAATAAAGCCCAGGATATTTTAATCCTGGGCTTCATTTGCAAGTTTGAATGACTACATTAGCCACCCTAGTTCGAACTAGAGTGGCTAGTGTAGACATACTCTGAGGGTATGTCTAGACTACATGGCTCCGTCGACGGAGCCATGTAGATTTGTTTTTTTAGCAAAGGCAAGTGAAGCCGGAGATCGCGGCTTCATTTAAATTTACATGGCTGCCGCGCTGAGCCGACAAACAGCTGATCAGCTGTTTGTCCGCTCAGCGCGCTAGTCTGGACACTCCCCTGCCGACATCAAAGCCCTTTGTCAGCAGCCCCGGTAAACCTCATCCCACGAGGAATAACGAGGCTGCCAACAAAGGGCTTTGATGTCGGCAGGGGAGCGTCCAGACTAGCGCGCTGAGCGGACAAACAGCCAATCAGCTGTTTGTCGGCTCAGCGCGGCAGCCATGTAAATTTAAATGAAGCCGCGATCATTTAAATCGTGGCTTCATTTGCCTTTGCCTACAATCCTAATCTACATGGCTCCATCGATGGAGCCATGTAGTCTAGACTCAGCCTGAGAGTGGAAACCAGTAGAATATGGCAACCCTGTGTATGGGCAACAGGAAACAAAATGTCTTGCAGGCCACACATAGAACCCCAAAGGGCCGTCCTTGGGCTGCAGGTTGCCACCCCTGAATTAATCGATTGCCGGAAGTCAGAGTTTAAGTCCAAGCTGAAGACAGAAGCCCAAATCGTCTGGGTGTAGTTCAGGGCCTTAACTTCAAGGGCATCTTTTGCTTTACCCCCATGGTGAGGGGCTGTGTGGAATGGCAGCTCTCCTTCCAAGAGCTGAAAACAGGAGCAGAGGTTTGGCTCTGTGCAGTCCTGCGGAAAGCCGACAGCAGGGCAGATCCATTTTGTGTAGCATTGTCAATTTTACTGCAAGTCAATGAATTGTTACTGGTCTCTCAGTGGTGGATTTTTTTAGTCATGCATTTTATACCTTGTCTGCCTGGCTTGAAGTGACATGAAGTCAGATAGGCAACAGGAAAGCAATCTATAGAAAAGAAAGCCAGGTTAGCTACATGGAGGAGCGTATTCAATTTTCATTGGGCAGCAGTCAGTTTTAACCCTTGTGTATGTACATCAGGCACTTCTCCTAAAAGGGAGCTGTCTCATCTGCATGGATCCTAGTAGAATAGATACGTGCGAAGGGAGTGGCATTCCATATTATCTGATGATCTGGTGCAGACACTGTGCTTTTCTTTCATGGAGAGACGTAAAAAGCAAAAAGCCACGCTCTGCTCTTTGTCTAGTGGATTCCAGCAGGTTCCACAACTGTGGCTGACAGCAGAACGTGGCTAAAGTATTCTGCAAAGTATTGATGCAGTTGTAAGACCGTGTTAAAGGGAAATTGACTCATTTATCTGCTGTATCAGAGTCAGGAAACAACTGCTGGGAATGGTGGCCCACAGCACATGGCATTTAATCCAATAAACACACCACCCCTGCGATCTGCCAATGCACTGTCCCCACCCTGGTATTTAAATGGATTTGTGTCATGTATTCAGTCTTGGTATCAGCAGCAGGTACCACAGGGAACCTGGTGCCTTGCAATGGTCCCAGCTAGAGGAGTCCACATCCTAATGACTTAACCAACCAAACAATGGGTACTTAACGAACAATTTGCACCTTCTCTATCAGCTTTCCCTTCCTTCTCCTCTCCATCCCCTATTTATTTTGGAACTGGACTTTTAATACTCCAGTCATCTGAAGAAGTGGATTGTACCCCTGAAAGCTCATGATACCATCAACATGTTTTTTTAGTCTTTAAGGTTCTACTAGACTATTGATTGTTTTTTAAGTTTTTATACTGGAGAAAGTATCTTATTTCTGGCCTACACTGACAGGAAATTGCAGTCGCTCCCACACTGGCTCTGATTCCATGTCAGGGAATGGATTGGTGCATTATGGAGAAGGATGATGAAACTAGCCAGACTCCACTCATGACAGACAGATGGGTGCCAGGTGATTCCCACTAATACCAGTCAATTTAATGTTAATTCCGCTGCTCATTGCATGGTCTGGAATGGAGACCAAGCAGTGTCAGCTCCGTTAGCTTAATTAGCTTGCCATAAATAAACATCATTTACAAGACCTAAACAGTTAAAACACTCCGTTAAGCATCTGAAACATAAATGCTTTAATTATAGAGCAGCTCAAGATTTAAATAACACTAGGGTAAATGCTACAGAGCAGCTGTCTATGAATATTTTACAATGAGATTGCTCTTTGTTTTTCAGGTCCATGGGGACTATCAGGTTGGGAAGTGACTGTTCTCCTCTCTCTGTCGTGTATGGTTACACTCTGTTGTCATTGCTAGTTTGCTGTCAGTGAAGGGGCCTTGATGAGCACAGACGTTTGGGTTTCATATAGGGTTATGGTAAATTGTGTGCCTCTCAAATGAACTCTAGCAAAACAAACTCTTCCAAGAGCATGCGTATTGGGACGTTGACGCAAAAGTCTCCTGCTGACTTTGGTGGGGATTGGATCAGACTCTGCAGTTTGACTTCTGCTTCCCTAATCACTAGGCTCTTCACTCAGTCTGCCAGGTTTGCTATTAAAAAAAATGCAAATGGCTAATCACACTACCAAACCACTGAGAAACTCAACTGGTTTGTAAGAGCCTCATTCAGAGAATCTGAGCCAGGGCTGGCCTCAGGATTTAGGGGGCCCTATGCAGTACTATTAAACTGTGCCCCTCTGCCCAATCAAAAGACAGGACTATACAGCACTTTAAAGACTAACAAGATGGTTTATTAGGTGATGAACTTTCGTGGGCCAGACCCACTTCCTCAGATCAATATGTGGAAGAAAATTGGCATGACCATATATACCAAAGGGATACAATAAAAAAAAAACCACATATAAAATAGACAAATCAGATTTTAAAACAGAGGAGGGATGGGGGGGAGGAATTTAATGTCTATGAGATAATGATATTAGAAGTGATAATTAGGGAAGCTATCTTTGCAATGGGTAAGATAATTAGCATCTTTGTTAAGGCCCATTCGTAAAGCGTCAAATTTAAGCATGAATGATAGTTCAGAGGCTTCTCTTTGAAGTCTTGTGTTAAAGTCTCTTTGAAGCAGGATACAGGTAGTCAGGTCATTGAGACAATGCCCAGTCTGATTGAAATGGCAAGAAACTGTTTTTTCTTTGTGAAACTGTCTGATATCTGTTTGTACTGTGGTGTCCAGGAAATGGATGTCTCATGGAAAATGGCCCAGGCTGAGAGCAGCCCATGAAAGCTCATCACCTAATAAACCATCTTATTAGTCTTTAAAGTGCTGCATAGTCCTGTCTTTTGTTTCAGCAAGACCAGACTCACGGCTACATCTCTATTACTATTCCTCTACCCAATGGCAGCCCGAGCGGGGAGGGGGAGGCAGAGAGGGATGCTGATTTTTTAGAGATGTGATTTTATAATCTGCCACAACACCCTAATGAAATATTTTAAAAGCCAATTTTAAACTCAGGTCCTGTAGCCTGACAGAGCAAATTCAGAAACTGACAGCATATACCTGGGGTTTGCAAATGCCTGTTAAATGGTTTCATTACCACTTGAATGGGTCTTTCACAGATTCAATGTGGCAGGCTTTTTCACTTTAAAGTTAATTGGGTTCCCCTCTGGTGGAAACAGAGTCACAGAACAGGGATAGGAAGAGGCAGAGGGGTGGACATTAATTCCAGGGGTGCCCCACATTTTCAGGTGCCTCTGACCTGAGCACCCACTTAGCATGTTTAACAGTGAGTGTGTGCTGCCAGCCTTAGTTCTGTTGGAGCAAATTGGGTATCTTATTTGGTTGCATTTCAGGATAGCGTATTTTGAAATGTGATGTGTCTGCACAGCAGCAAATTTCGAAATAACGTGCTATTTCAAGACATCTCTTAACCCTCATGGAAGAAGGGTCAGAGGGATGCTGAAATAGCACATCTGCTATTTTGAGACCTATCTTGAAATAACGGGCTCATTCAAAAGATGTGGGGTAGCTATTTCGGGATACTTCTGGTATGCCAAAATAGCCCTGCTGTGTAGATGTACCCTCGGAGAGAAGGTGGGGGAGAGGGAAAGCTGAAAGACACAAGTGAAAGCTGAAAAAACAAAAAAGGGAAAAAACAAAAACTGAACATGCAAAAACTTCCCTTTAAAAGTAACAACAACAACAACAACAAACAAACAAAAAGCAAAAGACAAAAACAAACAAACCAGAAAATTAGGGGAGAAATTAAACCCTTTTGTGTTTTTTTAAAAGCTCTCTTTTTGAAACCCCCCCCCCCCCCAACATTCCTTTAAAAACATCAGCTGGGTCTTTTTATGAAGCACGATTATAAACAGTCCCTGCTGTCTGTGGCTCTCCAGAGGTTCATATCATCTCCAGGTTAAACAAGGCCAGCTGCCTGCTCCACTGTACAAAAGCATTTGTCATCAGCTGCCGTTTCACCTGCCTGTACGCAGCCCAGATGCTAAAGCATGCCTTTCTTGAAGCAAAGTGCTTGAGAAAAGTCGAATATCCCAGGGACAGCTTGGGGAGCATGTTCTCTTTCACATGAATTGTAGGCTGTGTCCATACTATGAACTAAGGGCATGACTCCTTTGCTGATGTACACACCCTCCTGCTAGCTCTCTTCATACCCCAGCACACGTATGAATTACAGTGTGGCTGCAGTAGCAGCAACAGAAGCCATGGCAAGGACAAACCCACCTGAAGCCAGTGGGTACATACCCGGCACAGCACAGCCATACCACCACTCCTGCCACGAGTGCTCCAGAGGTCCCATTGTTTACTGACAGGCTAATTCAGTGGCAGCTTGAGCAAGGATTTATACACAGCCCCGGGGAATGACACCTCTAGCTTATAGTGTCAACAGAACCCTCATGATGCTGGACCGGCTGCTTATGAAGCCAGAATTTGTCCCAGGGGCATTCTGTGCCTGTGTACAGGGAACTAACTAGGTAATAAAGTGGCAGGAGATGCAGTTCCAAAACAAGTATCTATAAAGACCACCAGACTTTAGGCACACACAGTGTTTCTGCCCCAGGGGCATAGCCCTTTGAGGCCAGGGATTGCTGGCAGTGGCAGTCTCCAGATGGGGGCACACAATGGAGAGGGGACAGCTGACATCCTGCTAGAGACTGTAGCAAGGAATGTTCCTGGCTTTGCATCCTGGCAGGTAGAACTGCCACTGTGGAGGTACAAAAAACAGGACGTTCCTGAGCTAGGGAAGAGGTAAAAAGAAAGACTCAAAACAGATCCACCCATTTCCCTGGAGCTGATGCCATAGATGATCTACCTGCCATCTGAATCTTGATGCTCCACAGCTTCACCCTCCTGCTGCAAAATCCCCGTCACCATCATCAGCTGCCTAGCAGCCAGCCCCATCTCGCATGTCTGAGTCAAAGCACACAATTAGGCGTTTCTCCTTTGAGTCCCTTGCACGAGTCGTCTCTCACATGCCAGTTACTTAGCACTACTTTGGCTTCATTTTCCAAAGTACCACTGATGAAAGGAAACGGTTTAATGTATTTACGTTATTTTCTTCTTCCATTGCTCTGTTTTGTTTGTGTGCTTTTTTTTTTTCCCCCACTGCCCTGGTGATTGTACTAGCTTAAAGCATCTACATTCCAAAACGTGGGCTTTGTTTATGCAATTACAATATGTCTTAAGAATAATGTGTTTGCCTTTCCTCTTTCCCCCTCTCTGTGTACATACTTTCCAGCGCTCCCAGATTTACTAATTAAAAGCATCCTAATACACGCCCGCCTCACTTTCCTTCTGGGAGACTTCAGCCCTTAGTTGTTTTATTAACGATCTTAGATCAAAGCAGTTAATTTATATTCATGTAAATAACAAAATTCATGGTGTCTCTCAATAAGGAGGCTGAGGCTTCTGCAGAGGCTTTGTATAATGTATCATCTGTGGATGCGTGCATGTGTTTTCACAGCACACTGTGCTCAGAATCAATTAGCTAAATACATTTACTTCTCCTGAAAAGCACTCGGAAGAACATGGAGACAATTTTGGAAGGATAACATTTACATTTTGATTCTGACTGTGTCCTAATATTGCTGTTGTCTTCCAGAGCAGTACTGTTGCTTCTGCTCGTGGGCAAAGGTCAGTGGTTCGAAGGTTCTGCGAGGTTTTTGAAGCCCCCACAAGTTGACAAAAATGATCTGAGCTTCCTCCTCTTTGAAGGAGAGCTCCGATGTGGAATTTCACACGCTTCCTGTCTCCCAGTGGCATCTGACTCTGTGCCTGGCTTTGGGCTAGTGAATAGAATGGATGAAAACCCTGCTACTTTGGAATTGCGCAAAACCCCGCAGTTTCCCCTTGCAGGGGATCCCCGGAGCTTTGATACATGTCATTCCACCCATCCCACCTTTACTGGTTGTATGATAAGCTTTGAATTAAGAAATGTTTAAAAGCTCTCTGCAAAAATCAGTCAAATGACTCCGCCTGAATGTCAAAACCAGTTGAAAAATTTTTTTTTTTTTGGTCATGCATTTCATAGGGAACATCTGACTGTTTCCTGAGAGCTGCTTCATTTCTTTAAAGAAACCTTTCAGGAGTCGGAGACTTGCCATATGTTTAATATAGCTGAGGAGGACACCCTGGTGGGTAAGGCATTGGGTGCTGCTGGGCAGTTTATCCTAATTTGGATGAAGTTGTAATGAGTCCAAGGATTGAAAGTCTCCCTGGGACAAAGGATCAGGCCCATCAGCGTGAGCTGAGGATTTAGATTAGAGGTGGAAGACCCACTGGAATTCCACTTGGGGCCCACGGACCTCCTGACTGCCCCCTCCCCCATGAACCTTGCACACTGGAGCCCCACACTTCTTACACATCCCCCTCCCCTCCCAGCACTTTTGGAGTGCACCAGTCACCTGATTGGCACTCCGTCCCCTCTCCTCCCCCTCCCTGCCAGAGCTGGAATGCCATGAAATCAGCTGATTTGCAGTGTTCCAATAATGGGAGGGAGGGAGGGAGAGAAGCAGGAATGGAGCATGAATCAGGCAATTTGTGAGCTCTGAAAGTGCTGGCAGGGAGTGGGGAGGAACAGGTAAGTGTGTGTTGTATCATGCAAGCAAGGTAGTAACAAACTTCAACAGGCCTTTATTTACCAAAGATGAAACCTCCTTACAAAGCTGCTGCTGCTCCCCTCTGTAGCTCTCACTCAGGCCCATCTCCTCCCCCCTCCTTCCTGTTTCTTGTGCTTCCAGATTCCCAACAGCCAGTGCTCCCAGTTCTAATTATTACAAGCAGCATCTAAAACAGCTCAGTGTGGGGTTCCGGTACCCCTGTGCACATGAGGTACGTGGGGGAGGGGCATAGCCAGGGAGGTCGTGGGGACACAGGTGGAACCCCGGTGGGCCACGGGCTGCTGCGGCCCACCTACTGCTTGTGGTTAGCACATTTCGGGCTAGATGAGGGATGGGCAGTTTCCCACCTAACCATTTGGGCATCAGTAAAAGAAGCATGGTGCAACCCCTACTGTTTTCTGCCTGAAAAAGCTTCTTTTGATGAAACATGTAGAATCTAATAAATCTCCCCCTCCTGAGTCTCCCGTTTAATATCGCCAGTTGGAATGTCTTGCAGATCTTGTCACTGTTTGTTAAACTGACATTTATACTGATTTATGCACCGGATAAAATATATTAAAAAAGCAAAAGATTAAAATGGATTCGCCCTAAATGAAACGGATTATGTCTTTGCCGCCCTGTATCAACTTGCCAGAACAATCTGTCTCTGTGTGCTCCGTGGGGGAAGGTAGGAGTAGTTGGCATTTCATTGCAGGGTGATATTTGGAAAGTTAATGTTGACTTTATGCCTGAATCATTGTAGGCAATAATATATAATTAATGCTTTTCTGGACTTTGCCCCCACAATGCTCTCTCTTGCTCTGTCTTTCTCCCCCCCTCTCTCTGGATTATCTGCATGATTTCAAGATCTTTCACCATTCTATTCAGGACATGCTGGACCAAATCAAAATACTTCTACAGGTTGGACCTCCCTGGTCCGGCACTGTCGGGACCTGACTGGTCCCGAATGAGAGAATTTGCCAGACCAAAGGATGTCTCCTGCCACCAGCCCCCAAAGCCATTGTCTGCTGCCAGCAGGCTCTCCCAGCAAGCACCCTGCCTTGCAAACCTGGCTGGGCTGCTTGTTCAGCTGCTGTCGGCTCCTGCCATGCAGTTCCAGCCCTGGCCCCACGCTCCCGGAGTCTGCTAGGGGGTTCCAGCCCCATGCTCCTCAGAGCTGCCAGGAGACTTCAGCCCCATGTTGCAACGGGGCTCCAATGCCAGCCTCATACTCCCAGGGACTGCTATGGGGAGTCTGGCTCTGAGCTGCTGTGGGCTGCCGGGGGACTCCGGTCCTGGCCCCATACAGCCAGGGGCTGCCATGGGGCTCCAGCCCATACTGCTGCACTGCCCCCAGCCGGGCTGCCGATCCTGTTGCCCCTGGTTCTGGCTGACCGTCCTGCCCTTGGGCTCCTGGGCTTTCTGGTCCAAGAGCAACCGCAGTCCTTCCAGCCCTCAGATGCTGCCAGACCACAGAGTACCTGTTTCCAGAGGTGCAACCTGTCATAATTATGGTGGTTAGAGAAGAACACTAAGGGGCAGGATGCTGGGGTTCCCCCAAGACCTCTTCCACTTGGGTCCCTGAGAATTCAATTCAGCTCCAATCACCTCACTCAGGTGCCTTTTGTGGGCATACAGCAAAGTTACACTGAGCTGATTTGGATTCAAAAAAACAAACAACTTTTTTTTTCATGGCTGCAATCCTTGAAATTTGGACATGAGCTTTCATGGGCTGGAACTCACTTCGTCAGATGCACGGAAGTACCAGCCCACGAAAGCTTATACCCAAATAAATTTCTCAGAGGGGTAGCCGTGTTAGTCTGTAACTTTAAAATCTGTGAGTAGTCCTATGGCACCTTAGGGCATAGGGCTAAAGCCGAGATAATTGCGTAGCTTAAGTCGAAATAGTTTATTTTGGCTTTTGGTGCTGTCTACACAGCAGGAAGTCTGAGTTAGAACACTCTTCCTCCAACTTACTCCTTGTAAAATAAGGGTTACATGAGTTGGAGTAAGAAGTCCTCCAGGTTGACATGATTTTGACATGTTAAAATAACCACTTGTGTGTAGACATAGCCTTAGAGACTAACAAATATATAGGATCATGAGTTTTTGTGTGGGTTTTACCCATGAAAGCTCATGATCCTATATATTTGTTAGTCTCTAAGGGGCCGCAAGACTATTTGTTGTTTTTTTAAGTTTTTACATTTATTTGAAGTACCCCTCTGGCACCTTAGGGACTAACAAAAAATGTAGATGGTATCATGAGCTTTCGTGGGCACAATACACTTCTTCAGAAGTTTCCTCTGAAGAAGTGGGTTGTGCCCAGGAAAGCTCAAGATACCATCTACATTTTTTGTTAGTCTTTATGTCTACACTGCAGGCTTCTTGCGCAAGAAGCTTTTTGCAGAAGAGATCTCCCACAAAAACTTCTTGCACAAGAGAGCGTCCACACTGCAAAAGTGCATCGAAAAAGTGATGCGCTATTGCGAATGAGAGCGTCCACACTGCTTTGACGCTCTCTCGAAGGGAAACTCTGATTGCTATTTACAGAATGGCCACCAGCGCACCTAGGCTTTTTCCTTTTGTCTCTTTTTGCACAAAAAAAACCTGTTCCCCGTCCACACACACCTTTTTGCGCAAGAGCTCTTGTGCATAAAGGAGTTATTCCTTACAGAAGGAGGAATACCTATACCACAAAATCCCTCTATTCTGTCGATTCACTGTAAATTTTCTTGCACAAAAACGTGCTTGAGGTGTGGACACTCCACAAGTTTTTGCGCAAAAACTTTGCAGTGTAGACCTCGCCTGAGGTGCTGCTAGACAATTTGTTGGGTTTTTTAAGTTTTTCGGGTTACAGACTAATACAGCTAGCCCTCTGAAACTTTCAAATAAATGTGTTAGTCTTTAAGGTACCACAGGACTCCTTGTTGTGAGACTTTTAGAGCATCTTACACAACAAGCTGGATTCCTTAACTCATTCATTGGAAGGAATGTCATTTTCCCTCCTCCCCCACCGCCGCCCGTGCATGAAGAAGGAATGCTGCCTCCTCTGGATAGTTCTAGTGAAGTGTTAGAGTCACGCAACGGCTTTTCCTGATAACTAACCTGACTGTGCCCAGCATGAGAGTCACTGCCTGCTTGTGGTTGTGTTATATTAGTGCTTGCTGCTGATAGCACTGCAGGCAAAACACAGCAAGCCCACTATAGACTGTAGGAAAAGACACTTCTGGCAAGAAACACTCCTCTGATTTCAAATGCTGTCCCCATCACACACACCGACATGTAGGAAAGGGGCTGGGTAAGGACTCGCCCAGAGGTGTACTATGGATGTCAGAGCTCCACAGGGGCTCCCAGGACAAGTTAATTTTATAGTAAAGGAAAAAAGAAGGGATTACTAACGATGGGAGGAGGAGCTATCTTTCTTTGCCCATTCTCATTCAGCCAGCATTCTGCCTTCTGGGAAACCGGGCTGCATGCCAACATCCAGTTACCCTGGGGAGAAGAGCAAGAATAATTGTCAGACTGGTTCTGACCAAGCCCGGAAGCAGAAGTACCCAAGTCCCACAGGCAAAGCTTCTCTCCTCATATTTATACACAAGCAGAAATATGTAGGAGAAGAAAGTTCCTTTCCTTTAAGGACCAGTGTAGCAGACCCAAGTGAGGTGGACTGTTCAGGTAAAAGCCTGGCTTTGAGAGAGAAGGGCTGTTCCAGTGGTTAGCCTATGAGTTGAGGATTTGTGAGACTGCAGTGCAATTCCCTGCTCTGCCACTGACTTTGTGTGTGACCTTGGGCAAGTCATTTAGTGTTCCTCAATTTCCTCAATTAACAGGAATTCCTGACTCCCTCTCCTGTTGTCTTACAACCAGCTGCAATGAACCTAGCCCAGCCCCCATTGCAGGGCATATCTTTTGAAGGTAAGATTTAGGGTGAAATACCCTCCCCTCTCCTGCACAAGTGGAGACCTGTGCGCGTGCACTCACCCACACGCACATGCGCGCACACACACACACCTGGTCTGTGTGATGGCAGTGAAATGAAGTGGAGATGGTGTGGTCTTGCACGGATGCAAGTCATAGGGCAGGATTTCATCCCAGGGTAACAAAGTCGGTGCAATTTTTTTAATTAATTAACAGTCTGGTAGTAGCACCAAAAGGCCCCAGCCGAGATCCCGGGCACATTGTTCTACATACTATGCTTGCAGATAGTACAGAGACTCTGTGTCCCATTGAGCTTATCATCTTCATAGACCGGGCAGGCATGGGGGAGTGGGGAGGAGAGAAATTAAGCATTTATCATGTAGGGATGCAATTATTAAAATAGACACAATATTCCAGGACTGCTCCCATACCAAAGAAGCCTGATAATCCTCTGGCTGTGTGGGTGCCTAAAGCCACTGCTGCCAACAAATGTTCCCTTTAATCTTTTCCATCCATGTGCAGAATAATTATATATGCACCAAGGCGTGTGTGAATATGCACCACCACTAGAAAAAAAACCCTTAGCTGTGGGCACTCTGCTAATCAATTGGGTGGCATTTGAACCTCTCCTGAGCAGTGGGACCAGGGCACAGCTTACAGGGAACACTGCTTCCAACTCTCACAATTGCATCCTGAGTCTTGTGGAATAAGGTGCTTTTCTAAACGCATTGGAGTCGGTTTATCATCAGAACCTCAGCTTTTATTTTTTAATAAAGAAAAGTCATGAAAATTTGACCTCCCAAAGGCTCAGAAATCAGAAGGGGGAAAAAACCCAGAAACCCAAAGGCTACGTCTACACTGGCATGATTTTCCGGAAATGCTTTTAACGGAAAAGTTTTCCGTTAAAAGCATTTTCGGAAAAGAGCATCTAGATTGGCAGGACGCTTTTCCGCAAAAGCACTTTTTGCGGAAAAGCATCCGCGGCCAATCTAGACGCGCTTTTCCGCAAAAAAGCCCCAATTGCCATTTTCGCGGTCGGGGCTTTTTTGCAGAAAAGAAATCCCTGCTGTCTACACTGGCCATTTTGCGCAAAAGTCTTTCGGAAAAAGACTTTTGCCCGAACGGGAGCAGCATAGTATTTCCGCAAAAGCACTAACAATCTTACATGAAATCGTCAGTGCTTTTGCGGAAATTCAAGTGGCCAGTGTAGACAGCTGGCAAGTTTTTCCGCAAAAGCAGATGATTTTGCGGAAAAACTTGCCAGTCTAGACATAGCCAAAATGTATTATTTTTCAAAATCTTGTGATTTTAAAGCCAATCACATGATTTTCAGTCTTGACTCGTGATTGTGGACCACCTGGAATTTGCAATACTGCTACTCCCTTAGACTCCTTTGAAAATCGCATTTAAACGCCACTCTCTGTGTTATATGCAGGAAAGGCAGAACTTCAATGAACCTTCACCAAAAATACCTATTGGTAATTGTTGCACTGACTCATTTTTCATGCATTTTCACATAAAAATACTTATTGCAAACTCTGCAGAAAGACTTGAAATTAGAAACTACCATGAATAGAACTGAGCAGCGCATTGTGATTCATTTTATTATTTAAACTAGTTTCTGTCAGTTTAGCAGGGAAATTAAACAAAAGAAGAGCACGGAAAAGAAATATTCCAGCATTCGGAACATTTCAGAAATGATATATACGCAAAAGCTTCATTGCCTTCTGGAAAATTGATTTAATTCTAGTACCCAAACTATGCCACTTAAATTTCAATACTGATAACTAATGGCAAAAAAGAGAAAAGACCAGAAGAAAAGCACTACATAGGAATTAAGAATAACTTTTCACAATGATGACAAAGTATTTTTTTTTCTAAATCTACTGTATTGTTTCATTTGTTGATGATATGGATACTTTCCCAGTTGCCTGGGGTAGGTAATTCAATGTAACCTATCAGCCATCTGTTCTAATTGGTCATGCTGCCTAGAGAAACATTATAAATATGCAAAGAAGAACCAAAAAAAAATTCACCCTAATGGAATAGCTGGATAACAATAGCTTTAATTTTTTTTCTTTTGTTCATTTGATTTGCGGCAGTGAATGAAGTATTGGAACAACATTGTGAAGAAGTGAAATGAGGCAAATGAAACTTTTAAGCAAAATGTGCCTGTGAAGAATGAATCCACGCTTTTATTTGTGGCTGTTTTATTGTCTCCTGCTAGAGTTTTACAATTTTCCTTTTCATTCCTCTGCATTGTCTTCTGCAGATAGTCTCATTCACGGGTGTACGGATGAAGATCTTGCTTTCGATGGCTTACACAGAAACTGATCAATCACGAGCGAGGCTCTCTTGCTTTCTCCTTGGTTTCCTTCTTGCTGATCATTTACAACTGTAAACAAGACTAGATCTTTTCATGTGCCCATCACTCACTGAAGGAATATCTCATTTAACAGATGGAGCCAGCAAGAGAAATCACTGCCCTAGATTGGCTGCGTGACTTGCTACATTTCATAACAGAATATTGTAGGTCACCACATAGGCACTCTTTGAATCTTGTCAGCAGGATCTCGTATTAACACTGATCTCGTATTAAACATGTTTGAAAGCATTTTCTTGCACTTGTCTTCTGAACAAGATCTTTGAAATTTAGTAGCATCAGGCAGCGTAATTGTGACAGAAGCTCAGGAGTGGTGAAAAGGCACCAAATCTTGCAAATAAAAATGCTCCCAATCAGAAAGAACAGGAAGCTCAATAATTTGCATATCTCCCACCGCGTTCTAAATCATGGGTTCCCACACTGGGGGGCATGAAGAAATTCCGGGGGGACCCAGCCACACATACCCCCATCAATCCCACCCAAATTTTGCTGCTATTTTTTTGGAAGGGAGGGCATGAGGGTTTCTCAAAAATCAAAAAGGGGGCGTGATGCCAAAAAGTTTGGGAACCACTGTTCTAAATGGAGAGTATTACATACAAAGAAGAGCGCTGACCAGACAACCTTAGAAAAACTGCAATATCCAAAAGGGTTTCATGCTGCAAAACTATATTTTAATATCGAATGTGGGTGTTATTTTACTGTAGTATTTTCCTTGTTTTTCTTTTGGCTAATGGGAGCCGTCCTGTGAAGAACCGATAGGGGTCCCAATTGTAGAAAACAGTTCAGAATTCATTTTAATCATCTTAACTCTCCAGAAAGTGCCATATTGCTGAAGGCGTGCTAGTAATTTTTATTCCAAATTAGCTAAGCAATTAATGTACACTGTTCCATGTTTCTAATATTCATGTGTTGCTGTACATATACACACAGAAGCACACGGATACATATTCCATACGTGTATTAAGAGGGAAGAGCAGACCTTTTCATGTTCTGTACGTTGAGCTGTTCGCTTCATAGCATTGTGAATTAATTTTTTATTTGGTAGATTTTGGCTTATTTACCTTGATCTGGGCACCCAGCATTGACTATAAGTGGTGCTAACACAAGTGGTCAGGCTATATGGTTACAATGGCCCCTTTAGCCTCCGTGATTTATCTAAAATAGCTTGGAAAATGTGAGCAGACCCAGGAGTCCTGGCTCCCACCCCAAAGTGAAGTCTGGCCCCACTAAACTCCATGGCTGTGTCTACATTGGCCACTTATTCCGGAAAATCAGCTGCTTTTCTGGAATAACTTGCCAGCTGTTTACACTGGCCCCTTGAATTTCCGGAAAAGCACTGACAATCTACTGTAAAATCATCAGTGCTTTTCCGGAAAAACTATGCTGCTCCCGTTCGGACAAAAGTCCTTTTCCGGAAAACTGTTCCAGAAAAGGGCCAGTGTAGACAACACAGATTTCTTTTCCGCAAAAAAGCCCCAATCGTGAAAATGACGATCGGGGCTTTTTTGCGGAAAAGCGTGTCTACTTTGGCACGGACGCTTTTCTGGAAAAAGTGCTTTTCCAGAAAAGCATCCTGCCAATGTAGACGCGCTTTTTCCGGAAATACTTATAACGGAAAACTGTTCCATTTTAAGCATTTCCGTAAAAGGATGCCAGTGTAGACGTAGCCCATGAGTGGAATTAGGATTTCCCCCTAATTGGACCAGATTTTCATCTGAGTTATACCAGTGTGCACTCAGAGTGACTCCATTCTCTTCAGCTTTGATGTCAGTGGACTTCCCCTGACACAACTACACAGCCTTGTGTTGACAGGATATGACTTCTCTAATTTTCCCATCCCACAAGGAAAGTGCTTAGGAATCCACTTTTCATGGAGTGGGCCTCCCACCCTGCAATTCGACAACGGGCAAGGCATCTTACTAATAAGGCACAGGAAACTCCATCCATGGGGTGGTCTTTTTCATTCATTTTCTTCTCCATAGTAACAAAACATGATAGATAGCAGCAGGAAGCCCGATGTTTCCAAGAAATCATTTGATCACACTCCGGCATTTTTTTTTTAATTTACTTTCTCTGTGATATTTTTATAGGGTTTTTAATGTTTGGTTGCAACAGCCCCACCATTAAAAGAGAGAGAAAGGGAAGGAAACGGAAAAGAATACTTAAAATGTTTTAAGGGTTCTCGTCTCTGAAGGAAAATGATCTTACATCATTTTAAACATTTAAAAAATCTCGCTGACTCCAGTGCTTTTGATGATGACTTCAGCAGCTTGCAGAGCAATTTAAGGAAATAAAGAAAGCTGAAAAGTACAATCTATAGTAAAACTACTAGATTATCCCATTTGGGGGAAGGAGCAGCACAGTCGTTCCTGACTTCGGAGAGACGTTATCATTAAATGAGCATTGTGAGTGGAGGAATTTGATGCATAGCTTCAGTACTCAGGATTACTATGGGGGGGGGGGTGTCACCGAGAGGTCAGCATTCAGTAGAAAATTGTTGGAAACAAGGATCCAAATTCTTCTCTCGGAGTAGACCCCCAGCACAATTCCAGACATTCTTACGTGTTCTGTGCAGATTTGAAAACTCATGGCATCAGATTAACTCTTGTGCAGAGGAGCTTCTACAAGATCTAGGGAATTCTTATACCCCACTTCAGCCCACAGGGTTAGAAACAAAGTGGTCAAAATGCTAGTGTCAGGCCAACACTCGAACACCCAACAATGTTTAAAGAAAACTCACTGAGCACAGACAAAACCCACCTGGGATGAAATATGCTGGTACCAATAGAAAGTCTCCTGCGTGGAGATTACCTAGTTAGATCAGCCTTTCCTCTTGTTGGAGAACTACAGATATGCTCAAGCAACTTGGAAAACAAGAACATTATTCATTTTTATAAAAATGCTCCTGTTTTCCATTTATTTTTTTTAAGAGAAAACCATCTCTAAGTAGAAGGAATTAAACAGGCTGAGCTAGATGACCCCAGGATGTGCTGGGTCTCATGTAATATCTTGAATGGATTCTTAGGAGTTTTCTTGGCTTCAGTCACTTCAGAATCTTCACCAGGAAAACTGCTTGGAGCTCTATCTAGAGGAATAATTTGTGCTTGTGTAACCCACACACCTACTGGGTGTGGTTCCATGTAGTGTTGCTCAGGCTATGTCTAGACTGCAGACTTCTTTCAGAAGAAGATTTTCCAGAAGAGATCTCCGGAAAAAACTTCTTCTGAAAGAGTGTGTCTCCACAGCAAAAGCACAACAAAAAAGCAATCTGCTTTTTCAAAAGATAGCGTCTATTCAGTGTGGACGCTATCTCGCATTTAAGCTGTGATTACTATGGACAGAATGGCCACCAGGGCACCTGTGCTTTTTCCTCATTCCTCTTCTTTCGAAATAACTCCTTCTTCCCCATCCACACACTCCTTTTTCTGAAAGAGCTCTTTCAGAAAAAGGCTTCTTCTTCACAGAAAGAGGTTTACCAATGTTGGGAAAACCCCTCTGTTCTTTTGATTACTTTTTGAAAGGATGCGATTGCAGTGTGGATGTAAGTGAAGTTTTTTTTGGAAAAACTCTGAAGTATAGACATACCCTCCGACCACTTACAGAGAGAAAGAATGAGTCTTCTCTACAGCCTTAGCTGAGCACCAGCTGCCTTTTAGCTCAAGCGGTACAGGCTCATGCCTGACGTCCCAGGGGTCCTAAGTTCCATTCTGCTGGTTGGCGTTATGTTTGAGCCAGATGGGCTAGATAGCACGGGAGATTTCTGCAACTCATTGTTTCTTCTATTTGTTTGGCACTTGGGTTCCCATGTGCCTGTGGAGCAAAAAGGGCGTGATCGGTGCTGGCAGAATATCTGCAAACTCCTCTCATCATCTGGGGAATACCTCACTGCCACAACGGCAGATGCCAACTCAGGGTGAAGCTGAAGGTGTTAGGTCCATGAGCTGGTGTCCTTCAGATTCGATAACAGCAACTCACTGCTGTTTGGCTTGTCTGATGCAGCCTTCCATCATCTCCCTCTAACTCACACAGCACTCGGCAGGAGAGTGGTCCTCCTCAATGCAGCCTGGTCCAGTGTCTGTCCTGATGTACCCTCCTGCCTCTCTTCCCCCAGGTGTGACAACAGGTCCAGTTAACAGAACTCTGCAAGGCCCCTTGCCAAGTGTGGTACACAAATGATTGTGGCTTTAAAACTGAGCCTGGCTTCTGTTGCTCCTTTGGCTCACTCATTCATAGGCCTCTTCCTCTGAGTGCCTCGCCATCGGCATAACATGGTGCCTAATGCCCAGCTCTCTATGCCATCCTAGCCCAAGAGAGAACACTCAGCTTGCTTCTGCCACACTCACAGCCGCCTGGAAACCCAAGCTCGACTGTTGCCTCAGTGGCGAGATTTTAATGATTTGCCTTCTCGGGAGTGGAACAGCTGCAATGCAAGCCACACAATGGCAGAAGGTTAGTGCAGAATGCTGCTCTCCAGGGGCCACCAGTGGTCTGCAAGCTCCACTCAAGTGGTTCCGTCTAAGTCTTTGGGATGGTTCCCTATAGGCCGTGTCCAGACTCAGGGGTTCTTTCGAAAAAAGTAGCCTTTTTTCGAAAGAACTTCCCCTGCGTCCAGACTCAAGCCGCGTTCTTTCGAAATTATTTCGAAAGAACGTGGCTTTTCTTTCGATGGCGGTAAACCTCAATTTATGAGGAAGAACGCCTTCTTTCGAAAGTTCCTCTTTCGAAAGAAGGCGTTCTTCAATGTAAAGAGGCCGTCTTCGAAAGAGAGCATCCAGACTCACTGGGTGCTCTCTTTCGAAAAAGCGGATTTCTCTTTCGAAAGATCCGCCTGCAGTCTAGACGCGATCTTTCGAAAGAGGCTCATTCGAAAGATGCTTTTGAAAGAGCCTCTTTTGAAAGAAGCCTGCAGTCTAGACATAGCCTATGAGGGCAGCTGTGCACAAGCAAATGACAGGCTGCCACCTAATTATTGGATCTGTGCAAGCATGGCTCCATTAATTAGGTGCCCAGACCATGGAGAAGATACATATGTAAGATTAGGTGATGCCCTGAGGGGAATAGCAGATAAATAGGAGGGGGAAGTGGGGTGAGGTGGGAGAAATAGGAGATAAGTGGGGGGACAGTGGGGTGGGAAGAAGGGGGTGGGGGAATTTGGGATGTGCAGGGCTGTGGTGGCCAGAGAAAGAGGCTGCTTTCCCCAGCTCCAGGGCTGAAGTTGCTGGGAAGAGATAGAGCCTCCTTCCCAGCCTCAGAATATCCCTACGAATATTAAAGTATGGAGTTGTGGGCTTTTATTTGTAGAACAATAAAATGTGAATTAAGATTTTTTATAGATCGTCCTTTTCTCCAAAGTGCTCTACAGCAGTCAGCCGACAGGACAAATGGCATGTGGAAAGACCATTAAGTGGTCCGCCGAGACCCTCAGCAATTTTTTCAAGTGGCCCACAAAGTTTGTGAAGCACTGCCCGTGGCAATCCCAGACTGTCTCTGCTGCAGGCCACGTTGGGTGCATCCGCACTGCACCATAACTCGAAATAAGCTTGGCAATCTGAGCTATGCAAATTGCGTAGCTTATTTCAAGGCTATTGTGAAATAGCTTATTTCATCATTTGGCGTCGGCCATACAGTGCCAAATTTCAGAATAAAGCTCTAGTCCGAAACGTCCCTTACTCCTTGTGGAATGAGGTTTCCAGGGACGTCAGAATAGTGAGCCCGAAATAACATGCTTGCTGTGAAGACATGGGATAGCTATTTCGGGTTACTATGGTATCCCGAAGTAGCATTGCAGTGTAGATGTACCCCCAATGCTTTGATTCAGAGAGCACCTTCTTGCCTCTCAACCTAGCTCAGGAACTGATCCAGTCCTCTCATCACTTTCAGACCTGAGAATGGCACATCAGCTGTAAGCCCGCTTCACCAGTGGGGAATTCACCCAGAGAGGCTAAGTGATTTGCTCAAGATCACCCAGGTAGGACAGAGCAGGGAATTCAGCTGAAGTCCTGTAAATGCTAGGCTAGTGCCCTAACCACAGGACAAGCCTTTCTCTCTGCACAACTACTCAAGCAGCCTGTTTCCAGCGGCACGGCTTAGTCCATTACACACCATCTTCTACCTGCTACCTTGGCAAATGCACCAGGGAATGAACAAGGGAACGCCCGGGCTAAAAGCTGTTCACTCCGGAGCTCCCTTGTTTGAGACAACTTGTGGTTGAACTGCAGCATATCTTTTAGCATCCAATCTTGAATTTAAGGTCTGTAAGTCAGGGCATTTGCCTCGCACTGGCTCAGCAAGGGTTAAACTCAGCCCTGGGAGACAGCTGAGATTGTGAAACCCTGCAGCTGTGGCATGTATCAGCCAATTAGGGCCCAGCTGAGGGCTATATAAATGAGGGTTCCTGGTGAGGAGGAGGGATTTTTACTCACTCTTGCTCCAGCTGTGGAGCAGGAGGGTCCTGGCTACTAAGGAAGCTAAAGGCTTCCTGAGACAGAGCAGAGCAGAGCAGGGCTGGGGAGCTCTGGCCAAACAAATTCTCATGCTGAGGCCTTGCTCTCAAAGCTTGAAAGTTCTAGGGAGGCAGCCAGAGCAGCAGAAGGCAGCAGGTCCACCCCCTTTCCTGTGAGGAGTGGCCATTTCAGACTGAAGTTTGCCCTGGGGGCAAGGGCTAGAGGATGATTGGCAGTAGGGTCATTGAGGCCAGGTGGGCATAAGGGGTTGGGGGTTCCCTGAGAGGGGGACCCCAGAATGTGGGGGCAGTGAGGTAGGGTAATACCTGAGGCTATGTCTACACCATTGGCCTCTTGTGCAAGAACTATTTTGTGCAAGAGTTCTTGCACAAGAGCGTATCCACACTACCATGTGCTTTTGCACAAGAGCATCCATGGCAGTGTGGATGCTCTCTCGGGCAAGAAACCTCTGTTGCCCATCCTCACTGCTTTCTTGCGCAAGAGGGCTTATTCCTTGTGGGGAGAGGAATAACTCTTGCACAAGAAGCCCTCTGTTCTGATGCTTTACTGTAAATTTACTTGTGCAAGAATGCATGTGTAGTGTAGATGCTCCGCAATATTTTGCGCAAGAACGGCCTTTCTTGTGCAAAAAGCCTGCAGCATAGATGTAGCCTGAGGGAAGAGCTCCATGGTCCGGGAGGGATGTGGGTCGTGATACAGGGTGGAGAACAGACAACTAGGTAATGCAGGCCAGACACTGGCAAGAAAGGGGCTCTCCAGGCTGGATTGAGCTAATTCCCAGCAGGAGGTGGGGCTGTGGCAGTGAGTCGTACTGTATTACTCTCCCAAGTGAGGGAAAATTTAACACGTCCCTAGAAACTGTTCCCCTAGTGAATCCTCCTCACTCTTAATTTCTCTGAACTTCAGTCTGAACTTTGCAAACTTTTTAATGCTGTAGCTGCTGCCTGCTGAATTAAGAAGCTTCTCGGCACTAAGGCTGCAATCTGTTTACGGGCCTGTGTTTCTGATGGTTCCTCCCATTTTGAGGCCAAAGAGGGAAATATCAGAGGCAGCTCTGTCCTTCCTAGCTAGTCCTGTCTTCTGTGGAGCCAAGGTCAACTGAGGCCAAAACATCCCTTTCCTTTCTTTTGTATCTGGCCTTCATTCTGGGTTGTAGGTGCTAATCTAGGACCAAAGTCGGAGCAACTGTGTAGGCAGGAGGAAAACATAAGCTGGCAGAAGCACCATGCAGAATCTTAGCACTGGCATTTAACAAGTAAAGTAGTTAGTTAGTGAAAGAAGTGGTTTTTCTGCAGT
Organism: Pelodiscus sinensis; assembly: GCF_052426305.1. Lineage (NCBI taxonomy): Eukaryota > Metazoa > Chordata > Testudines > Trionychidae > Pelodiscus > Pelodiscus sinensis. The sequence goes on along the minus strand of NC_143077.1, from coordinate 9,732,185 downwards.
GCTGAAGAATGGTGGGGAGGAAGCAGTTAAATTGTTTTTCAATCAAACACCACAGTGGCTTTTTTTCCTCCCCTTTGTCTCAGCTTTGAAATAAAATAGCATCCCATAAAGAACAATAAGACCGCACAGAGGCAGTTGCGATAAAAGCTTTAATTTAATTGCAAGAGAGATTCCAAGCCCACAATAAAGTGCTGGCAATACAGAGCCATCATTTTGAGCAAAGGATAAACTAGTCAGGAAAAGACACTTTGGTAAACACCAGTTTGCATCCTCCTCAGTTTTGCCACCCCTTCTGCTGGAGCCTCCCTGTGTGTGCAAACAGGAGCAACCGCTCTGCCTCTCATAGAACACCAGAGTGCAAGGAGCTGTCATAGTTGAGGTAAGAGAAAATGAAGTAGCGGAGGTAGGGAACGCATGTGCTTGGGTATAGATTAACCAGTATGGGATGCAGAGGAGAATTGCTCAAGGTCAGTGACCATCCGCAGCTCACACATGACTTTTAAAGGGCCTGATTTCCTAATGAAGCCCAGTTCTCAATTCCAGCCACAATTCCCAGCCTTCTGGTCTGGGGAAGGCTGGTCCCGTGGTTATTGCACTGCCTTGGGCTCAGGATCTGTGTCGTTCCCAGCTGGATCACAGACATCCTCAGGCTACGTCTACACTGCAGGCTTTTTGCGCAAGAACGGCCGTTCTTCTGTAAAAGCTTGCAGAGCATCTACACTGCATGCACGTTCTTGCGCAAGTAAATTTACAGTACGGTGTCGGAAAACAGGGCTTCTTCCGGAAGAGTTATTCCTCTCCCCACGAGGAATAAACCCTCTTGCACAAGAGCTCTTCCACTAGAAGGCAGTGTGGACTGGCAACATTAATTTCTTGCGCAAGAAACCCCTATGGCTAAAATGGCCATCAGAGTTTTCTTGCGCAAGAGAGCATTCACACTGCCATGGATGCTCTTGCGCAAAAGCACGTTTCTTGCGCAAAAGCACATGGCAGTGTGGACGCGCTCTTGTGGAAGAAGAACTCTTCCACAAAACAGTTCTTGCGCAAGAAGCCTGCAGTGTCGACGTAGCCTCAGGGGAAATCATTTAATCATTTAATCTCTCCGTGCTTCCATTGCTGGCAATACAAATGGGGAAGAGTCAGTCCAGACTGAAAAATGAGCGGTGCTTTGAAAGGCGTTGGCTAGCATGGTAGTGGGCAGGCAGGGCCTAGCAAGATGAAGCCACCAGATGCAACAGCAATACAAGCTGAGCACTGACATGCACCTTATGACAAAGGGCAGGTGTTTGTCCCCACTTACAGGTGAGCCAGGTACCTGGGGAAAGTATGTAAACTCCCTCATGCTCTCCAGTAAATAAGTAGCTGCATGTAATAGGGATTGTTTGCCCTGTCCCCAGCACCTCCCTCCCCTGCCCATCTCTTTTGGTCCTGCCACCCAGAGGAACCCTTATATCCTGTTTCCTGCAGGTCACATGGGTGCTCCCAAGGTCCCACCCATTCCTCCAGACTACATCTCCCAGAATCCCCAGCTTTAAAGGCCCAGGGTCCATAGCAGGTATACTGGGGAAAGGTGCATGCACCCCAGCTACATCTACACTGGCACCCTTTTCCGGAAAAGCTTAAAACGGAACAGTTTTCCGTTATAAGTATTTCCAGAAAAAGCACGTCTACATTGGCAGGATGCTTTTCCGGAAAAGCACTTTTTCCAGAAAAGCGTCCGTGGCCAATCTAGACGCGCTTTTCCGCAAAAAAGCCCTGATCGTCATTTTCTCAATTGGGGCTTTTTTGCGGAAAACAAATCTCTGCTGTCTACACTGGCCCTTTTCCGAAACAGTTTTCTGGAAAAAGGACTTTTGCCCGAACGGGAGCAGCATAGTATTTCCGGAAAAGCGGCTGATTTCTTACAGTAGATCGTCAGTGCTTTTCCGGAAATTCAAGGGGCCAGTGTAGACAGCTGGCAAGTTATTCCGGAAAAGCGGCTGAATTTCCAGAATAAGTGGCCAGTGTAGACACAGCCCCAAAGTGCTAGCACTGCATGACACTGACAGGCACTGCTGTCAAAACATTTGGAAATGCCTTGCAAACATATATACGTTTTAAAAAAATGTTTCCAGATGTTTTGGAATAAAAACATAACCTCTGCAGAATGAATGGTGGAGAGCAGAGAGGGCAGAACCACAGTTAAAGAACATTTCGTGGGGAAAGAGAGTTACACTGAAAGATGTTGCAAATTAAGAGTTCCTGGAGCTGCGCTTGACTGGCGAATCCTTAAATGTTTTTCATGTAAATTAGCAGTCCCACTGGTACAGTGATAGAACATGTAGCATTGAGTTGGGGGGGGGGGCTAGTGTAAATTACAATTATATTCATTGCAAGTGTCCCTTACGGAGACAGAGAGGAGTACAGACACTTCAGAGTAGATGAGATACAGACCCTGAATGGAATATTTTCCATCAAACCCTTTCTTTTTTAATTGGATTTCTGATAAAACAAAGAAATTGCAGAAATTGTTGGCATTCTGTGATTTGGGCTAAGGACAGGGGGAGTCAGGAAATTGAAAACGGTTGTCAGCAGTCTTTAGCACAATGGGCTCGTCTACATTGGCCCCTTTTCCGGAAGGGGCATGGTAATTTTTGAAATCGCAATAGGGAAATGCGCGGGGGATTTAAATATCCCCCGCGGCATTTAAATAAAAATGTCCGCCGCTTTTTTCCGGCTTTTAGAAAAGCCGGAAAAGAGCATCTACACTGGCCCCGATCCTCTGGAAAAAGCGCCCTTTTCTGGAGGATCTTATTCCTACTTATTCCTACTTTTAGAAAAGCCGGAAAAGAGCGTCTACATTGGCCCCGATCCTCCGGAAAAAGCGCTTTTTCTGGAGGATCGGGGCCAGTGTAGACGCTCTTTTCCGGCTTTTCTAAAAGCCGGAAAAAAGCGGCGGACATTTTTATTTAAATGCTGCGGGGGATATTTAAATCCCCCGCGCATTTCCCTATTGCGATTTCAAAAATTACCATGCCCCTTCCGGAAAAGGGGCCAATGTAGACGTAGCCAATATGTTTTCTGATGAAACTTGAAATTTCCGACTGGGAAAAAATGTGTAAAAAGCAATACTACCTAAAAGGAGACAGATCTTAAAGTGTTCACCCTCACTCTAGCATACATGCTCTATGTTCGAAGATATAACGAACCAACAAGATGAGATGGGAATTTTTCCAGTACAGTAACTCCAGGGATATATCCCAAGTATATTTCTCATGATATATTCCAATAATTCATTCTTGTTCTTCTGTTTTGTGTTGCTAAAAGTATTTGGCATGACGTGACATTCTTTTGATCTCAAGGGAATGTCATTATTGATAGCTATTGCAAAGGAGGTCAGTCATAAACGGGTTAATTGATGGGTGAATTCTTTCTGTTAGCATGCCATTCTCTTGAACCTCTTAGTCCAATGCTCATGGTTTCAGACACAAAGATGGCGATGGCCATATAAGAATCTCTGTATTGCCAGCCCTAAACATTCAGAAATGACAAACCATTCCCACAAACTCATGATATTGACTTTAAAAAAAACTGATTTTTTTTTAAACTGTGTGCTCTTTTCACTTCCGATTTCTGCCCCTTACGCCTGCAGCTGGGTCACATTTCCAACTTTTTTTCTGCAACCATGAAGGCTAGCATGCTCAGCCAAAGAGCTTGTGGGGCCGAAGGCAGCACACTGACAGTGGGGCCTGACCAATGGATGCTCTAATTTAAGTCAAACCCAGTTGAAGGGTCAGAGAATCCAGCCTGGGCAGCACAAATCGCTCACTGGATATATTCCACAACACATTGGCCAGGTTAGAGTCTCTGCTCACCTGTGTGACTCCCCCCTCTATACAGATAAAACACAATCTGCAGCAGACAGGGAGAAAGGCAAGCAGTTCGGGGCTGCATCCTGGCTCACTAGGCCCAAGCACAGCCTACAAGTGTCAACACACACTCAGGCCAAGCCTGCTCCTGCAGCCTGGCCAATACTGCCGGGCTGGAGTCCAGACACCCATAGGCCGAGGTGGGGGGACCCCAGCAGGAACAGTTGCAGCAGGGTGCCGGCTGCAGGGCTGGCTGGGTGGGTACCTATGGAGCTCTCCTGTGCGAAGGCCAGCAAGATGAGCAGCAGCAGCAGCTCCATGGCAACACAAATGTCCAGCTTGTCCAGCGACTGCTCCAGTCACAGCCCCATGTACATGGACTCAGCACAGCACGGGGCACTGAAGGTGCAGGGCCCAAGGGAACTGCCTTGCCCTAAGGCCAGGCCTGAAGTCTAGAAATGTCTTTTCAATGAAAAATTAGTTCCTTGAGTAATCACACGACTCCAGGACCTGGATCCTCAAGAAAGTCACCAAATATTATGAGATTCACAATATAATTATGAGAGTTTGCATCTGTGCACAAAGATAGGAATTCAGAGTCGAGGAGACAGAGGGGGGGAGAAAATTCCACGTGCGATCATTTTATCAGAAGACTATCACTTTAAACATGAGCAGCAATTAGTTAAAGCCCTGACTGAAAGCTGAGGTGAAGTATTCAGCTTTGACATTCTCCAGACCCTGGTGCTTAAAGGAAAAAAGGAGAAAAGAAAAGAAAAGAAACAGAGCCGCTAATCCCCAGCACTGAGAAAAGGTCGTGTGCTCTGATATGAGTAATTAATTTTCTTAGAGCAGTGTTGAAAAGGTTAACTTGATTTACGGAATGTAATTTAATTTAAAATGTGTTGTGTACCTTGTTAAAAGGGCCCAATTATAGTGGCTAATTCTATGGACTGATAGATGTGTTATGGTCTCATAATAGCCCACTATGAAGGGGAGTATCTGCCAGTTTAATAATTAGAAGCTGCTTATTGAAATTATGGGGTGGGCGGAGGAAGTTCTCAAAGAAAAACCTGTTCTCTTTGTATCTAAATCCCATTGTGTCGCCCGTCATTCTGCCAGGCTATAAATGATTCATTTGGAGGCAGTGCTCTGTTCAAAGCAGGCTTTTCTCAGCCCACTGCGAGAGAAAGGAACTCTCCAAATATCTACAGACCAGCCCAAGTTCGGTGCTCAGCCTTCACTTTGTTAATTCCCCTAATGAAATCAGATGAATTGCTGCTGCTGTTTAGAAGAGACACCTAAAACACCAGCTCCCTGCTCCCTCCTGGAGTCTGTGAGCTGCAGACGGGAGGGATGAGAGAGAATCCTTCATCACAGAGAAGTTGCCTCCATACTGACCTTTCAGTAGAGCAATCAGCTAAATACCAGAGGCCATGAGGATGCCATAGGGGAAAAGCAGCTTGATGTGGCCCTGTGGCCATCTTGAACACATGCTCTGCAAAGAGCTATTTCCAGCAGTGGGCAGCACAGCTCCGCTCACTCTCACCTTTTGAGCCTGAGGGCAGCTCCCACCTGCCTACCCCACACGAAAGCAGGTGCAGCTAGTCAATGACACGCCGTTATCTAGGCAAGCCAGCACCCAGGTCAGGTGGGAGGGCAGGAAAGAGAAGGGGACTAGAAACAAGAAAACAGCCAGTCAGAATGTTGGTCCATTTTAGGCCTCAGGTGGAGACTCCTATGGAGACATTCGCATGAATCTTCATGCACAGTTCTGGGCTTGGTTCAGGAGTAAAGGGGTTCACTCCCATTACCATGTGATGTAGGAGGTTAGGCTGGATCATGTAAACGGCTCCTTCTGGCCTTAAAATGGATGACTCAATGGAAATCGATGGCATGTCCTTACCTGGAGTAGGATGTAAGTTCTGCTCAGCCTGTCTCAGAAAAGATTTAGCAGAACGAGCAGAGAGGTAAAGGAAATGAGGAGGAGTAGGAGCATTGCCAGCAGATTGAGGGATGTGATTACTCCCCTTTATTCGGCACCAGTGAGGCCACATCTGGAGCATTGCATCCAATTCTGGGCCCCCTATTACAGAAAGGATGTGGATGCATTGGAGAGGGTCCAGCAGAGGGCAACAGAAATGGTTAGGGGGCTGGGGCACATGACCTATGAGGAGAGGCTGAGGGATTTGGGCTTATTTAGTCTACAGAAGAGAAGAGTGAGGGGGGATTTGATAGCAGCCTTCAACTACCTGAAGGGGAGTTCCAAAAGGGATGGAGAGAAGTTGTTCTCAGTGGGGGCAGATGACAGAATGAGGAGCAATGGTCTCAAGTTGCAGTGGGAAGAGGTCTAGATTGAATATTAGAAAAAAAACAGTTTCCCTAGGAGGGTGGTGAAGCACTGGGATGGGTTCCCTAGGGAAGGGGTGGAATCTCCATCCCTGGAGGTTTTGAAGTCCTGGCTTGACAAAGCCCTGGCTGGGATGATTTAGTTGGGATTGACCCTTCTTTTAGCAGGCGGTTGGACTTGCTGACCTCCTGATGTTTTTTCCGACCCTACGATTCTATGATTAAAGCCCTGGAAAGATTTTCCCAAAAAGAGTGAGAAAAAACTGGGACTGTGTAGTTTATAGAGGAGATGAGTCATAGTAGGACTGTGGGGACTAATGAATGATGCGGAGAAAGTAAAGCATACAGTCCTATTGACCAGTTCTCCTAGTACAAGAACAAAGGGACAGCCAATGAAAAGGAAAGGCAATGCAGTTCGAATAAAATGTGTAAGTGAGCTGTGGAACTCCTTCCTACAAGATCTCCTGGAGACCAAATGCTTAGTGGGAGTCAGAAACCTATTGGCCATTGATATAGATAAGGAAGCCACCCACAGCTGTACCAGACAGGCACAATCAGTGGCACAGTTAAGAAAGAACTTCCCTCGGGGGCAGATTACTCTGCCCAGGAGAGCATTTCTTGTGTGCCGTCCTCTGAAGCAGCTTGCGCTGGCTGGAGCTTTGGGAGTCAGGATTCTTTATTAGCCATGCTGGGGAGCACACACATGACACCCTGTGCTGACTTCCGCTGGACCCAGCAAAGCAGCTGGCTGCAGCACCACTTGCGTGGCACCCAGCAGGTGTAAAGGTACCATTTGAAGCCACGCTCGGTGCTAGTTCCAGGGGCAAGCGAGCAGGGCATTGGTCGGGATACCAGCTTCCAGGGCCATGGGGCTGCCAGACTTCTTTTGTCTCCACCCCAATTGGCCCACCATTTCTGCCATGCCAAGAGGCTGGCTGTGGGGTTCCAGTTGGGTCCTTTGCTCAGCTGCTCACCAAAAACAATTTCCCACCTGGCCAACCAAACTGCCAGGGCCACTCCTGCCCATCCTTTTCCTGGCATGTAGTGAAATGCCTGAATTTCCTCTGGAGTCTTCTTTCTCTCTCTGCTCCACAATCAGTGTCTGTTTGTTTCCTAAACACCCCTTCCATGGGCCATTACTGCTGTATGTCTGAATGCTGAGTGACGGATGGTTGCATGGGCACTCTCCAGCAGGTGGTATCCAGGGCTCCCTGGAATGCTTGCCATTAGCCCATCAGACAATATGTCTGCGCCCGGTTTGAGGCGGTTAAGATTAATGGGGGAACTATCGGAATGCAAGGAGCCAGCTGACAAAATACATTTTCCTATAAGGCGCAATAAACAGTCGCTGATTAATGGAATTCCTAGCAAGAAATTCATGTAATTCCTTGCTTCCTAACCCTTGCTTGAACGTTGTTTTTTGGTGGCACTGTGACAGCCAGAGAACCAGAGAGTGGTAATTCAGAGACGACCCCAGGAAACATAGGTCAGGGGTGGCCAACCCATTCCGGGCAAAGAGCTAAGGTATGAGTGGATCCAGCGCAAAGAGCCGAGGCAAAGTTGTCTAGAAAAAAAAAAAAGGACTGCCCCTTTAAGAAAACGCATTTAGAGGCTTTTTGGCCACATCAGCTCCTGCCAGCTGATGCCATCTTTAATACTCCATCTTTAATGGCTGCTCCGGACGGCTCCCCTGCCCCGGTGAGCACAGGGAGCTGGAAGGAGAGGGCTGTTTTTAGGGGCACTGGGGTGTCTTTATGAGCCCGGGGGGCTTTGCGAGCCACACCCTGATGGGAGGGAAGAGCCCCATTGTGGCTCACGAGCCGCGGGTTGGCCATGGCTTCCATGAGTCATAGAATCCTAGAAATGGAAGGGACCTCGAAAGGTCTTCAAGTCCTGTCCCCTGCCCCCTGCCCTCACAGCAGGACCAAGCACCGTCTAGACCATCGCTGATAGAGGTCCATCCAACCTGATCTTAAATATCTCCAGTGATAGAGATTCTACAACCTCCCTGGGCAATTTGTTCCCGTGTTTAACCACCCTGACAGTTAGTAGGAAGTTTTTCTTAATGTCCAATTCCTTGCTGCAATTTAAGCCCATTGCTTCTTGTCCTATCCTCAGAGGCCCAGGAGAACAGTGTTTCTCCCCTCCTCCTTATAACACCGTGACAGGGCGCTTTGGCCTCGCACTATAGCACAGACTATGGGCTGAACCCAGCTGGCTAAGAGCGCCTCTCCCTTGCGGCCTTGCCAGGCATGCTCAGTGGTGAGCAGCACTATAAAAGGCCCTGAGACAGCTCATTCAAGGCTGACCACTGAAGGGGAAGGACCTGTGGAGCCAACTCCAGAGCCAGAAGAGCCACTACAGCCCCAGTGACAGCCCCAGCCCCGGAGACAGGCTGGAGGTACGGCAGCGGAGGGCCGCAGGGTGAAAGGAAGTAGCCCAGGGCAGGGAATTGAGAATCCCGAGTGCTTGGCAGGTTGAGGGGAGAAACCCCTGTCTGAGCAAGCAGTGGACTGAGCCACTTCCAATAGGGCCCTGGGCTGGGACCCGGTGGAGTGGGAGGGCCCAGGTCCCCCTATCCATCCCTCTGCAGTGCTCAAGAGAGCAGAGGAAGGTCCAGAAGCCCATGGACTAGGCCTCAGGGCCGTATTTACCCCAACGGGAACCTTATATGGACTAGGCCGCAGGGCTGTATTTACCCCAACAGGAGCCTTACCTGGACTAGGCTGCAGGGCTGTATTGACCCCACTAGAGGAAACCCCAAAGTCTGGGCTGCAGGGCCGTACTGACGCTAACAGAGGGGTGTCAGGAACTCAGACGCTGGCCGTCAGGTTGTGCAGATCTGACAGGTGGACTTGCGAGGGATTTCAGTGGGGAGGACCCCACACGAGGGGGCTGCACCCCTCGACACAGATTTTTGCCCTGAATTGCTTGGGCTTCCGAACTGCTTTGAACCATTGAGAAATTTTGATGAATAGCATCCCAAATAGGGTTGCCAAGTGTCCAGTATTGAACTGGACTGTCTGGTATTTGCGCCTTCTGTCTGGTAAAGAAATTGAGAAATTTGCTCAACAAAATTTTCCCGGTGCTTTTTTTTGGGGGGGTGGGGGTTCCATTTTTTTTGGTGAAATTATCAGGCAACCCTAGTCCCAAAGGGTAGGGCCTAAATCATAGCAGAGTGGTCTATTCCCAGGAGCAGGTGGTGGGGCTTACTTCCCATGCTGCCCCAGGTTTCCTGTGTGAGCTGGGGCAAATATCTCTGCCTCTCCACTGCCTGTCCCCCAAGAGGCAACGTGAATCCTTCCTTGGTCTGTCTGGTCCATCTGGGGGAGCCACTACAAAGGGAGTTCATCAAACTGCCATGCCATGGATTAAAGAAATGGTTATTAGACAACATAAGAGTGTGGGGGGGGGGGAAAGGACTCCTGGATTCTACCCCCAACTCTGCCATTGACACACTCGTTAGACTAGAGCAAGGCACATCACCTCTCTGAGTCCCTGATTTACCAGTTAGTGGAATGGGTTTCATATTTACTGACTGACTCTGTGTCAGAGTTATCCTGAAATTAATGTAATTGTTGTTTGTAAAGAACATGTAGATCCCCAGGTTAGATCTTTTAGAGACAGGTGAAGAATTACTAATGTGTGTTGTTAGTACTAACTATCTAAGGACATATCGCAGTTTGCATTTCAAATTGCAGGAAACCATAGTGGACTCATAAACCTTTTTCTGTGGACCAGACAAAAGAAACCAAGACATTCCTGGTCTATGTGCTACACTCTGTCCCACATATGCCACTGGGAGTGGCCCATTGCACCACTGAAAACTGGCGTGACTAAAATTGACCATCAAAGATTAAAGGAAGTCAGAATGAATGGGCCTTTAAACTGTCGAGACCCTTTAGACTCTTGATTCTGAACATTCTAAAAAACGAAATGTTGCGTGAATCCATTGGTTCAGCAGTTATTCTGTCTGCAGCCTTTGGCCAATCAAATTGCTGTCATCCATTTCACTTTCTCTTACATATATTAATTTTTTGGCAGGCAATTTGTCCCGCAGACAAAGTGCTGCCCTCGACTGCAGACCACACAATAATTAGCATCGTCAGACAGAAAAAACCCACAGTTCATATGATCAGAATATGAAAAGGGTGATTGTAATTTCTAAGCTGCAAGGAGCACTTAAGCAAATTACATCTATTAAGAGACTAAGGCTCTGAGAGCTACTTTAAGGTTGACGCATTGAGAACACATCTAGGCTGGATGTGTGGTATCTATTTGTCATTCGGGGTTTAATATTTACTTGTGGTGATGAGACTTCGTCATGCTCTATTACAATTCATAGAGTTGTGTTTCCAAATTTTATGCATCAAAATGCTTTGATTTATAGAATCGCAGTTTCCCCCTCTTTTTATATTGTCATAAATGTGGTCAGTGATGCTTATCTCATGATATTAATGTGCCTCATTTAATTATATTGTCTTGCTCAAAAAGTGCACTTAGTTTGGAGGAAGCTACAAATTGTCAACTTTGGGGAAATGCTAGTTTTTAGCAGGGGAAATATAATGGCTCCTTCCTTGCAAAACAACTCAACAGACATCTACTTACAGTTACATGTTTAGTGGCATGTCATAAGACTGTGTGTTGACTGTGCATTGCATGAAGAACTACTTCCTTTTGTTTGTTTTAAAATTGCTACCTATTAATGTCATTTGGTGACCCTGAGTTCTTGTGTTGCGAGAACATGTAAATAACTTTTCCTTATTTACTTTCTCCACACCAGTCATGATTTTATAGACTTCTATCATATCCCCCCTTAGTCATCTCTTTTCCAAGCTGAAAAGTCCCAGTCTTTTTCATCTCTCCTCAGATGGCAGCTGTTCCAAATCTCTACCAATTTAGTTGCTCTTTGCTGAACTTTTTCCAATACCAAGATATCTTTTTTTTAAATGAGGCAACCACATTTGCATGCAGTATTCCAGATGTGGGCATCCCTTGGATTTCTATAGAGGCAATAAGATATTCTCCATCTTATTCTCTATCCCTTTCTTAATGATTCCCAATGTTCGGTTTGCTTTTTTGACTGCCGCTGCACACTGAGTGGATGTTTGCAGAGAACTATCCACAAGGACACCAAGATCTCTCTTTTCAATAGGCATGTCAATTTCCTTCTCTTCCCCTTTTAACTTGGGATCCCAGGCCTAGTTCTTCTCCGGAACTGGGCAGCAGTTTCTCCTGGTCACATTCTCTCCTTGCTGTGTGATCTTTTCCTCCCATTCTGTTAAGCCCTTGGAGATACATGTGTGGTTTCCAGCAGGGTCAAGCTCTTCTGCCCAATTCCTGCTGGCTCAGGGCTGCTGCCAGTGCTAGATTGGCAGCTGGAAAAGAGGGTGGCATGACAACATGGCCCTCCTTCCTAGGCCACTGTCAGCCTGAATGTTCTCCTCCTGGCCCATCCACCCACTCACCAGTAATCAGCCCAAACATTGTCCAGGAGCAGGAAAAGTTTGGTCACCAGGGGGATGTGGCATATCAGAGGGGGAGCCATGTTAGTCTGTATCTGCAGAAACACCCTCTCCACCGGGTCCCAGCCCGGGGCCCTAAGCACAGGGGTCTGCTTGGTCCCTGTGTGGTAGACGTGGGATGCACTCCCAAAACACGTCCACCCACGGCCGCCAAAAGGGCCCCGCCATGGGCTGCTTCCTCCCTCCCATGGATCCCGTTGCCCTTCCCGTGGGGTCCCCGTAGCCTATCGTGCCTCGGTCGCTCGGCGAAGGAGGAATCCGTCCTCCGTAGCAGGGTCCGGGCCCGTCGGTAGCCCGCGGCTGTGGGGGTTTTCGGCCTCCTGTCTCCGGGGGTCTGCGTCGGGGCTCCGGGCTTCCTGGGGGAGGCGTTGCCCCGCACCCAGCCCCAAGCCCTTCGGGAACCGGCCTCAGCGACCACCCCCCTCCACGCTGCCGGCGGGCCCTTTTCAAGAGGCCCGCCGGAGGTGACATGCTCCCAGCACGCCCCCCTCCTGCGTCGGCGTGCGCACTCCCACCTCATCCTGCCCGGCAACCCCAGTGCCTGCCCTCGGCGGACATGCGCCGTGAGCCAGGCTGGCCGTGCCTCGGCTTCTCAGCCGAGGGGGGAGTTCCCGCAGCCGATGTCTGCCATGCGCCGGCTCCCAATAGCCAGGCGCCGCGGCCGGGGGCGCTGCCTCTCCCCGCCCCCCTTCATGCTCCTCTGTGCGGGCCACCCTCGGCCCGTCACACTATGTTATTTACATTGCTGGAGTTGCGTATCTTTAGCCGAGCTTCTTGGTGTAGAATAGACCTGGCTTTAGATGCTGTGATCTTACCTCAGCACCATTTCACAGATGGCATTTTGAAGCACTTAGCCCACTTTTGGAACAAATAGTACATGATAACACAGGCTAAACTCCCTCATTGCCTCAGGTCAGAAAGTATCTGTATCTTTTCCATCTCTCTCCAGAGGTACATCATTTTAAATAATCTTTTCTCCTGCTTTTCAGCTGCATCTCAGCTCCCTTGAACTCTGTCAACATGCATGTTCCATTCCTGACCCCGGCTCCCATGCTTCCTTGCATAGAGAGTTTCTTTGTTTCCCCCTGACAGGGTGGGGCAGCTGCACTTGTTTGTGAAGGAAACTCCCTGCTGTGAACACCTTTGAGAAAGCAGAGTTTGTCAGTGAGAAAGGGGAGCCCGGTGTTCAAGAATCCTGAATCCATAGGGATAGGTTCCAGAGGGTAGAGACAGGGCAGACCGTGGCTACAGGCCGACTCAGCCGTCGCCTAGGGCACAGTCTTCAACTGCACCCAATGATGACATCACGGGGTACCCGGGGTGCCCGATAATGACATCACCCCTTTGACGGCTGTGCAGGCAGGGGCGCCGATCGCGCGTTCCGCCTTGTGTGCCAGCTACCGCAGCCCACCTCGGGCCACTCCTGGGTAGGGACAGGGTCCCAAGTGATCTACACAAATGTAGGTTTGGGCCAAAAAAATCTGATGAGGTTCAACTGATCCAGCCCTGAGTCTTCCACCCCCCAGGTGCCCTTTTGGGAGGGAGGTGGGCTGAAGCTCCTCCCTCCCCAATTCAGACAGCAGCATTGCTGGCTGTCCACCTTCATCAGGGAATGAGGGGAAACTACACAGTTTGCTGCATTCCTCATCTGGCTGGGGAGCGCAGGGGGCTGACGAACCTGGACGTGCCCCACCCCAGGGACATGCACCCATTCCCCATCTGTGCCCACTGGGGCTGCAGCAGCCATGCAGAGGCACTTCTCACCTGGTCCCAAGCTGCTGTGATGAGAGAAGCCTGGGGGAGTCCTCTCTTCACAGGGCAGCCTGCCTCCTGAACCCCTCTTCCCCAGCCCCTCTTGAGAGCAATGATTTAGATGAAGAAAAACAAAAATTATTTGAGTTAAGGGGGGATATGATAGAGGTCTATAAAATCATGACTGGTGTAAGAAAATAAATAAGGAAAAGTTATTTACTAGTTTCCATAATATAAGAACAGTCAACCTGTGGAACTCCTTGCTAAAGGATGCTGTGAAGACTTGTACTTTAATGGGGTTCAAAAAAGAGTTAGATAAATTCATGGAGGCTAGGTCCATCAATGGCTATTGGCCAGGATGGGTAGAAATGGTGTCCCTAGCCTCTGTTTCTCTGGAAATGGATGACAGGAGAGGGATCACATGATGATTACCTGCTGTGTTTAATCCTTCTAGGGCATCTGGCATTGGCCACTGTTGGCAGACAGGACACTGGGCTGGATGGACCTTTGGTCTGACTCAGTCTGGCCACTCTTATGTAAGACCCGAGCAACGCTGGGTAAATCTGCTAGTAGTTTTATAACCTAACAACTGCATTTATTTAAAAAAAACAAACAAACAAACAAAAAAAAAACAAGGGCATTGCAAACCCATCGGAAGACTATATGAAACCACCCTGGGAGTAACTCAGTAGCCCTCCCCAGTTCTAAAGCTGGTCCAAAAGAAGCAGTGGACATTTCAGGGTGGGGGTTGTTTGTTTTTTAATATTTTGAAATGTGAAATTCAGCAAAATTGGAAGCCAGCTGTACACAGTATGCATGGTGATGCCCTTGCCTCACACAAGAACAAACCAATCTTGCCTCTATGTCCCCAACACACACTCGAGGAGAAGGGACCTGTACTTGTACTGCTTAACAAATAACCACCTTTCCTCTGGTGGCTTGTCCGTGACATTTCCATATCCTTCTTAGAATATCAGAGCGCTTTCCAACTGCTAGCCTAGAGGAAACAAGCCATGCACATATGGCCAGATTTTCAAAAGTGGGCAAGCCCGCACAGCTGTGCCATATTTTCAAAAGAGCACAGTTTCCCTTTGGGCACATAATGGAACTGGCCAGGGCTTATTTTGCACATTTCAGAGTGTTTGTTTTGCCTGGTTCAGTTGTGTTTGGACTAAACTGACAGGCGAAATAGCCTGTCCTAAAGTTGGCCTCTTTCATAGTATAGACGCAATGCTGATCCTGTAGTTCAGATGTATTGCTTGTGTTCGTCACCTAAATCAAGGTTAGCTACAACCAGTGCTTTTGTGATGGTACTGCCCAGTAGCAGTATCAGCACCTCCAGTCAGAGCTTACCTGGAAAGAATGGAGCATACTGGCACCTCTGTATGTAAATATCCAATATATCCAATATCCAATAATTGGCTTGGGGCCATGTATCTTAAAGGGGCCGCGTGTCTTAAAAGGGCACCCCCCTCCCCCCCGTCTCCCCCCACTTCCTTTTTTTTTTTTTTTTGCTCAACAACTTTTTCCCTGAAGTACTGCCATCTTTTTTTTTTTTAAATGCACGGGCTACAACCAACCTAAATTCAACCACTTTTCTCAGCCAAAAGGACCTAGTGTTTGAGAACAAAAGGAGCAGTTCGATATTGAGCACCTAGGAAAATCTGTCCTGTCCTGTGCTATGCACCAATCTAATCAACATACGTTCTATTCCCCATCGAACGCCTACCTGAAAATTCATGGTCGACTTCTCAGTAATGATCTATCCCAAACACTGCCCCGGTTTGTTACTATTGCTTCACACAGCAATATACTGGGTTGCTTTCCATTAAATAGTGTTGCTGTTTCGCTTCATTGCTAACAGAAATCAGGGTGGTCATGTGAATAGCACAGCAAACAACACGGGGCAAGTTAACTTGTTTTTACGCGGAGACTCTGCTGTCGGCTCCCTAGCTGGGGTCTGAGAAAGGCTGGGGAGTTGGGAAATAGTTGTTCTTGGTGGATGCGATGCTCTGGGGAAGAGAGGCGCGGCTGTGGGATGTCTCTGACTGCACGAAAAAACTTGTGGACTGTAAGACAGGGTGGTGTCCCTCTTTCATCTGAATACCACTGATGCCACACTGTGATTTTTTAACTTCACATTGAGGAGTTAAATAGAGTCCCTTCAGCCACGCAGTCACCGACTCTGAGCAATTCTTATGGAGTTTATTTTTAAAATAATATTCTTTGTGAATTTACTGCCAGTAGCAACCATGCAATCGACAGCCGTGGAGATTGGAGTCCTGCCAGGTTCATCTGTAGGCGAGGTAAATGCAGGAGAAGCAGTGGCAGCTTCACGCACACACACTGGTGTAGAGAAAAGTAAATAAGGAAGTTATTTACTTGTTCCGATAACATAAGAACAAGGGATCACCAAATGAAATTAATAGGTAGCAGGTTTAAAACAACCCATAGGAAGTACTTCTTCATGCAACACACAGTCAACCTGTGGAACTCCTTGTCAAAGGATGTTGTGAAAGCCAGGACTTTATCAGGATTCAAAAAAGAGCTAGATAAATTCATGGAGGATAGGTCCATTAATGGCTATTAGCCAGGATGGGTAGGAATGGTGTCCTTAGCTGCTGTTTGTCAGAAGCTGGGAATGGGTGACAGGAGAAAGATCACTCGATGATTGCCTGTTCTGTTCATTCCCTCTGGGGCACCTGGTGTTGGCCACTGTCGGCAGAAAGGATAATGGCTAGATGGACATTTGGTCTGACCCAATCTGACCAGTCGTATGTTCTTATCTGGCAGATACATAGTGACACAGGTACCCTTCTGTCACTACACGGGAAGAGCATCAGAAGCATGTGGGCTGACCCTTGGGGTCCCCAGTCAGGGCTTTGTGCTGCAGTATTCCCCAGCCTCAGACAGTGGGTCTAGGCCTGCACCAAGGACATACAAAGTTACCTTGCCCCAAGTTTATCCTGCTTCAAGCAGCAAATGGGACACTGCCAAGAGGGCCTGACTGAAGCCAGTGGAGAGCATGGAATATTTCCTGGGAAGGATTTTGTGGTAGCCCTTCCCGCAAACAGCCATGGGGAGAACTCAGAAGCTCTAAGCTCTCACAGGTCTTGAATAGGAGAACGTATTCATCCTGGGTACCAGTTCCCCTCACCCCACACTCCTTTCTCCATGACTCAGTTTCCATCTGGGACAATGGCACTTCTTATTTGAGATCTATGGGGGTCTAAATTAGCTGTTGCCACTCAAGAAAGAGATCTTGGTGTCTTTGTGGCTAGTTTACTGGAAACATCCACTCCATGTGCAGCAGCAGTCAAAATAGCCAACAGAATGTCAGGAATCACTAAGAAGTGGTAGACAAAAAAATACAGAAAATATCATATGGCCTCCATATAAATCCCTGGTACGCCCACATCTTGAATACTGCTTGCAGATGTGATCGCCTCAGCTCAGAAAAGGAAAAGACTCAGAGAAGGGCCACAAAATGTATTAGGCCTGGAAAGGCTGCCATATACAGATTTATTAACAAGACTGGATTTTTCAGCTTGGAAAAGAGAAGACTAAGGGGGAATATGATAGAAGTCTATAAAACCATGACTGGTGTGGAGAGAGTAAATAAGGAAAGGTCACTAACTCCTCATAACACAAGGAGTAGGGGTCACCAAATGAAACTAAAAGGCAGCAGTTTTAAAACAAACCAAAGGAAGTATTTCTTCACATAGGTCAAAGTCAGCCTGTGGAACTCCTTGCCACATGATGTTGTGAAGGCCATGAATATAACAGGGTTCAACAGAGAACTAGATAAGTTCATAGAGGGCAGGTTCATTAATGGCTATGAGCCACAATGGGCAGGAATGGTGTCCATGTCCTCTTTTTGCCAGAAGCTGGGAATGGGCTATAGGTAACTAGTGAGGGGACACCTGTGGGGGGGGGGGGGTCACTGGCTACGTAACACCCCCTCATGCTGGGGAAGGACCAGGATAAAACCCCCCTCCTCCTCCTCAGGCCTCACTTCTGCCAACCCCCTCCACCCTTACTCTGCCCCCTCCCCGCCTCTTCCCTGCCTTTGCTCCACTACTGTCCCATCTCTTCCTCCAGCTTAGGCAGTCTGGGGGATTAGTGGGCCTGGAGATCCAGACACTCCCTGCACTCACTATCTGTGGTGGAGGAAGCGGAGCAACACGGCTCCAACTTGCTTTGCTCCTGCAGACGTCGCTCCGCTTCCCACTGGTGAGTGCAGGGGCGATCTTGCACATCTCCCGGAGAAGCGTGGGGCGGGGCTGCCTTGCTCCACTTCCCCCATCACTGCCAGTGAGTGCAGGGGCTTGCACCCCTGCTGTGAGCCTTAAGGCCCCTGCTAAGCCCCTGACCGGCTGCTGCCCGACTCCTCCCACCCCCAGGAGTCGCCCCGGCTATAGAGGAGGAGTCATTGGATTGCCTTTTCTGTTCATTCCCTCGGGAGCACCTGGCACTAGGCACTGTCAGAAGACAAGGCACTGAGCTAGATGCACCTTTGGTCTGACGCCGTCTGGCCGTTCCTATGTTGTTATGTTCAAGGGAGGAATGTAAGAGCCGAGTACCAGTCTTTGAAGACAAAAGTGAAACAAGTTAAAAGCGGCGTTCAGCTCCCACCGCCCGGCTCGGATCAGACGTCTTGCTAAGGGGCCCCCCCATGCTCCTTCAGAAAATAGCAAGCGAGAGAGCGGCAGTGACTTCGGGAGCCCTCGTGCAAACTTACATCAAAGACTTTGCTACACAACCAAACAGCAATGCCCAGCTCTGCGTTCTCCCTGGGACTGCTGGTTCTGAAGGAAGCCTAGAGAAGCCGCCAGCAGCTCTCCCTTTGTTTTCCTGACTTCACTTTTCCAGGGACTGTGTCACGTGACTCCATATTGATTATCTAATTCTAGGTCCCTCCGATCAAAACTTCCAGGGGGCCATGCCTGATTGATTTCAAATTAAAAAATCTCTTGACTTTGTTGGACTCTTAATGAAAGGGATTAGCAGGGAACATGGTTTGTTTTTCTTTTTTCCCAGGGCTCCTCATTTTCAGTAGTGAGGTGTGAATAGGGGAAAGATGCAAAGGCTGTTCACGTTCCTCCCTCCCAGAAAACAGGGCAGAGGACCTGTGACTCCTCATACTGCCCCACCATCACTCTCGACCAGTTTCCGCTGTAAGATGAGTGGTTGGGGACCACCCCAATGAGCAATCACTTGTTGATTCCCTGTTCTGTTCACTCCCTCTGGGACACCTGTCGGAGGACAGGATACTGGACTAGACGGACCTTTGGTCTGATGCACTATGGCCATTCTTAAGTTCATCAGAGAAATTCAAATGCTGCCCAGCTAATTAACAGAGCGCCCCCTACTGGCAGCATGTATTTTGAATGGTGGTGCACCTCTGCACATGGCTTGGTGCACTTTGCAACATTTATTCTGCACATGGATGGATAAATGAGAGGGAACATTGCTCCCAACCCTAATAATAAATGGAAGAGTGTGGGGCAGAAATGTGTCTATCCTTTCCAGAAACGCTTTGATAGATGTATGTCCTTTGGATGTTCTGTGGTTCATTGTGTCCCGGAATCGGGAAGTGCTTTATGGACATGTGTTAATTTATCTTCTCCCATTCAGCTATGTCCTGGGAGGTCAGCCAGTGTTAACATCCCTATGGTGCAGTGCCAGAGCCAGGAATCACACCCAAGCACTACAGATTTCCCGTGCCCTGTTCCAATCACTAGACACGGCTGAATCTCAGCAGAAGGCCGGTTCCAAGGCCAGCCGCTAGCTGTCCATGCATATCACTCATCAGAACCAATTGCCCAGGGTCTGTGAATGGAAGCAACCACAGCAGGGTGGTTACTAGGGAAACTCGGGCACCTGGACAGCTTGCAGTGTTAAAATGAGGGAGTCTCTTCCATGGAAAGTCTCTCACATTGATCACCCGGGAGGAGACCATGGGACAGAGCTACACAAAAAGCCAAAGCAACCCAGCATGCCATGGAGACCCATCTGCTCTCTCGCTCTCTCCAGGGCTGCGACTGCACGGAGAAACAGTACAGTTAGAGCAGCTGTAACACCAACAGGCGGAACTGAACCTGGGACCTTTGGAACTTAATGCATGAGCTTCTACAGCTTGAACTAAAAGCCAGCTGGCTCTCAGCTAAGGCTGTAGCACAGGACTAGGTAAGATGCGGCCTGGGGCCAGATCCAGCCTGCTTAACGCTTTGATCTGCATCCGGCTGTTTTCTGTTTATATCCTGCTGCCCGTGCCACTGAATGTCCAGGCGATGACTCAGGCAGCAGGGTCCTATTTAAATGGCTCAAAGCTCAGGGTCACGCTGC
Source organism: Pelodiscus sinensis (assembly GCF_052426305.1). Lineage (NCBI taxonomy): Eukaryota > Metazoa > Chordata > Testudines > Trionychidae > Pelodiscus > Pelodiscus sinensis. The sequence continues at coordinate 9,712,366 of NC_143077.1, read as the reverse complement.
TACCCCAGCAGGGGCTGGTGCCGTGAGCCCTTTAAACAGCCACAGCAATCCCAGGCGGCTGCCAGGCAATGCAGCAGTGGCAGGTCCGGGAACCACGAGCCCTTTGCTGTGTTTTTGATTCAAAGCCTCCGGCCGCAGACCATTCTGAGGGAAGGCTAGTCCCCAACCCTGCCCCTTCTATCCCAAGCCCTGCCCCTTCAAGGGAGTGGCTGGTGTCCACCCAACAACCAAGACCTGGGCACCGATGACTGGTCTGAAAGTCGTTATTGATTTATCTAAATAACGGACTGAGGAACCTTTTTTGACTTGGGGGTGCTGACCCACAAAAAAACCAGTCGGGGGCCGCACCCACAGTGAAAAGCAAAAAATAAAATAAACAAACCCTCACTAATGTGGCCCCTGACAGGGAAGGAGACAGACACTCCCCACATTCCCCTCCCACACCAGAGCCTGCAGGAGGGGCAGGCTAGTAGATTTTGGGTGCTCCATAGTGGGATGGCAGGGGAGGAGGTTGGAGCACTAGCATAGGCTCCCCCAAGCTGGAGGGGAGCCCCGAGCCTCAGGGGGCCAGTTCCAAGCAAGCCAGGGGATGCATCCGGCCCCCAGGCCTTAAATTCCATTCTGTGCTGGGGCAGGAGTGACCTGCCCTTCTACAACAGAAGCTCTGTAGGCAGCTCAGGAGAGGATTGGAAATCAAAACTATCAGCTAACGGATCAGGGCGGGCTAGGCGAGGCCGGATTTAACCAATATCATCTGCCCAGGCAGTTCCAACAACTAAACAATAATGGGTGTTAAAGTACAAAAAGACACTTTCAGGCATGGAGTTTGTATCAGTAGCTGCCTCTCCTCTCAGCAGAGACGGAGCAAAGGAATATCACCAGGCGAGGAAAAGCTTGCGGGCTATTTTTTTTTTCAAATAGGTTTTTCATTTAAAAGATGCCGGCGCCTGCAGATTAGTGTCTCGACTATACAGGTTTCCTAAAGATAAGGCAGAGAAATTGATTTCAATTACTAAAGTGGATAGACGGGGCTGCTCGGCTTTTTTCAAGAGGATTATTTTAACCCTTGAGAGCCAGGAAAGTAAAAAGCAGCAGGGGGAAGTGAGTTTAAACAGCAAGCCATTTCTAAAGGAAGGGCAGCATTAGCAAATGTCATTCATGGTGAGAAGCCAGCAGCAAAGATTTGGTGAAGGATGATCCTGGTGCAACTTTGGGATTTCAGAACGGTTTTTGAATTCTTGAGGAAAGCTCAGGGACAGGGGCGAAGAGGTGGTAGGAGATTGGAGCTTTCAGCCACTCTGCTCAGCCTTTTGAAATAGCAGCTGGCAGTGGAAGATTTTTACCAGCCCCCAGGGGCAGCTGAATTGGAACAGCTTGGAGTGGAGAGCCTCACACTGCGACACAGGCCCCCCCAGTGGAATTGCCAGTCCCAGTCTTTACTGTGTGTGTGTGTGTTTGAAAGCCAGGCCTCCTGGTTCCTGTTCCCTGCTCTGCCACTGACACACAAAATGACCTTGGTCAAGTCACTTCTCTTCCCTGGAACTCTGGCTTTGTCTACACTGCAGGGTTTTTGCACATGAAGCTTTTTGCGGAAGAAAAACGTCTTGTGCAAAAGCGCGTCCGCACCTCAAAAGCGCATCGCAAAAGCAATGTGCTTTTGTGCAAAAGAGCATCCACACCACATGGATGCTCTTGCACAAGTGTGGGGGTACCCCTGCCCCCCTCTCCTTTGTTTGTTGCGGTCCTCCCTAATGGCGTGCTCCCTGCTTCCTCCCAATTGCAGATTTGCTGCGCTTTGGGTTTGCAGGGTGGGGGGTCTGGGCCCACCCTAACTCCCAGACCCCAGCCCAGGGCCCTAAGGACAGAGTCTCACAGACCTGTCCCACCGGAGGGGTCGTTCCCTTAACCACCGGTGCGCCGGCTCCGTGTCCTGCCCTGGGCTGCTTCCACCCTACTCCCGATGTCTTCCTTACTTCCCTCCCTAACTCTCTCGCTCTCTCCCCCCCCTCCTTCCTTACTGGGGGAACTTTATACTTCCCCCTACACCTTCCCTGGGCGTCTGACGTCACCCCCCCTCCTTGACGCTCTCCGTCATTTCCGGCCGCCATGTTGTGCGTTGCCGGAGAGACGCGTTGCCTAGCAACGCTTGCTTTCGCGCGGGCCGGTGTGTAGAGGACGGCGCTACACTGTTCGCATACCGTCCGCGCCTGTCTGGCCCTCCCCACCAAGGACAGCGCGATCGCGGGGTCAGTGCGGGGTGGGCCTGTTTCAAGGGAGTATATGGGCCTCACCCCGTCACAACAAGATAGTTCTGATTGTCATTGCCATAAAAGCACCTGTGCTTTTTCTGATAGGCTCTTTTTGCGCAAGAAACCTCTGCGGAGCATCCACGCGTGCCTTTTTCCACAAGAGCTGTAGCTCAAAAAGGAGTTATTCCTCATGGGGAGAGGAAAAACTCTAGTGGCTGTCCTGTTGATTTACTGTATTTTTTTTTGGCGCAAAACCATGCTTGAGGTATGGACGCTCCGCCGGTTTTTCCACAAAAACTAGTGTTTTTGTGCAAAAACCTTGTAATATCGACATAGCCTCTGTGTCATCACGGGTATGTCTAGACTACATGGCTCTGTCGACAGAGCCATGTAAACTAGCTTACCCGACAGTCAATGAAGTGGGGATTTAAATAATCCCCGCTTCATTAAAATAAAAATGGCCACCGTGCTGTGCCGACAATCAGCTGATCCGGCATAGCGCGGGAGTCTAGATGTGGATCAGTCAACAAGGGAAGCCTTTGTTGACCGCTCCCTTATGCCTCATGAAACGAGGTTTGCAGAAGCGGTCGACAAAGGCTTCCCTCATCGACCGATCCACATCTAGACTCCCGCCACATGTCTAGCGGAAGCGACGCTACTGCAAAGGCTCAGGGGAGATGCAGCCAGACCGCGGTGGGGGAGGGGTAGAGAGCGATTGGCCCAACATGGCTGGAAGGGCAAGGGGTGGAATCGACATCAGTCGAGCTGAGGGATAAGGAAGGCAGGGAAAAGGGCACGGAGAGCAAGGCAGGACAGGTCCCAGCAAGGGTGTTGAGTAGGAGAGGACCAGGTGTGTGGCTGACAGAGAGGTGGAACACGAGGAGCTGTCTACCACATTGGGGTTGTGAGTGGAGGTGATCCGGGCAGGGCTAGTGGTGTCTGCCAGTGAAGGGTGCAGCAATAGGAAGCCTATGCAAATACTACATGGGAAGGTGGCCTGTGTGTGACCGCCTCAGGAAGCTCAGAAAAGCCGTTTTTTTAATCTTGCGCACTCTCTGCTGCATGGGAAGACGACGTCTGGCCATTCCTCAACCCCTCCCTCTTACTTGCTTGGCATTTACGTCCCAACATTTCCTCTAATTTCTCATCTGGGGGGAGCCCAGTGCTGGCCCCTCCCGAAATTCTCCTCTCCATTTTTCACAGCTTCGGGGGAGTTTTATAATAAGCACTTGGAGCTATTTTTCTGTTATTCTCATATCTCAGGTCTCTTTCCTCCTTGAGAATCCTCACAGGAAGAAAATTGCCCTTGTGGGTTTCTCAATATTCTTCTCAGCTGGATTTCACACCGGCTGTTTTTGCGCGGTGCTTCTCCTGCTGATCTCTGATATACTTCAGTATACATTTCTCTTTGATGATATGACTTACAGGCTTCACCTGCATTCCGTGCCTGTTAATAACCCTCCCCGAATACAGAGCTTGCAAGGGGACTGAGGGGAAGGTTTGTAAAAGCTCCATTGTAGACAGAAAACTCACACCATTCGGGGGATTACTCTCCAAAGGGTAGGAATTAAATGATGCCTTGTTGAGAGTTCATCAGGTTGCTGGGTGATCCAAATGGAAAATCAGAATCCAAAGGAAATGCCTTTGTTTTGGACCAAAGAACACAAAAGTCTTTTGTTACAGGGACCAGCTAAGCATCCTCAGCTCTGATCTCCTTACAAACAGTAATGTTCCGACATGCTGCAGCTGACAACAATGCCACTGTGGTTCGGGGCAGCTTCTCCTGGCATGCAAGGAGGACAGAGGTATCAACAAGCACTTGGAGATTTATAAGAGGAAAGCTCTTATAAAGCCTTTTGTCACTCTTGTCCAGGGGTATTTCACAGAATTACCCAGCACACTAACAGCGTAGAACTCCCCAGCCCAGCCAATCAATCACAGAGCAAAGCTGCCCCTTGATTCCTCTCTTCCCTACTACTTCTGCCTCCAAAGCCATGAAAGGACATTCCTCATGCAGTGATAATGATTCCCCCTCCATGTACTGCATGTGACCTCCCTCCCCTTCACACCTGTAAAATCTGTGTGTACACAGAAGCCTGCAGTAGGTTAGTTAATGCCCCATGTTAGGCTTAAATATGGTCTGCACTAAACCTGGAAGGCCGGGTTAAGACACGCAACTCCAGCTACGTAAAATACATAGCTGGAGATGGCTTACCTTAAGTCAAGCTTGGTACCATCTTCACAGTGGGAGGTCAATGGGAGCAAATGCTCCCGTCAGCTTCCCTTACTCCTTGTGACTGCGAGGAGTACTGGCATCAACTGGAGCCACCCTCAGCATTTGATTTAGTGGGTCTTAACTAGACCTGCTCAATTGAACGCCAGAAGATCTATCTCTGGCATGGCAAGTAGAGACATGGCTTTAGATGTAACGGTGAACACTAAAGATCCTGGAAACACACTCACCATGAAAAGCTCTGTTCAAAGGCTGATAAAAACTCCCACAACAGACTAAGCCAGTGAGTGGGCCACAGGAGTGGCCCTCCTTCCTCTCAGTGGGCCACAAGATTGTTATAACCAAGACCGTCTCCCGGGAGAGGGTAGTTTTGCTCATTGTGCTTGTGTATCTAAAATTTGTGGGAGAGCACACAGCTCTCACAATGTTGTGTGCGCTCAGCACGCACCTTGTTTGACGCTCCCTTGCTTTACGTGCATCTCACTTTAGTAATACAGGCGGGAAAAAAAACTATGCAGCCAGAAACCAGCAGAATCTAGCAACCCTGCTCATGGGTAGCTGCAAACAAATTGTCTCACGGGCCGCACATAGAATCCTGATGGGCTGCAGGTGGCCCTTGGCACTGGACGAAACTCCTGAAATTCAGAGCGGATGCCTTAAAGTCCACCTTAAATGGGTTATATGCCATCACTCATAGGCAGACTTGTATGGAGATTCACAACTAGCGATCCAGAGAGCAAAGAGTAGTACATTTCCCTTGGAACAAGGCATTCTGACACAACGGAAAATCATTGTGAAAAAAAAATCTGCATTTTTATCAAACATTGTTCAGGTTTTGTTTTATCCCCTTAAAACAAAATCAAATCTGGTTTGGAGTCAAACTTCCAAAACACTTCTACAACCAATAAAAATTGTGTTGTATCAACTTATTTCAGAGGGAGAAATATTCTCTCTTAACCAGCTCTTTTGTTCTCTGTATCACGTGCTTTGTGAGACATTCTTGCCTTTCAGGCAAAAGTTTCCTGTTAGAATTCAGTGTGTGGTCATATAATTTATTAATGTCAAATGGACTTTATCATCATCCTCATCTACCTGGGTTGAAATGCACGCTTATGTCTAGAGGCCTAGGCAATCGGGTTTGAAAATGCCCTAGATAATCAAGAGAGTAATGCTTTGAATGCATTAATTGGGCAGAGGTGGGCTTAGCCCATCAAACTGGAATATCCCAGAGATTTAAGAAGCTGGATTTTTTGCTTCCCCTTCGCTGCTGCCATAGTTAATGCCTGGAATTAAAGAGAGAGCTCTGTAATTGTACAGGACAGAGATTCTTGCTTCACTGATCAATTCCCCTTCATAAATTACTGCAGAAACAAAACCCTTTAGCTATGCTGACAATTAAGTAACATTCTGATAAACACCCCCTTTTGTTTTATTTAAATGAAAACGCCTTTATTTCTGCAGAGACGTATCTTGGAACAAAAAGATTCACTGTCCCCAAAGCTCAGTTAATTAAACACAGTATTTGCAATCTACCCAAACAAGCTGTTTTATGCAAGCTGATAACAGGGTTTCTATTTCATAACATTAACAACTGGGCTGTGCAAATGCAAGGATGTTAAGTCGCTGTGATCTGTTTCCATCGTCTTATTATCTGCTTCTGTCTGCAAACTCCAAACACAGACATCCCAATTAAAGCAGCTAAATGCCATGTAAACCAACCCAAAATGCTTTTTATCACTTACAAATGTCCACAGTTTAATTAAAAATATGATTTGCAGCTGGCCTTTCCTGGCCATGCTGTACTCCCACGCTCCGGTCTGTTTGAAATTCTGCCCCTCCTGGCTCCTTTGTGGCTTTTGTTCCTCAACGTAGCTAATAAATCCTGTGCAAGAAACTGTAAAAAACTATTCCTCCTGGGAAGAGTTGGCCCGGCGATGAGCCCTTGCATTTAGATGGAGTTTCCCCTAAAAGAGGGATGGTATCAGAACTTCGTGCAATTGTAAAAGGACCGCAAGTGGAATATGTAAGTTAAAGATCCCAACCCACTTTCAGAAATGACCTGTATAAACCACAGGCTGAACCTTTCTATTCTGGCAACTCACTGTCAAGCACCATCTGTGGTCTGGCATGATTTGAGTTAGCCGGATGCCCACTTTATCAAGGGTGTGGCAAGTTTCCCGCAGTCCCATAAAGTTTGTTTACAGCCACCAGTTCTGGCTCTCAGTGTTCTGTGCTGGGATCTAGCTCTAAATTATCCCTATATATCTTCTAAGAGCCCAGCAAGCAGTGGGAGTGTTGGTGATGCTGCTAGACAATATTGACCCTCTGTGGTTTGGCAAATTCTCTGGGTCAGCACTGGTCAGGTCCCAAGGGTGCTGGACTAGAGAGATTCAACCTGCAGTGCCTCCACAAGTCCCCGAAAATACCCATGTGAATCCACCCTGCATGGCTGGTCCAGAGCCCAAGAGAGTGTTGGTGAGTTTTTCAATTTTTTAACCCCATTGTTGGGGGTCCCTGGGTTGGAACCAAAGGAAAAGGGAGGGCTCAGATTCCCCTACTGGCCACCGGGAAATGTGGAGAGAAGCCTTCAGAGAGCAGGGGCAAGGACTTTGGCCCCAGTTGCACTGAACAGTTCTGGCCCCTGCTCTCTGAAGTCTTCGCTCCATGTTTTCCAGTGGCCAATAGAGGAACACAGGCCCTCCCTTTTCCCTTGGTTCCCACCCACGGACTGGGTAATAAGCAAGCCAGCTCCATCCATTCAGGCCCCCTGCTTCCTCCCACCTCAGCCTGTCCGCAGGCCTTTCCCCAGCTGCCCCTTCCTGGCCTCCTTGTGCACACGTGCTCCTCTCCAGCTCACTGACTTCACCTTTTCTTCAGGGCCTGGCTGCAGGCTCCCCTCTGAGGTCTACACAGCCCAAAGCAGCAGCACATACCAAAACCACTTCTGCCCTGCCCTTGAACCCCAGCCCTTCACAAGTCTTCCCTGGCTCACCAGTCCTCTCCTGCCAGAACGCCGCTGCCTAGGGCTCCCTCTCTGGGAGGCTGGCCCCTATGTCAGCCTCCCCCCTCCATGCTCTCATCAGTCCTCCTGGCATCTGACTCCAATCTGGCCCTCCCACGGGAAGGGGAAACACCTCATCCCTCCCGGAGCTCTCCTTTCCCAGCTGAGCTCACTCTCTGACCTTTCCCTCCTGTGTCCAATCCTCACAGCTAAGATGCCTCTTCAGCATCACCTGGGCAGAGCTGCGATGTCACAATATCCCTCAAAGGGCCAGCCAGCCTGGGACAGGTGTATGTCCCATTATCCTGGTCCTGGAACCGCATGTATGTGGATGGGCCTCTTGAACCCATGTATATTCCAAGGGGATCATATGTAGCAGCTTACAGGGCCAGGTTCTCTTTAGGTACCAGCCAGGCACTAGCTGGGTTTGGGGTTTAAAGGAAGCAGGGAGTCAATTATCCCCGTATTTATTTACCCAAAGGAGCTTGTGCGCACCCACTTATCAGCAGGCACAAGTTATAATCCTAGTGCCTTAGCAGCAACTGAACGGGGGCTGGTGTTTTCACTCCCCTGCCTGCTCTATGTTACCAGCAGAAGCTATCTCTCCATACCTGGTACTGCAGAGGCACAGGGCAATAACCTCCCAGCCACAGAATGTTGTGAATTACTGTGCATTGGGGGAGATGTGACCCTTCACACATGACTACATTGTGCCAGGAAGCATGAGGTTTCTACGCTCTTTGCACAGTGAGATCCAGGCATGAAACTGCTCCCCTCTTCTGTGCGAGTCGGGCACGCCTCTCCACAGCTGGCAACTCTGCTAAAATTCCAGCCTTCATATCTGAGCACTTTCATGACCTTCTTGTCCAAGCCAGACACTTCCCATGCAGTAAGGATAACCAAGTAAAACAGAGCTTACTGGATCAGCTGCAACTAAGGAGGAGATTTTATTCTAGTTCCCTTTGATTGTGCCATGTGTATCGTCTGGTCTGAAAAGAAAAGAATGGGACGGCCCCTTCTTTTCCCCAGCCTGGTGGCGGAAGGTTTCTTAGCACAGAAGATGAAATAAAAAAAAGTCTCTCTTGTAATAATCTCACTTGGAGATGAGGCATAACAGAGCCTTTTGGAACGTTCCCAACATGAAATTGGCAGATACCTTGCAAAGCCCAGCCTTCCCCTGGAGAATGGAGCGGATCACTCCAGCGACATCCAGAGCTTTGCACAGCTTCCAAAGTGCAGTAATTTAACTTTATACCATCCATATTTGCAGCAGCTGTCAGTCACCGCAACAACAATATTAACACTCTTGATATCTTTGTTGTGAGCAACAGAAAATGTAATTTTCTGGCGGGGAGAGGTAGCAATCTCCCCGGCAGCAGCTTACAACCCGAGTGACTCTCTTTATGGAATGTGTGAGGTTCCGACTGAATTTTAAACATCCAAGAAGGGACTTACTGTGGGGCATAAAATGACTGGAATTAACTTTAGGCTGACAAGAGAAAGTAAAAAGAATCACGGAGATAAATAGATGTGCAAGAGGGAAAGTAAAAGGACACATTCTGGAATTCATAAAAATGCAAACTCACTTTTTTCAAAGCACTGAAAGGGCAATGGCAGATTTACATTGCTGTTAAAACATGTGGAGCAGGAGCAGGCTGGGAAGGGAAGGGCCGTCCTTTTGATTCTGGACTCCTTAGGGAATGTTAAACCAGTTACACCAAGAATATTAAATGTAGCTATCAGCCTTCTCTCTCGCCTTAAGAAGCGAAAGAGGGAAGGGAGGAGTTGGTCTGTTGATTTTCCAAGCACGAGACTTTGTCTCTGTCTTGTCACCTGGTTCCCTTCTGAGGGAAAAAGAAATCTTTTCTTCCTCCTGCCCCCGCCAACTCTTCGTTTCTTTAATTAAATGTTTTCAATTTCCCTCCTTCCTCTCCACAGAGAGAGCTCCCTGAATTAAGATAAGGCATTGATCACCAGAGTTGGGAGGATGAATCCTAGTTAATTAGTTCATTATTTCTTTTTGCACAACGAGATTGATGATTTATTAGGCTACGGTTAATTACAGAGTTTATTATTTGAAAATAAACAAAATCTAACTTCACATCTTCACTGGGATGGGCCTGACTCTGCTCTCAGCTCTGCCCGTGTAAACTGAGAAGCAACTGCACTGAAGTCAACGGCGTTGTATCCACGGGGTAAGTGAGGTCAAAGCTGGGCCCACGGTCTAGCAAGCAGGTGGATTCCTTACAGGTCACAGAGATTACTCTAGCAGCTGTTAATTACAGGTGGCATTCACCTGAGTATGAAGGGCCCATGCCAAGTTGTCTGCATCATTTAAACCAGGGGTGGGGAAACTACCGCCCAGGGGCCAGATCTAGCCCCTGATGCTCGGGACTCCAGTCCTTCAGGCCCCCACACCTGGCAGGAGCACCAAAGCCGGCTTCTTGCTGTGTGTGGGGTGGGAGAGAGCTGCAAGCCTCGCAGGCCAGAAGTCAAGCAAGCTGGGGCCGGATCCAACCCACAGGCTCTGCCTGGTGGGGGCAGGAAGTGGGTCCGCACACTGCCACTTCCTGTCCTCCCGGCTGGGAAAACCGCAGCACAGCAAAAGCCTGAAGGCTTTTCCCTCACTGCTCTGATTGGCTGTATCGTGACCAGTCGGAGCAGTGTTTGGGGGGGTAGTCCCTGGGAGCACTGGAGCCATGTGCATCCCAGGGGAGCTACACCAAGTAAGCCCCAGACTTCACCCCGCTTTTCCTCTCCTGAATCCCCCTCCCACCCAAACACCCACCCTGCACCTGGATCTCTCTCCCCATTCAGCCCTCCCACCTCCAGCCCACTCCTGCACCCCCTCCATCTGACCTCCCACTTTGCTCCTACATCCTATCTTCTGCCCTGACGCCCCATCCCCAATCCTCAGACCACGCCTGCAACCTCCCTCTGGTCCATACTCCACACCCTACGCTAATTTCCCAGCAGAGCCCTCCCACACGCTGAACCCCCCATTTTGGCCCCAACCCAGAGCCTGGGGGAGCCACAAAATCTACTAACCTGAGCCCCCCCTAAGCTCTGGTGTGGAAGGGAAATGTGGGGAAGCTTCTGCTTCTCAGTCAGGAGCCATGTTAGTGAGGTAAAAGGGGCAGTTGCACCAGGGCCCGGCAATTCAAAAGGGCCCAGGGCCTGGTCAGCACTGCCACAGTAGTGGGGGCGGCATCTGGGAGGCCCAGGCCCTTTAAATCACCTCAGGAGCCCCATGTGGAGAGCTGTGGGCAGCACTGAGGCTGCCTAGGGGAAGATAACTCCAGCCCCCCTTCCACTCAAGACTCTGCCCCTTCCAGGGGTGTAGATCTGGCCCCCCACACCTTACCTAGGGGCCCAGTGAGTCTGTCGGCCCTACCAGCCAGGGCTCAATCAGAACTTCTTTATGGGGGTGAATTCCACTCTTAAGGTTCATCATAGAGATCTGATCCAATTCCCACTGAAGTTCATGACACGTTGGATTGGTCCATACCAGTCTATTTTCTCAAAGCTGAAAATCTTTCTGAAATGCTGTGATGCGCCTTCTCGGTAGGGTTGCCAGGTATTCAGTACTGATCCAGAGAGTCCAGTATTTCCACCTCCTGTCCGGTAAAAAAAATTCAGAAAATACCGGACACCTAAAATGTCCGGTATTTTCTGGTTTTTTTCCCCTGCCAGGAGATGAAAATATCGGACACCTGGCAACCCTACACACACTCAGCAATTGGGCCCAGCCTCCGGGCCCTCCTCCCCCCACAATCCCCCCGCTTACCTGGTTCTACAGGGAAGTTGCCGTCTGGCTCGATCCGGAAAACAAGATGGCCTCCAGCAAAAAGCTTCAAAGGCTTTTCTTAAAGGGGCCATGCTGTTTTATTTTTTATTTTTTTATTTTTTTTGTTTAATAACTCTTGGGGTCCCTTTTCATTTTATTTTATTTTTTGCTTAACTACTTTGGTCTCCCCCTTTTTTTTTCTCAACAGAATTTTTTCCCCGGTGTTTTGTTTGGGGGCAGGGAGGGGTGTTCGGTATTTTTAGTTAAACCATCTATCTGGCAACCCTACTTCTTGGAAAATGGCCACAGAATGGGAAAGAAAAGCACAGAGAAGGACAGAGAGGCCTCAAATAATCCGTTTCCATAACAACCCTCTCCTGAGAACCATACGTTTCTTCTGCTCCTTTAAACACATGAACTGCACTTTCAAAGATGATGGACTTGAGGTGCCCCACCCTAGGCTGCACCTACAAGGGGCCTCATTTTTCCTCTAAAACTGTTAAGGCGTCTGAAGTTGAGGATCCAAAATTGAGTCCCCTCCTCTCCCATCTTTTGAAAACTAAGGCCCTTTCCTCCAGCATCTCCCTTGCTCCTCCAAGCTCCCCTTGTAAAAGTGACATGGAATGCCAGGCCTTATGTTTTATATTCATAGAGCTTAAGGCCAGATGGGATCTCTAGACCACAGTTTCTCAACCAGTGGTACTAGTAGCTTCAGGGGTACTCGAGAGAAGTCTGAGGGGGGAAGAGTACCTCAACACAACTGAAATTCGGAGAAAACTGAATTTTTGTTTTAAGTTTTACAGCGTTTTATTATTTTTGTACTTTTTACACCCAAAAATTTCATCACCCACCCGGCTACGATTAAGTTGTTTAAACAAATGTGTTGCAATGGTAGAAATAAATTGATGTGTCTGAAAACTGTAGGTATGAGGAGTACTTATAATTGTATTTTATTTTTTTTAGAAAAAGGGGGTCCTTATAATTTTTTTAAAGGAGTACTTTATAAAAAAAGGTTGAGAGACACTACTCTAGACTATGTCATCTGACCTTCTGTCTCTCATAGGCCAGAAAATACCAGCCAGCTACCCTTGTGTTGAGCTCACTATTACATGCCCTTGTGTCTACATCACTTTTGATTGTTTTAAAACTAGACTCTGCTGTTTTGACTCTGTGATTCACACTGGTTTTGTTAGGACAGTGGAGAAGTGACACAAGGAGTAACAGTTAATTTGAGGGAAGAGTTTTGGATCGGACTACCGCGTCTACACGCTGCAAGTTAAATCGGGCGACCGGCACTTTAAAATGGCGACCAGCAGTGAATATGCTAATCAAGCACAGGATATTTAAATCCCGCGCTTCATTAGCAACTTCAGTATGCTTCATTTGCCTCCCTAGTCCGAACTAGGGGGCAAGTGTAGACATACCCTCAGGAAATGAGTTGTAGCAGTATTTCTGCCTACTAGATTGTTGTCTACACAAACCTTAACACGATTCCGAATGGACTAATCCCTTCTTCTGTGACAATGACCTGTGATCCCAGAGTTAGAGGTTCTCCTGATACAAAATAGCATAAAGCTGCAGTGAAATGCAAACTTCATAAATAACCATGTCACTGCACAGAGCATCTTCCTGCTTCCAAACCCCTATCAAACTCAAATGAGAGATTAAAGTCAAACCATGAACCATGCTATAAGGGCAGAGGAAGTTCTGGATCAGAGTACATCTAGAATGTGTCGCTCTTTCGGGATACCAGGAATATCCCAAAATAGCAACACCATGTCTTTAAAAGCACCCCTATTTCCCTGTGTAGACAGTGCCAAATTTCAAAATAAGCGTTTTCGATTTAGACTTGGAATAAGCCATGCAATTTGCTTATTCTGACTGAAAGGTGCTGTCTAGATGCACCCTTAGTTTCCAGCATTACGAAAAAAAGTTCCAAATGTTTTGCCCGCTTTTTTTTTTCTTCCTAGCAGAGGAGAATAACACAGGGCAACTTGCTCGATTTGGCATTCCCTACACAAACATAGGGACTCTTCCCATACTGTTGCCTTCCTCCGTGTGGATTGGGCACTGATGTGGGTTTCAGAAGAGCTGTGTTCTGTTGCTGGTTCTTCCCCTAACTTGCTATGTGAGCTTCAGCAAGTTACTTCACCTCTCTGTCCTTGGTTTCTCTTCCACTCTGGCTTGTCTAGGCCAGGAAGGAATTTCCCCCTACCTGTCTGTACAGCACCTAGCACAACAGGGCCTCTTGACAAGTAAGACTGATAGAAAGGTTGCACCCACCAGCAACCAGGCTGGGCCAAGGGCTGTAGAAAGCTCATTCTCTCTGTTCAAAAGTCTGTGAGATTCTGCACCACAGAAACGTGGGGATTTGGTCATATTTCTCTTCTCGAGCCACCTGGCCATTAGCTAACTAAGTAACTCACGAAGAAGGAGGTGGGGCTGTTGTGTATGAATGAAACATGGGGGAAAATACCAGTGTTTTGCAGCAGAAAGTGCGTGAGACCACTAAATGCTCCATTAAGGCAGGTCACTTTAAATTGTAAGAGAAGTGCTTCCAAGAGCCAGTACATGGCACAAGGACCAGAGAAGCCACCAAAGAGTGGAACGTCCCTCTTCTCAGTTTTTTTGCGTTAATGTGCAATGTAGGACTAAGGAAAGGGGAATTTGTGGAGAAGTGCAGGGTTCCAAGCACTAGCCAATTCAACGGAGCTCTCTCGCTGCATCTCCCTTGCCCCCTAGAATGGAACATGTCCACAAAGTGGATTGAATTCCTCGCGGTCTTTGACAGCGTGTGGCGTGGGTGAATAACGGGGAGATTGGACCCGCTGTGGGCCCATCCATCCCATGGGAGCCGATTTTATCGGTGGCACAAATGCACCAGCCCTTGTCTAATAAGCCAGCAGGCACTGGCCTGAGCTCTCAGAAATGAGGTCTTGCTTCATGGGGAGGAATGCCGCTAAGTCCAATATGGCCAGGCACTGCCTTGCGCGCCGGCAGGGAGTGCTGTGAATGGCCCATCAGCTGAGTTCGTTCAGCTCCCGCAGAGAGGTTGGGACCCTAAAGGTAACATCTGCCATGTGGGAAGGTGAGCGTGGGTTTTACTACTCTCTATCAGTAAGGGGCAGGAAGAAGGCTAATTGATCACCTTGTTGCTTTCCATCTGGGCAGCGCCCAGGACTGCCCCTTACCCGCGCCGTTTAACAGACAATTTTTTTTAATCTTGGCCCCACACTTGTCTGCCTGCTGTGAGCAGCACCTCGGCAGATCCAGGGGAGAGGCAGGCGGGAAGGACTCGCTCTTAGATGCCGGGGCGAGGGGACGGATCTTCTTCATGTGCTCCGAGTTGGTCGGGAAGGAATTTTCTCACAAGTCAGTTTGGCAGGGACCTCGGCATGAGGGGGGAGGTCACTTTCCTATGCAACTTGGGGCGTGGGTCTCTTGCTGGCATGAGCAGCGGGTGAAGGCAGGGCTGAGAAAGGCACCATAGGGAACCGCACGGCCTCAGCCTCCCCAGCCCTGGAGCACAGGGAGAGCAGAGGGTGCTCGGGGGACAGCAACACACCATCCCCAGTACGTCCACAGCAGGTATTCTGAAGGTGGAGTCTGGGTGGCGCTGGGCTGGTAGTTTGGGAAGGCAACGCTTTGGGAAGGCAACCCGTCGCCTGTGCCTTCTGGGATCACATGGCCATGTCTCACCCCATCAGTTCCCATAACTGGGGCCTTGGGCATTGATGGCCCCTCGGTCTCACCTGTTCTCAGCCTGTGGCCACAGTAGTTTATTCTCCTAGGGTCTGAAACGCTTTAGCCAAACTAAAGTCATTGGGCTGAAGTGAGGAGCAGCTGGGTGGGATTGGGAGGCCTGAGCTACCCTGGAGATCAGACTAGATGACCCAATGGGCCAGTCTGGCCTGAAACTCAACAAAACCTCTTGGGTTTTTTCTCTCCTCCTGCTGTTTTCCATGGTGGGGGGAAGGGGTGTTTCCCATGCCCGGAGTGTGTTCCTCACACAGTGGGTGTGTTCCCTACTCACTAGGCATATTCCCCATGCACTGGGTGTGTTCCTCACCCCCCGACCCCACCCCTCCGTGTGCTTGGAATGGGAATCATTCTAGAAACACATTAGGAACACTGCACAGGGAGCCAGGGGGTGTTTCCTGCTTTGCTGCATCTGCTCTTCAGCCCGGGGGTCATTGCTCTTTTTCGCTGTTCGCTCCCTGCGCTGCAGTAGCCTGACGGCTCTGGCGAGCACCTTGCTGCCCACTTGGGCAAAGGGCTCCTGACTTGGCTCCACAGGGCACAAGCATCATTGTTTTGGGCCCTGTACAAACTTGTCACACGGCCTCCCCCCGCAACACACATCACACCATTTGCAGCCTGGGCTGCTCCCCCGCCAGGGCCTCTGGGTGCTAGTAAAGTGCACCTTCCCCCCCATATGGGGGCACAGTTAGGGCCAGCTGTTCACATGCTGGCCCTCACCATCTCTTAACTGGCCCCAGACCAGTCCCATTGAAAGCAGTAGTGGCATCAGTTGCCACCCATCCTGACAACGGCTCTCGGTATTTGATGCTTAACGATTTCTGGAGAGGTGCCACGGATTCTGAGACAAGACCTTCTGAAATTCTCATCTTTTATCAGCATTTGGGAAGTGCTGGTTTGCCCAGCAAGTACAGTGAATGCTTCCTGGTTTGGCAAACAAGAAAGTAAAGAGAACCCTTGCATTAGGGCATCTCTACTGCTCAAAAGGAGATTTTTTAAAATTTTGTTCTTATGCTCTGTCTGCCTGCAAAAGCCTCTGAACCTGGCAGGACTGGCTGCAGGCAGCACCTCGACAGATCAAGGAGAGAGGCCGGAAGGAAGGACTTGCTCTGGGATGAGGAGGCAGATCTTCTTCACATGCTCCAGAGGTCAGGAAGGAATTTTCTCCCAAATCAGTTTGGCAGGGACCTCGGCATGGGGGGAAGGGCCAGGGTCACCTTGCCCTCGTCTACCCCTTACGTTGGCTTTGCAGGGAGCATTGGAATGGAAAAGAGGCGAGATACCAGTCTATTTACATTTAATCTCTTGCTGAAGTTCTCCGCTCCCATAGGCAGAGATCCGGTCTGCAGTGCACGGGACTGAAATACAAAATACGCCAACAGTGACCCTTGTAAATCAAGGGATTGTGGCCATATCAGACATCCATTCCGCTTTTCCTCAGTAATTAAAGCACAGCCAATAAATCAGAGCACGCCGCTGATTTAAATAAACTGTCAGGAGGGAAGTGATTTACTGATGAAGCCCTCCGCGAGACTCCACTCCGCTGTACCCACTGATCGGGGAAATGATTTTGTTTCTTCAAAGTAAACCCGATTCAGTCTCCCTCCCTGCCTGCTCTGGGACGATAATGAGAGCGCTCAGGAAGACACGGAGGACAAAAGTTGCTCGGTGCCCCGATGCTTAATTCAAACATAGGCTATGGAGACAAGCAATGATTGCGGATTGGCCTTGCCTGTTTGGAAAGGAGAGGGGGCATTCATGTCTCTGGGCTTCGCAGAAAGAACGAAACACCCTGTGATGGGGCAGTGTCTATTCGGTGGCCCGTGAAATGAATCCACGGCCCCCATCCTGGGTTATCAGATGCCACAGGGCAAAAGAAAAGCCACTAACCCATCTGCCCCCAGCTGGCGGGGAGCGTCAGAGCAGGGCGTGGAGGCTTGCTTGACAGTGCAGTGTCCCAGCCTGGCTGGCCCCTTCCAATGAAATAGGCCTTTGGCCAGTTTGGATGCCCCAGTCTGGCCAGTGGAGGGGGAGGGCCGTGCTATGCAGGAGTAGGGCACTTGGGGCCTATGTGAAGCAAGACCTTTGGGAGGCAGGGTGGCTTGAGGCAGGTGGGAGTTGCCCCACGTGGGGGCTGGAGGAAGCAGAAGGCATTTCTGGGGGAAGGCTGGTGGCCAGGAGAACTGCAGCAGGATTTGCTGGCTACCCGCAGAGCCAGAGAGGGGGGAAGGAAGGCAGGAGGAGCAGCCCAGGCTGCACTTAGAGAAGGGAAGCTGGAGCAGCAGGGGGACTTTCCCACTGACACCAACAGGGGGACTCACCCACAGGGCAGGGGGGCGGGGAAGAGGGAAGGTCCCAATGGGAAGAGTGGGGGTTTACATGCCACCTGCCCCAGGGGTGACATGGACCAGCGTAGGGACTGTGGGTTCTGGATGGATTTGCATCCAGCCTCATGCGAGGATCGTATTGAGGCGAGAAAGTCCCTGGGCACTTTGGCGGGAGGGGACGGCAGCTGGAGGGGCAGCGCGGGGGCTAATTTGGGGCCGTGACGAAGCATTTGCTC
The DNA here is from genome assembly GCF_052426305.1 of Pelodiscus sinensis. Lineage (NCBI taxonomy): Eukaryota > Metazoa > Chordata > Testudines > Trionychidae > Pelodiscus > Pelodiscus sinensis. The sequence continues at coordinate 9,694,774 of NC_143077.1, read as the reverse complement.
TGCAGCCGGAGGCTGGATTGCGACACTCTCTCCGATGAAAAGAGCCACGAAGACATGGCAGCCCGGGAGAGGTGAGGCATGCAAATGGCCAGGGTTTGGGGCAGGCTTGGCCAGCCCACCCCAAAACCTTCGCTGCCGGGTCTTCCCTGCTCCGCCTCGCTTTGCTAGCGTGGGGGAGCCGCTCCACCCTGCAGTCACGCCTCCAGCTGCAGTGTAAGCCAGCAGTTCTCAAGCGGCTTTTCTCATGGCCCAGTTGAAGAAAATTGTTGGTGCCGGCGGCCTCACACAATGTGACGAGTGCATCGGCTCCAGGGTGGGGCTGAGGAGGAGAGCTTTGGGGCGCAGGAGGGGCTCTGGATTGGGGGGGGGTCAGCGCTGGGGCAGGAGGGGTTTACCTTGAGTGGCTCTCGGTCAGTGGTGCTGCGGGGGGGCTAAGGCAACTTCCTGCCTTTCCTGGCACTGCAGACCATGCTGCACCCCAGAAACAGCCAGCCGCAGGTTCCCAGCCAATGGGAGTGCAGAGCTAGTGCTCAGGACAGGTGCAGTGCACGGAGCCCTGTGCTTCTCCCCTCTCACCCGCCCAGGAGCTGGGTCTGTTGCCGGCCACTTCTGGGGTGCAGCGCAGTCTGCAGTGCCAGGACAGGCAGGGAGCTGCCTTAGCCCCCACACTGGTCACCTGACTCCCCTGCAGCAAGGAGCCCCAACGCCCGACATTCTACCACCCAGTACTGGGCCGCGACCCGTCGTTTTAAAACCGCTGGTGTAGACGAACTCTGAGACTCCCCTTACACCTCAGGCGTGAGAGGGTGTGGGAAGCTTTTCCTGCTTTCAGCCATGCTTTTCCTGTTTGTGGGCAAACCTAGGGCTCTGATCTGGAAGGGCTAGGCATGGTCTTTCCCCAGCACAGCGCTTATTTGGCGGCAACAGAAGAGCAAACGAGGTTGATCAAAAGCAGAATCTTTGTTTACCAGATGTCAGCTAATAATAAGAGGGGTTATCCCAGCAATGAGACCCATTGCGAATGGCATGTACAAGCTTATGAGCTCACATACCTGATTTATTGACTATTCCGTGCCCTCATTGCATGGGCTGGTTTGAATATAATCTGCTGAAAACACCCCCACAGGACCCATAAACTTTATATAAAGAGTCTTAACTCAAACAATAAGAGACTCCCAGGACCTGAGGAGAATGGCACGAACACTGCAGAGGATGGATCTCTTTATGTGGATTTGTTTTTATGTTCTAATCCCAAGAGCTGATTTCTGTTTATTTTGCAAAACAAAAGTTACCTCCCAAAAGCCACAAACAAAACGTGTAGGAAGGAATCTGTTTCTATTCTATTGTGAGTCTGACTAGACTTACATGTTCTGTGGAAACAAGACCGCTGACCTTCCCAGATGTGTCTGTCCTCCATGGGCTATGGTTTTTATTAGAGCGCCTTGCAAATTTTCCAGTAGGATATCTTCCCCTCCCCCCCCCCCCCGAAAATGACATTTTGTTGAAATCGAAACGTTTCACAAAATTTTGGTGTGAAAAACCACAAAAGGAAGCCTTTCAATGATGTGAAAATGTTCAGTTTAGACATTTCCAGAGTGAAACCTCTTAATGTTTTGGTTCTATTTTTTTTATTTACTGTATTGTTATTGTTTTAAAGCTGGAATTGATACAAAACATTTCAGCTTTAATTCTAAACAAACCTTTCTGATTGACCCAAAATGACATTTTCCCAAATATTTCATTGCGCTGGAAATATTGCATTGTTTCATTTTGGTGTCAACTGGGAATGGAAACAATTTTCAAAATGTTGGACTTTCCCATGGCACAGAAATTCCCACTTTCAACCAGCTCTGCTTTCTGTGTAACCCCAGGACAATCGTAACCCTAAGCCCAACTAAGGTGGAGGTGAAGAAAAGGTCTCTCTAAGTCAGTGGTTTTCAAACTTTTTTCTTCTGTGAACCCCTAAAAAATGTCAGCAGGAGGTGCAGACTCCTTTGGAAATCTTAGATCTAGTCCACAGATCCACAGATCAGCGAACCACAGGCTGATAACCACTACAGGTTGGATCCCCTTAGTCCAGCACCCCTGAGACCTCACTGGTCCCGGATGAGGGATTTTTCCAGACCAGGAAAGGTAATTTCTAACCCTCCTGCTGCTACCCTCCCCGCCCCCCTTGGGCTTCCTGGCTCCCCACACAGCTTGGCTGAGCTCCCCCCCCCCCCCCACACACACACAGCTGGCTCCTGGATGCCACAGCTTTGCTGAGCCATGTGCCGACTCCTGGCTCCCCACCCCCCACAGCCCTGCTGAGCTGCCTCCCCCCCTCTGCAGCCCAGCTGGGCTGTGCATCACCTCCACCCCCTTGCATAGCATCAGGCTCCCAGCCTCCCCAACCACCCTGCAGCATGCCAGGAGTCTCTGATCCTGGAACATCCATGGTCCTTCTGGACCACAGATATTGCCAGACCAGAGAGTTCCGGTGTATAGAGGTGCAATCTGTACTTGAAGCCAGCCTTCTCCTCTCTTCACCCTGGAGCTGACGTCTGGGTTCGGCAGCTCTGGATGCATTTTAAAACAGACTGGGAGCTGCCATGATCCAGCCCCTCCCACCTTGGTGTGGGGGCAGTGAGCGGAGGTTGAGGGGCGGCTTTGCCAGCTTCGTGCCAGCTGGGAGCATCCCTTTAGGAGAGTTTAGCAGCTGTTTGCACTGAGCTGAGCTGCACCCAGCTGAGGGAGGGGTGTGCAACGGTCTGGCCCTAAACGCTGTCATCCTCTTATCCCCTGTTTCAGACAATGCAGGTGGGGAGTCCATCTCCCCCACCCCTGCCCCTGAGAACACGAGGCTGTGTCATGGCACCATGCAGCAAGCGGAGCTGTGCCGGACAGCCACAGCCCCTCTGCCTGGAGGGATGCTCCAGGAGATCAGTGTTGAGTGGCAGCCTTCATTCTCAGCACGCCTGCCTCACTGTCGCCCCATCCGGGACCCATGTCACGCCCCTTGGACCTGCTGAGGGTCTGGAGCACAGACGCCAGCGCAGGAAGTCAGCCCTTCCCTTGGCCTGGCCGAGATCAGAATCGGGCCCCCGGCAGGATCCTCTCCTTAGTTGCTCATTGGGATGGTTTGATGCGAGTGGCTGTACCACGTGGGAGGCGACAGGGCTGAGCAGAGAGCACCATGGGGGAGGCAGGAATGAGGGCCCTGCTGCGAAAGGAAAGGGTGGCAGGTTTAGAACGTGTCTGTCTTACCGCCGCATGGTGTTAGACTGGGACATTCCCTGACTTAACATAAGAACGGCCACACTGGGTCAGACCAAAGGTCCATCTAGCCTGGTGTCCTGTCTGCCAACTGTGGCCAATGCCAGAGGCCCAAAGGGCCCAAGTGATCCCTGTCACCCATTCCCAGCTTCTGGCAAACAGAGGTTAGGGACACCAATTCTACCCATCCTGGCCTTTGCTGTGCCGGGGGCTGATGTTTTAAGAGGGCAGGGTGAAGACTGGCAGTCCCTAGCTGGCAGGCACATGGCAAAGATCACATTGAATGTTTCTAAGCTGAGCTGGGGTGGGGGGGCGGAGGTCAGGAAGGAATTTCTCCATTAGTCCTCACCCCCCGCTGAGAACTTCACTGTACACTTGTCCAGACACACGATGGGTTTGTTTTCCGCTTTCCTTTGAACCGGTCACTGTTGCGAGCAAGAAAACAGACCACATGGGCCAGAGATCTCAGCATCTCAGGCAAAACCTTTGTTCCCCCATCATTCTGGGAGGGGGAAAAAATCAGACTCTTATCTCTGTTTGTACTAGAATCATGACTACAACTCACAACACCCTCCTCCTCCTCCTTCTTGTCGCCTTCAAAGTCCCACCGCCCAGCTCTGCTGCCTACCCTGAGAATTGACAAAGAGCAGTGTTTGTGTGGTGTCTCTCTTGTGGCCTTTGATTTTGTGTAGCATTTCAGGGCTGACTCCTCGTAGGTTTCCAAGCAAAGTTCTTCTAAAGAAACACCAGAGTTTCGGGCCTTATAGTCCTTTTGCTTCTTTTCTCTTGAAAACAACGATAAGGTATTGATCTAATTTGAGACAGTGAAGTCCCTTTAATTACTTCATTAGTCCTGGATTAATGCTCAGCTAAATTCGGGTTAATCGCAAGAATTTATTATTTTTTAAAAGTTTACAGGTGGCGTGTTGAATGGAGGATAGGAGGCAATTGGAATCCTGAACCCAGGACGAGTAAAAACATTTATGCACCCAACTCACCCCAGTGTTCTGCATGCGAGGCAAGATGATCTGAGCATTATCGATGCCTGTGATCATCCTTATTGAGAGAGCAGAGTTCTGGCATGGCACGAAACAGGTCTGCATCTTAAAGGTAGCTGCTCTACAGTAGCCTGTGTCATATTTCCATTCCCTTGTTTGCAAATTTGATCCATGCTAAAATGTCATGGTTGGGGGATTTTTCAGTGAAAATTGTGGGCGCATCAAAATTTGAATGTCATTTAGAATGGTATTGGATAGAAAAGAGAGCTAAACTCTGTTGTGTATTGGGTTGTAGATATAGTTCTTGTTGTTATAGTAACTGAGTTAGGTCACTAGGGTCAGCCCGGCTGGTTATAGATCGTTCTGTGTTATGCAATAGAATGGACACTTGCAACTACTCAAGCTCGCTGTGTTTCCACTGATTTCTTCCTATACAGCCGCTTCCCGAGTTACGACCACCTCCACTTACGGCCATTCGCACTTCCAGCCAAAGCGGTCGTAAATGCGGATCCGAGTTACGAACGGCAATCTGCTCTCACAAACAGCGCGGTTGCCATGTCACTCTATGACAGGGGTGTCCAAACTTTTTTCAAAGAGGGCCAGATTTGAAGAAGTGAACATGCGTGAGGGCCGTCCCCGCACTCTCAGCCCCAAGGTGGAGGGCCTGCGGGGTCGGAGGCGGGCGGAGAGCGCAGGGCACGCCGGCCTCACGGCGGCCTGGGAGCAGGGCGAACCCGCAGCCGAGCGGGGGAGCGGGGCTGCGGACATGCCCTACAGGGCAGGCTCTAGGACCGCGGAGGCCATGGGAGTAGCTGGAAGCAGCGCGCTGGGCGCGCCAGTTCAAAAGAGCGCCGGGGAGCCAGGAGAGGGGGAGGAAGCAGGGGCCGTATTAAACTGGAACACGGGCCGCAATTGGCCCGCGGGCCGGACTTTGGACATGCCTGCTCTATGAGATCCGAGTTATGAACACATCGAGTTACGGACCAAGTGTTGGTCCGTAACTAGTTCGTAACTCGGGGAGCGGCTGTACCGTAGAACTCCACACGACATAACCAAGTGACGACGAGGATAGGATACCTGTGCTGCCTCCAGCAACAAAAGAAGTAGAAGTCAATGCAAGAAAACAAACTTTTTTTGCCGTTCTCGAAGGTGGGTAGACTGACTGCTACACTGACAGTACAAACTGAAACTAAGATCAGTGGAAACACAGCGAGCTTGAGTAGGTGCAAGTGTCCATTTAAGGCATAACACAAAACTAACCAGAACCAGCCCAAACCAGCTGGGCTGACCCCAGGGATATAACTCGGGTCCTATAACAACAAGATCTATATCTACTACCCAATACACAACAAAATCCAGACATCCGTCCACTCCACGGCCGATGGAATATTTTCTCTATAACATATGTAAATGTCTTCAATGGAACCCAAACAAGACTTGAAGGCAGGTTGCAAACAGCTCAGATTAGAAACTGCTGCCCAATACTTTGTTCAGAGCTTTAACTGGTAGACCACAATGTCACCACGGTTCTGCCCAGAGATTACACATGCTCTTTTGCTCCTACTACCCCTTGACCAGCAAGTGCAACCAGCTTCCCGCCATCTGCCATCAGCAGCTCTTTCCCTGCCTTGAATCATGACATCGCTGCGTGAACTCCATTACTTTGGGGTTTGAGAGCATGTCGCTGCAAGCCTTATTCTCTCCCTGCTGTAATGCATTCTAAAAATTAATTTCACAGCCTGTGCTGTATTTCCTATTCACAGGCCAAGGTAATCCACATGGGAGCGGAACCAGTAAATTGCAGGGGGTATTGTATTGCTAAAAGTTTAATGATGACTGTTAGCACTTTTCCTGGCTTGACCCAAGGTGTAAATTATGCAGTAATAAACCAGCAGGGATACACTAATCAAACGGGTGATGGAGGGAATTTTTATCAGAACTGATCCTCTGAATGAGAATTTGGTTCTTTATTTTCACACTTTATAAACTTTCTGATGGCAGCTAATGAGCTTGTCTTTCTTCATGCTGGCAAAAAAAAAATGGTTAATATATAGCCAAGACTGTTATGATTTAGGCACAAGCTAAATATGAGTTAACAAGTGTGACACTGTTGCAAAGAAAAGCAAACATCATTCTGGGATACATTAACAGGAGTGTTGTGCGCAAGACACAAAAAGACTCTGTGCTGATTAGGTCTCCGCTGGAGTATTGTGTCCAGTTCTGGGCACCACATGTCAGGAGAAATTGGAGAAGGTGCACAGAAGAGCAACAAGAATGATTGAACGTCTAGAAAGCATGTCCTATGAGGGAAGAATGAAAGAATTGGATTTGTTTAGTCTGAAAGAGAAGCCTGAGAGGGGACATGATAACTTTCAAATACCTAAAAGGGTGTTACAAGGAGGAAGGAGAAAAATTGTTCTCCTTGATCTCTGAAGATAGGACAAGAAGCAATGGAGTTAAACTGCAGCAAGGGAGGTTTAGGTTGGACATTAGGAAAAACTTCCTAACTGTCAGGGTGGTTAAACACTGGAATAAATTATCTAGGGAGGTTGTGGACTCTCCATTGCTGGAGATATTTAAGAGCAGGTTAGACAAACTTTGTGAGGGAGGGTCTAGATGGTGCTTGGTCCTGCCATGAGGGCAGTGGACTGGATTTGATGACCTCTCAAGGTCCCATCCAGTTCTAGTATTCTAGGATTCTGATTCTTTAGGCCTCCATAAAATATTAAATATTGTTATTACACAAAACTCTTAGTCATTGCCCTCAAGAACCTGCAGTCCTTCCATTATAGCATCATTAGAATTACCAGACATGGAATCCATCTTGTCTAGTATCCTGTCTCTAAGGCTACGTCTATACTGGCACCCCTTTCCGGAAAAGGGATGCAGATTAGCCAAGCCAGAATTGCAAATGCAGCGGGAATTTAAATTTTCCCTGCTGCATTTGCATGAACATGGCTGCCGCTTTTTTCCGGCTCGGGGCTTTGCCGGAAAAAAGCGCCAGTCTATACAGGGATCTTTCGGAAAATAAAGCCTTTTCCAGAAGATCCCTTATTCCTGATTTTAAGAGGAATAAGGGATCTTCTGGAAAAGGCTTTATTTTCTGTCTAGACTGGCGCTTTTTTCCAGCAAAGCCCCGAGCCGGAAAAAAGCGGCAGCCATGTTCATGCAAATGCAGTGGGGAAAATTTAAATCCCCACTGCATTTGCAATTCCGACTTGGCTAATCTGCATCCCTTTTCCAGAAAAGGGTGCCAGTATAGACGTAGCCTAAGGGTGTGTCTAGACTACATGGTTCCATCGACGGAGCCATGTAGATGAGGCAGGACGACAAAGGGAAATGAAGCTGCGATGTAAATAATCGCCGCTTCATTTAAATAAAAATGGCTGCCACGCTGTGCCAATCAGCTGTTTGTCGGCACAGTGCGGCAGTCTAGACCGGGATCTGCCAACCCCAGAACCCTTTGTCAGCAGATCCTTTATGCCTCGTGAAACATCGATGGAGCCATGTAGTCTAGACACACCCCAACAGAGGCCAGTACATGCTGCTTTGAAGGAAGATATAAGAAACCCTGCCCACAGGGAAAGTTTCCTCCTGACCCCAATAGTTAGAGGTTGGTTAGAGTAATTGTATGCTATCCAAAGCTCTTGGTTATTTTTTTTTTAATCCTTGCTATACTAACTCTACATATCTGCATTACCCATAGAAATTACCCTTTTTAAAATCACATTAATCTCTTGGCCTGTGCGATACCGTATGACAGTGATTTATGCTGGTGTGAGTGTATTGCACTTTATCGTTCCTTTCTGAGCATTCCAGGGTATCACATATTGGTAGCAACCAACGGGACAACTTGCGATGCAAGGGCTCACCAGTGTGACTAATGGTATGTCTACACTGAAAAAAACCCTACGCCCTACAATAGCCAGTCTCAGAGCTCAGGTCAGCTGACTTGGGCTCCCAGGACTCATGCTATTAGTCAAAAAGCAGCAATGTAGATGTTCCTGCTCGGACTAGAATCCTGGCTTGAAACCCAAAGAGGCAGGAGAAGGTCTCAGATCCTGGGCTCCAGGCTGAGCAGAAATGTCTGCACTGCTATTATTTGCCCCATGGCTGACGCCCTGTGAATCTGCGCTTGCAATTGGGCAACAAAATGGCAAATTAATGTTAATGTTGGTAAATTCAGAGTAATGCACATTGGAAAAAATAATCCCAACTGCACATGCAAAATGATGGGGACTAATTTAGCTATCACCACTCAAGAGAGCAATCTTGGCGTCATTGTGGATAGTTCTCTGAAAACATCCACGCAATGGGCAGCAGCAGTCAAAAGAGAAAACAGAATGTTAGGAATCATTAAAAAAGGGATAGAGAATAAGACTGAGAATATCTTATTGCCTTTATATAAAACCATGGTACGCCCACATTTTGAATACTGCATACAGATGTGGTTGCCCCATCTCAGAAAAGAGATATTGGCATTGGAAAAGGTTCAAAGAAGGGCAACAAAAATGGTTAGGGGCTTGGAACAGGTGCCATATGAAGAGAGATTAAAAAGACTGGGAGTTTTCAGCTTAGAAAAGAGGAGACTAAGGGGGGATATGATAGAGGTCTATAAAATCATGACGGGTAGGGAGAACGTGAATAAGGAAAAGTTATTTACTTGTTCCCATAACAAAAGAGCTAGGGGTCACCCAATGAAATTAATAGGTAACAGGTTTAAAACAAACAAAAAGGAAGTTTTTCTTCATCCAGTGCACAGTCAACCTGTGGAACTCCTTGCCAGAGGATGTTGTGAAGACCAGGACTATCACAGAATTAAAAAAAGACTTAGATACACTCATGGAGGTTAGGTCCATCAGGATGGGTAGGAATGGTGTCCCTTGCCTCTGTCTGTCAGAGGCTAGAAATGGATGACGGGAGAGGGATCGCTTGATGATTCCCTGTTTCTGTTCACTCCCTCTGGCATTGGCCACTGTCAGAAGACATACTGGGCTAGATGGACCTTTGGTCTGAGCCAGTATGGTTATTCTTATGTTCTTAATGTTGACCCTGGCTTTGAAACTCACTGCCTTGGTGGGTATTTTGTGTGTGTGTGTTGGTTTTCTTGGCAGTGTAGACATACCCTAAGAGTTCCACAATCTGGCTCACAGTAACTGGCTCCTTTAATATTATTATGGTGTAAATCACCTGAGCACATCATTTCACAAGTTCATTTGTTAAGCTCACAAGTACTGTTTAGTCTGAAGAAATTCTGCATTGTTGTTAGTTACCATGCACATTTTCTTAGGGGAAACTGTTGCAAACAGTAAGGCTGTTTTCTCTCTGCTTTAATCTCTCTAATGATTCATTATGCTAAACACTCTTCCACCTTGTACACATCTGTTACACCCTCAATACTTTTCCCAGACAAGAAGACAAACTCTGTGTTGCTCAAAAGCTGGACACTTTCACCAACAAAAGAGGGTCCAATCAACTTGGGACCAATCCCATCTTGTCTCTAACTACAGGCAGTTCTTGGGACAGGGTTGCTTCCTGGGAACTGAGTATTTGGTTCTGAGCTGAGATTTCTGAAAGGATTTGTTTGCCTGTCTGCCATTTGTGATCACCTCTGTTCCAGGACTGATGCACACAGTGCAAATAATACAAGTTACACAGGCATGGCAACACATCCTAACTACCAGTCAGACTACAGCATCACACTTTCTTCCTGCCTTGTTCAAATCAGAACAAGTCTCTAATAAAAGTGTGTACTCTGAAATGTCCACAAGCAGCTGAGATGGAATGAAAACACATTATCTTCCTGGCCCCAGTTAAATCCAGATTCAGCTCCTCTGTGACAGTTCTCAATAATTGTTTCAAAGGATCCAGAGGTAGAAAATACTTTAAAAACAACTTTAGGATCAATAGCCATTTTAATTTGCAACTCCCAGCCCCCCGCTCTGACAAATAACCCAGGGAGCTGGGTGAATCGGACAGTTCCAATTATTTTTCTGTGCAAAATTTATCTTAGTTTGTGTTGTGTGCTGCCAAATAGTTGCATTTTCTACCGCTGGCCTGTGCTTGTTCCTTTTTCATTGGCAATATATAACTTTATGAAGAGAGACTAAATCTTCCTGCGTGAGTGGCACTTTAACCCGGCATGTTATTGAAAATAAATAAATAATAGCAACACTCCCTGGAACTCTAAACAAAAAGCAAAAATCTAGCCCGTGAGGAACGCCATACAAAAAAACAAGCCTGGTCAGAAAGCGACAGCTAGAATACTCTCCAAAGCGCAGTGTGCCTTACGTTTACCAGTTTGGGTTTTCCGTGGCGGATCATATGAAGTGATCAGCTACAACTGATGTTACACGGGAGTGGACCCTGAATTCTTTTCAGGTACATCTACATTGCAACGCTATTTCGGGATACTTCCGGTATCCTAAAATAGCTATCCCACGCCTTTGAAACAAGCCCGTTACTTTGAAATAGAATAGGCTCGCTAATCTGACATCCCTGTAAACCTCATTCCACAAGGAGTAAGGCACGTTTTGGAATTGTGGTTCATTTTGAAATTTGGTGCTGTGTAGACAGTGCCCAATGGCGAAATAAGCTACTTCAAAATAGCATCGAAATAAGATGCGCAATTTGCGTAGCTCACATTGCGTAGCTTATTTCGAGCAAACGGTGCAGGGTAGACGTACCCTTAGGAAGACTGAGGGGGGATATGATAGAGGTATGTAAAATCATGAGTGGTGTGGAGTGGGTAAATAAAGAAGTTATTCAATAGTTCCCATAATAGAAGAACTAGAGGACAGCAAATGAAATTAATGGGTAGCAGGTTTAAAACTAATAAAAGAAAGTTCTTCTTCACACAGCGTATAGTCAACCTGTGGAACTCCTTGCCAGAGGAGGCTGTGAAGGCTAGAACTATAACAGAGTTTAAAGAGAAGCTAGATAAATTCATAGAGGTTAGGTCCATAAAAGGCTATTAGCCAGGGTATAGGAATGCTGTCCCTGGCCTCTGTTTGTCAGAGGCTGGAGACGGATGGCACGAGACAAATCGCTTGATCATTGTTTTCGGTCCACCCCCTCCGGGGCACCGGGCATTGGCCACTATCGGCAGACAGGATACTGAGCTAGATGGACCTTTGGTCTGACCCAGTACGGCCGTTCTTATGTTCGTATGTTCTTATGATTCCCGGCCAAAACACATTTTCCAAAGTGCTTCTGTGAGTCATGCCCTAGGTGGATGGGACTTGTGCTGCAGAAAAGCTTAAGAGCTGACTGGAGCTAGGGGATGCACATTAGTTATTAGGTGTATCATGACAGTGCCTGGTCGTCTCACTTATGGACCAGGTGCCAGTGTGCTAGGCGCTGTACAAACAAAGCAATGGTCCCTTCTGCAAAGAGCTTACCATTAACATAGACTTAGGGCAAGTTTTCAAAGGTATTTAGGCACAAAAAGAGGCAGATAGGCAGCCAGGGGAGGGTTCAGAAGCTCCTTCAGAGCAAATGCCTAATCTAGCCATGGATGCAAACTCCCTCCGGCACTTTTGAAAGTCCTACCCTTTATCTGGTACATTTCCCCTTGTGCCTTTTTCTGGGTTTGGGGCCGGGAGGAGTAGAAATCTCTGGACGACAAGACAAGCTGTTTTAACAGGAGGCAAACATTATCTTTGGGCTGCAAAGGACTAGCTGTTCAGTACACTTCTGGCATGACTGCTGTTCCAAGCCTGGCCTCAGCTTTCAGGTGCAAATCCCTGCCTACGCATGTTCAGAATTATTAGTAGTATTAAATTTGTATTACAGCAGCGCGCTGAGGCTCGATTGTTGTGAGATGCTGTTCAAGCTCATTGTCAAGGACAGCTCTTCCCCCAGAGAGCGTGTTGTCTTAATAGACAAGATGCACAAAGAATGGGAAGGGAAACATGTGTTGTGAGATGAAGGGATGCACCCACGGCCTCATAACAGGGCAGTGGCAGAGCGAGCAATAGAATTCTGCCCACTGGCTTACTTCCATGAGGACCCTCTATCCCAGGCAATGCTGTGAACTCTACTGCCAGCATTAGAGTGCTTGACAGCAGTGACCTAAGAAGGGGAGAACTCAGATAAAGCAAGGGCCGTGGTCTGTTTGCACAGCCTGTTTTCAATGGTGTATTGAAGTACTCACTTCATATTTTTTTATTTGTAACTAGAAGACCTACCCAGCATTCCCCAGGTCATTCAGAGCATGGGGCTGCCAGGGGGGAGGGGAGGTGCAGGAGTCAGAGCAGGGCCTTAGGGATGGGGGGGGCAGGCAGTGCAGGAAGCTGGGGTGTGGAAGTGAGGGTTGGGCAGTGAGGAGGGGCTCAGGGTGGGGGGGTCCCATCCAGCATGAGCCTTTTCACTCTCCCGAGCCCCTCCCCCAGCCACCAGGGGCATTTTCTCTCCCCTCCCTGTTTCAGTGCTGCAGCCTAGGGCCTGGGGGGGGAAGGGTTTGGGTTATGGGGAGCTACTTACTCCATGTGCTCACAGACAAGTTGGAGGAGCCCAGCCCTCTTGACCATTCCCTTGGTGGGGCAGCTGCCCCCAGTGAACACTTTCATATCACATCCCTCTGAACAGCAGCCCCGCCCATTGCATGTTATGGAAAACAGTCCCTTTCCTGGGGCTTCCCATTGTCCCGGCACAACCAAACCCTGACCTTGCTTTAAGTTAGGGGAAGAGGAAGCTGCCTACCAATTGTTGGTGGTCCTAACTCTTACCGCTTAGGAGGAGTTCCTGAACAAATGGACTTGCAGACCAGCAGACAGATGTATTTTAAAAGCTATATATAGCAATAGACTATAGACTGCATCTAGAGCACATCTGGGAGTGGAAGAACATGCTCTCGGCAGGCAGGAGGGCCCTAGGAGGAAGAGAACAAACCTATGGCAGGAGGGAGAGCCCCCAGTCCCCTGCACACACATCCTCCCCCACATCCCCAAGGCCCTGTCCTGAAGGACCCGGGCAACACCCAGTAAGTTTGTTAGGATAGATAGATAGATATATAAGCGGGGGAATGATCCCGCTATTGTGGGGAACTTTCCTGGCTTCTATACCACCCCGGTGAAATGAACCAGTGAAAGGATCTGAGTCCCTGCTCCCACTTCCTTTACCCCACGGCTCCCTGATCCTGAGGACTCCCCCTCCACTCTCCTGAGTAGCAGAGCCCTTGAAACCCCAACAAGGCTGGGCCCAGGTTTCCTGGGGCTTAATCCCTGACCTTGTAGTCACTAGGGGCAGGAGTTAGGGTGTCCCCACTCCGAGGTGCTCTCTTTACACTGCAGGCCTTCTTGGCCCAGTGATCACTTCATAAGGTTCAAAGCAAATACAATTTATTAAACAACAACTGATTAAAGAGAAAAGAATAAGAAAAAAATGAGAATGGTTAAATGAGAACACACAGCCCTGCTCTGTAGCACAGGGACATCAAAACAGCAGTCTGCAGAGTGTAAGGACAGTCCACAGTCTCTCTCTTAGAGACCCTGGATATGCTGCAGGGCGGCTACAGGCAGGACACGCTAGCTCTGGTAGTGACCACACAGTCTCAAGCTCGAAGTGGCCAGACCCCTCTCCCAGTCCAGAGCCTTTCCCCACACTTTGCTGGTCCCAGGTGCTCACCACATCCAGCTGCAGGCTGTGCTGCTTGGCCAGTTCCAGCTCCTTGTGTTGCTTCTCCGTTCCTTTTGGCTCTCTGAGCACTGCCAGTCTGCTGCTCAACACAGGGTCTGCACTCCTGGCTCTGCTGTTGCAAGACTGTCTCTCCACACAGCTTGCACTGCTTGGCCTGTCTGTGTCTGGTTCTGTCGCTGCAGGACTTCTTGACACAGTTTGTACTCCTCTTTCAGCTCTCTGTCTTTGCAGCACCTCTTCTGCACACAGCTTGTTTGTTCAGAGAGAGAGCCAGAACAATCCCAGCTCACAGGGAGGACGGGGCCTGGCCTCTCCCCTTCCTCACTGGCCTGTCCAACCTGTCAATCAGGCTGAGCTGGAGTGTTGGCTGCTTTCCATTGTCTCTGGGGTCTGTCAGCCTCCTGAACCCTTCCCCATGTGAAAGTGGGAGCTGGCAAACCAAAAAACTCCCACAGAGTTTTAGTAAGGGGTAACAGTCCCCTGATAGATAGATAGATAGATAGATAGATAGATAGATAGATAGATAGATAGATAGATAGATAGATAGGGTATATGGGGATAGATAGATGGAGAGAGAGAAAGAGAGAGAAGAGGCTTTTATCTATTAGCACCTCCTTGTGGTGAGACAGGGACATGCCTGGCTCCCTTTGTCTCTTGTTGCCACACCCACTTCTGCACTTGTCAAGCTCCTGGTTAAATGAGGAAGGTGAATCCAGGCTTGGGGTCCAGTCCCAGACCCTTGTTCGAAACAACCAGAGCTGGCTCTTCTCAGCCCCACGCTGCTCTCTATTTCCTACTTCTTCTCCTCTGTGGGCTTCCCCAGCCCCTGCCCTGCTCCTCCCTCTTTGGAGGGTTAGTTTGTCTGGCAGCTTCTCCCCATTCATCTCTCTGCAATCCCTCTGCTTCCCTGGCAGCCACCTGGCTCTCTTTTGTCCTCACAGCTGCACGGAAGATGCCAGAGACTCATACCGGACTAGCCTCAGGCTCTGAACTGCCAGGGCCCCAAGAGGGGAAGGGTGGAGATGTACAGGAATATGTTTCCTTCAATTGGGAGCTCTTCCAGGCAGAGACCCCATGGGTTTGTTCCAAATGTGTACAGCACCGAGCACACTGGGATGCTGGTCTTTGGGGGTATGTCTACACTACCCTCCTAATTCGAAATAGGAGGGTAATGTAGTCATACCGCAATTGCAAATGAAGCCCGGGATTTGAATTTCCCGGGCTTCATTTGCATGAAGCCGGCCGGCGCCATTTTTAAATGCCGGCAGTTCGAACCCCGTGCCGCGCGGCTACACGCGGCACGGAGTAGCTAGTTCGGATTAGGCTTCTAATCCGAACTAGCTGTACTCCTTGTGGAATGAGGAGTACAGCTAGTTCGGATTAGGAAACCTAATCCGAACTAGCTACTCCGTGCCGCGTGTAGCCGCGCGGCACGGGGTTTGAACTGCTGGCATTTAAAAATGGCGCCGGCCGGCTTTATGCAAATGAAGCCCGGGAAATTCAAATCCCGGGCTTCATTTGCAATTGCGGTATGACTACATTACCCTCCTATTTCGAATTAGGAGGGTAGTGTAGACATACCCTGACTGGGGTTCCATAGGCAACCCTGCCATACAAATAAATAACACTAATGGTGACTGGGGATGGACTGATTGATGAGCTTTGGCTCTCCTTTTCTCCATCGTTCTCTGAGAGACATTTCTTTCACATCGTGGCCTCTCATTCAAACTCCAGAGTTGCTCGTCTGGCAGGTTTGGGCCCTCTCTTTACCTCTTTCTTTTCCCTGTCCCATGCATTGTGGCCTCCAGAGGTGAGCCCGATTCATGCCCCCAACCAAACAACAGCCAGTGCAGCCTGAAGGGCTTGGCCGCGAAGGCAGCAATATTAAACTAGAGCCGCGGCAGGCAGTCAGGTGGCCGAGGAGGGGACGAAATAGACGCTGATTTCAGCTAAACGAGATGGGAAATGATGTGCAGCAAACTGACAGCCCGTGAATTCCCAAACGGACAACGCTAACAGCTTGCGGAAGGAAGGAAGGAAGGAAGGAAGGAAGGAAGGAAGGAAGGAAGGAAGGAAGGAAGGAAGGAAGGAAGGAAAGACATTTATTTAATGAGCACAGCTTCTTGGAAACCTTTCCTTCGAGCAATGTCGCGCCGGCTGACATTTCCACGAGCCTGGGCAACAAATGGGACTCACGGCCCCGACAGTTTCTTCTCCCAGACCAATGAAATGTAATTGACCCAAGGGGGAAATAATCCTGGTTAAAGTCTGTTACTGCAATAATAACAGGTAATCAGTTTACTTTCAAGTAGGAATAAGAGATCCTCCGGAAAAGGACCACGTCTAGACTGGTGCTTTTCTCCGGCTTATCCCCAAGCCGGAAAAAAGCGGCAGCCATGTTAATGCAAATTCCACGGGGGATATTTAAATCCCCCATGGATTTTGCTATTCCGAAGTGTCTAATCTGCATCCCTTTTCCGGAAAAGGGGTGCAGTGTAGACACAGCCCTAGTGAAATAGTTTTTCCTAATATCCAACCTGGACCTCTACCACCGCAACTTGAGACCATTGCTCCTTGTTCTGCCATCTGTCACTACTGAGAACAGCCTTTCTCCAGCCTCTTTGGAACCTCCCTTCAGGAAGTTGAAGGCTGCTATCAAATCCCCCCTCACTCTTCTCTTCTGTAGACTAAATAGACCCAACTCCCTCAGCCTCTCCTTGTAGGTCATATGCTCCAGCCCCCTAATCAAATCTCCTTCTCGGAAAAGACAGTTTTGAAATTGTCAAAAATCTGTTTCAACCATTTCAAAAGGATGTTTCATTTTGGGGTGGGAAATGATTTTTCAATTTGAGATTTTAGTGACATTACGCTACAAAGAATGGCTAAAAATACAAGTGGTCAGTGCCGAAATGGGGCAGTGCTCCAAATGATCAAAACAAAACCTTTCCATGGACTCATTCTAATTGTATTATGACCATTATTATTATTGATTCATGAAAATGTTCAAGGCTGTGACTTTTCAGCCTGATTTGGGACCAGACATTTTTTTTCAGCATCTCAGAAACTCTCGCAGAACGAGCCGGCCATAGCAGTGACCTCCTGCCTGATTGCATTGGCCAGCACTGCCTCCAGCAGGCAGACAGGATGACCAAACAGCCTCTAGAGCAGTGATTCTCAACAACCAGTCTGCAGACAGCCGCCAGTTCCTGAGATCTCCCTGACGTAGTCTAGGAAGGCAACAAGCTGGTCCCTGTTGTCAAAAAAGTTGAGAACCACTGCTCTAGAGTTCCATCTCTACAGGGATAGAGATGCAGCCGTGTTAGTCTGGTCCAGCTGAAACAAAAGACAGGACTATGCAAGTGCACAACGCAAGGGCTGGAGAGGGGAGGGGCAAAGAGGGCAGTTGCTCCAGGACACAGTCATTTCATAGGGCCGTGGCTCCAGGCTACTGCTACTACCCCATTTAAATAATCACTGGAGTTTCATGCTAGGCAGTCTAGGCAGTGCTGAAGTCTGGCTGCTGCTAACCGTGCCTTTTTTACTCAAGGCCCTGCCCTTCCAGGGGGTCCAGAGTTAAGCGCCACCCCCTACACACACACACACACACACACACACACACGACCAGTCAAAGTCTGTCATCAGCGCCACCCCCTACACACACACACACACACACACACACACACGACCAGTCGAAGTCTGTCACCAGCTCTGCATCTGTATGTCTCTATGAAGTTGGAGAGACTTAATTCAGAGAAGTCAACTGTGCCCTCCAGACTAACTCCTTCCCCATCTTGGAGTTATTCTGTATTTACCTCGGTGTAACTGGCAGAATTTGATTCCAAATGCTTAGCCTTCTCCCACCTGACTTAATGAGGAGATAAATAAAACAGAGGCTGGGGAGCAGTACCTGTAATAAGGTTGGAAAACAAACATATTTTGGGATGTCGCAGCAACTCATTTTTTCTCATAAATAACCCCACAAAAGGCTCTTTTCCCCCAGCGGCTGCATTTCCTCACTCATTAGGCTCTGCTCTGATCATCAGAATGTCAGTTGGTGTCATAATTTAGCCACTGTTGTTGATCATGTTATCTATGGAGTAGTAGCAAATGGGAGATCCGCTTTGATTTCTATTAGGCATTACTTTCCCTGACTCCCTTTTAGCATACTGTGGAATAAATGACCTCCCCAGTACTCAAGTTCAGATGCGGACGTGATGGTAAATTCAAATGCTGAAATTTCTATCCGGTGGTAAAATGGAATTTAGAAAAATCCTTTTCTTCTGCCAAGATCTGAGCTCCTTCCAGCTGTCAGACTAGCATTACAGTTGGATTGTATTTTGTAAGATATAAGCAAGGTTTGCCGCCAATGTATGCATGGCTTCCACCCCCCCTTGTAATTAATAAAGCACAGACCAAATCAAAAAAATAATCACACAGCGTGTTCTGCTTTTGTTACCATGAATTTTGCATGGACTTGACAGGTGATAACTGGTATCAAATGTGCAGAGCAGGGCACTTCATTAAATATCCATTCTCTTCCCAGTATCTGACATCACCGTGAATAAAAGTATTTTCCTCAGACTCCAGCTCGGAAAAGGTATCGCTATCAGAGAAGAATTGCTTCTTAATTGCACACAGTCTTACTGGTGAGAAGCCCATTCCTAATTTGTTATCTGAAGATTATTGATCTGCATCCAGAAATGGCTGCTGTGAGACTGCGATTAGTTTTATTGCTATCTGATGCCGGGCATTAACAAGCGTGTGTACGTTATAATGTGAGGAAACAGAAAATTCATCTGTTCAATTCACGGCACTGTGCTTGAGGACAGATGGGAACAAACTGGAGAGAATCCCAACAGAGCAACTAAAAAGATCAAAGGGTTAGAAAACCTGACCTGGGAAGGAAGGTTACAAAAACCCAGTCTTGAGAAAATCCAAGGTTACAAAATCCAGTTTAGTCTTGAGAAAGCCACCAGGTAACAGTTTCCAAGTATGTGAGGGGCTGTTATAAAGAGGACAGTGATTAACTGTTCTCCACAACCACTGAAGGTAGGACAAGAAGTAATGGGATTAATTTGCAGCTAGGGAGATTTAGGTGAGATACTAGGGGAAACGTGCTAATTCAAGCTCCAGAACAGGCTTAAAAGAGGAGGCTGTTGGACCCTGCCTCTGAAGGATTTTAGGAGCAGACTGGACAAACACCCATTGGCAGCTAGGGATGTTAGATAGCGTGTGATTGAATAGTCGTGTAATCGCATCGAATTTTAGTGGTTACATGACTATTTGATAGTCTCCGGGGGCAGGACCAGCACCCAGCACGCTCCCAGCACCACTCCCGGGGAGCCCCCTGGCATCCTTTCTATCAGAGACATCAGCATGGGATGGCAGGCGGGAGCTGGCCCGCGAGGGGAGCTGGATTAAAAACGTGTAATCAACAGGATTAATCGATAAAACCAGGTTCATCGGTTAATTGTGACGTCATCTACACATTGACATCCCTATTAGCAATGTGGGGGGAGTGCACCCGGGTGCAGGAGGGCCAGGGCCAGCACTGGTGGAGGCAATCCGCCCTCCCCCACCTTCCTTTCTTCACTCACCAGCAGTGAGGAAGGCGCAGGCTGGGTCGCTCCAGGCCATGCAGCTCTGGGGAGTACTGGGAAAGGCAGACGGAAAGAAAGGACCAAATGGGGTCAGAGCAAGGAGTGGGGAGGGGGGGGCCTGTGCTCCGCCTCCTTCCCCTGCCGCACTTCGCCACTGCAAACACCTGTCAGGGATGCCACGGTGCAGAGGACTGTGCTGGAAAACTTCTAGCTCTACTTTTCTGTGCTCCGTGGGGTTAAACTCTGAGCTACAACACTGCATATACCCAGAGAGGCAGTTGCAATGATCTACCCCATCATTGTATTGCCAATAGCGCACACACTGCTATGTGAACCATTTTCAATACCTGCTTTCAGACTGAGGAGGGTCTTGGGCCTGGCTTTTCCATGTCAGGGCCCTACCACTGGGCTGGACTGTCAGTCTCCCTCTTGTCTTGGGCCCAATGAATATTTCATTTTTTTATCTACAGGGCATCAGCTTCAACAGAAGCACGTGAGAGCACTTGACTCACCCCACAAGAGTCTGGTGATTAGGACATGGGAGACACAGGCTCACGAGTTCCTGCACTGAGTTAGATAGACTGGGGACCTGAATATGCTCTCCCTTATCCCAGATACATATCCCCAAATGCTAGACCCTGAGTTATTCCGTGGTATCTTCTGGGTCACTCTGATTTTTTTTTCCAGGAAAAGGTCTGTTTTGTCCTGACACAGGATGAAAAAACTGTTGAAATCATGAAAAGTTTCAGTGGGCCCGGAAATCACGAGCCAGGACTTCTGGGTCCTTCTTTTCCAATGACTCGCGGTGTGAATGTGGCGAGGTCACTCACCATGGCTGTGCCTCTGTGAAGTGCTTAACTTGTCATGAATGAGGTGCCAGGGCTCAAGCAATGTTTTTACTTTCATAGCTGATGTGGCAAACTCAGAGGTGCCGGGGCTATGAGCTGCTGAGCCTGGAGGTGCCGGGGCTTAGCCCTGGCAAGCCCTGGTACAGCTGGTCCCTGAGTTACGAACGCATTGACTTACAACCATTCATATTTACGACCAACCTCCTATAGACGTCGAACCCGAGTTATGAACGAAATCTGCACTTATGAACAGCGCGGCCATATGTAAGTGAATGTAATCCAACTTACGAACAGATCGAGTTACAACCTAGTGTTTGGTATGTAACTTGTTTGTAAGACAGGGACCGGCTGTATATATTAAGTACTCCCTCTGCGTAACCATCTGTAAAAAAGCATAATATGGTTTACCTATGTCAGATGCTATTAGGAGGTTTCATTCATTAGTGGGCCTGGTTCCACTGTTTCCTAATAGGGTAACTTTATATGTTTATAAATTGTTCTACCTTCCCGGGACAAAAATCATTATATAGAAGAACACGGTTTTATTCTTCCACAAGATCCAATTTGATCTTGTTCATCTACTGTAGAAACTCATCCAGTTCACACTGAACCAGAGAAATATTGCTTCATTAAGCTCAAGCAATCTTTCTTTACAAAACAACTACTCAATTACTCACTTTACTTATTGAAGAAGTTGCCTTCTCTACCGAATTGGACATGCTGCCAATCAAATCAGATAATTCAGCCACAAAATCAATGGCATCACATTTACTCAATCAAATACATTGCTTAGTAAATTATGTCCACGTGAAATTAAATAGATGAATGTGCTAGTTCCACACCAGTATTAGGCTTCAGAACTTTGGCACATGCGAGTTAAAATTAAGGAAATCGATAGGTGAGAGAGAATGTATTTGACATCAGTCACTGGTTTTAATACATTAATTTCTTCAACAGATAAATCAGCTATTGATTGTGCTTCAGCTTTCGGAGAGCTGGAATGAGAGAACACAATGGGCTCTCCTGGTCAGAAATCTACAAGGCAGAATTGGTGTTCTGCCTTGGCCTGTGACAAAAGGACACTCTGACCTAGCGGCTGGATGCACAGGAAGGCCTCAGATGCCATTAGGAGGAGACCGTCACCCCAAAACATGTTCCTGAAGTTATCATGGGTTGGCTGAAGAATGATTGTTCCACAGGATTGCTAAAGGCAGAATTTATCTCTCGCAAGCGCCCCCTTGCCCGAGTGCTTGTGCCTGCACTCTCTGGGGCAAGTCTTCGGTGATACAGCCCTCCGCCCAAGTCCCACATAGTCTGCACTCCTCAAACTCCAAAGAGGGACTGTCTAGCTTTGACCCAGCAAGTTTTTTTATACATGTTTTCTGGGCCCTGATTGGCTGCCTCACACACCGCTGCTCTAGGGAGCTGGGAGGACTCCTCTACTGCTCTTTTCCTGGGGATGAAAAGGCCACAAGCCTCCAGCAGGGGCCTTCAGGACTTAGTCCACCCCTATCACAGCACCTCACTTGGAAAAGCTACTGCCACTCACTGTTTTGAGAATGTTTGTACACGAGACCAAAACTTTGTCTGAAACAGGTGCATTTTTACCACATGATAACGCATGCACATTGACTATCCCACTGTGAAATTCTAGTGCATATAGGGCCGCTGTCTCTTTAGCACAAGGTCATCCATGGCCAGTGATGTACATATCTTGTGGGAAATATTACAGGTACCCTGTCTACACACGGATTTTATAACAGGATAGCCAGCCAGCTCCACACACACACATGAATTGCCTGGTTGCAAAATTCCCACCGTTATTGCAGTGAAGCCATAGTCCTAGTGAGTGGTGTCTGAAGCACTTGCAATGTGAGATTGTTTGCCAACTTATCTGCAAACCCGCCCTAGGACTCGCTCCGCATCCCTTCCCAGCAGAATTTAGCTTCAGTCTATGTTGAATAGCCCACAGGACTCACTCATGCTGTGTCAGTGACAGATTTACACACATGCTAAGTAAGCTACATCTTAGGGCCTCACATTATGAGGGGCCTCTAAATATAAAAAAATTACTAAATGTCATTTTTGGGGTAATGCTCTGGGGCTTCTTAAACTTGACATTGCTTAGGGCCTCCGCATGCCTTAATCCTGCCCTGCATGCTGTGAAATATGTGCAGAATGAAGAAAAGGTGAAGAAAAGCTAGGAAGAACAGTAAGGGTATGTCTAGACTACATGGCTCCATCTACTAGATATAGGAAAATGAAGCGGCGATTTAAATAACCGCCGCTTCATTTACCTCAAAATGGCCGCCGCGCTGTGCTGATCAGCTGTTTGGTGGCACAATGGGGCACAGTGGGGCAGTCTGGATGCACCACAGTCGACAAGGGAAGCCTTTGTCGATTGCTATGGTATGCCTCATGAAATTTCCCCCTTTGCCTCCATGTTGGTAAGCCTAACCCCTAGCAAGGGCCATGAAAGCAATAAGAAGAGGTTGTATCATTACATTAGGAACACCCAAGGGGAGATGCATGTACTCTGAGGTGTTTCTTGTCCAACAGCTAATCCGTTGATTTCTAAGCTCTCCGAGTGACGCTGATTCTGCAGCAGGAAGTCGCTCCCCAGCTGAAGGCGCGATAGAAACACAGACAAGACTGACCTGGCTAGTAGGCCGCACGGCTGCTTTCGATACTTCCCCCACTGCTCAGTTTGAGTGAGAATGTCCTGTGGGCTACATGTTGCTTTAAGGTGCACTTAGGCCCAGATGCAAATCCCATTGGAACCAATGGGAAGACTCACACTGATTTCAACGGGATGTGGGTTGTATTACAATTATCTCCTGACTGCCGCTCAGAGGTAACAACCTAAGGATGGCGAGGATGCTCGTACTGGGTCAGACTGTCCTGTCCTAGATTGATATGGGTGTGAGAGGAGAATGAGCGCCCTGAAGATCGATGTTCTCTGTCAGCTGAACAGGTACAACATGGGCAGTGGCAGAGCAAACTTCTTATGCACATGCCAGTATTCGGCAGCAAGAAATCTGAAGGGACGACCTGGAATTGTGTGACCTTGAAGTGACGTGAGACCCGCTAATTCATCTCACAATGTTGTTGATAATGCATTTCCCAGACACTGGATTTGCCACTTTGGCCTGTCCGATGAGCTCTGTTTTCATGACAGGAAGGTCACTAAATATGAGCAGTAAAATATAAGTGGATAGCTCTCACCCACGCACTCCTACTGGGCTCATTTCATGGGCTGTCTAGTCTCCACTCTGCCTCGCATAGTCTTTTATGCATGTTTGCTGGAAATAAAAGTGTTGCTTTGATGCTCAATTCTAGCTCTTTCCTCCTCTCTCCAGCTCTCTGACAAGGTCATCAGTCAGGTCTCGGGCTTGAATCATGATCCTGCTCAGGGGAAATGCAGCAATTTTGACCTCACCTTTTGGCTGCTGTTGTGGGGCTTTTTTCAGTTCTTGGAATTTTACTTTATTTATGTGTATATAGTATTTTCTAGGCACCTGCTAGTCCAGCACTGTAGCATCTGAGCTCCTCATGTTTTCTAACAAATGTATCCCCATAGTAACCCAGCATGGTAGACAAAGTACTGGTTGGACCTCCCTAGTCCAGATTCTCAGGAACTGACTGGTCCTGAACAAGGGAGTTTCCCGGACCAGGAATGCTCAATTCCAGCCCCTTTGCTGCCAGCCCCCTTTGCTGCCAGCCCCCTTTGCTGCCAGCCTGGAGGCCGCCAGCCTCTCAGCTGGGCTCCCCTCATGACCACTGATCCCAGCCATCGGGCTCTGCTGTCAGCCCTGGCCAGACTCCTTGACTGCAGCTCTGCTCCCAGTCCCTTACCTGGGTTCCCAGCCACTGGCCCTTCTGCCACTGGACTCTCAGCCATCTCCTGCTGTTAAACTGTAGCATTTTACCAGTTTTACTGATGGGGAAATTGAGGCACAGAGCAACATTAGTGTGATTTCCCATGGTTAAATAGGTAGCTTGCTGCATAGCTCGCATTCTGGAGTCCCAGTGTAGTGACCAAATCACAACATTACCCAGCTGGAATTCTGGGCTGCAGTTTCTGTGAAGTTCCCTTCTGGTTTCTTAAGGCTTTGGGCTCACAGCCCCCACCAGCCTTGGGTGATGGCAACTCAGTGCTGGGCTTTTTGTGGTTAGTGCCCCAGCAGCTTCAAGTATTTTCATTTCTTTCTCTGCAGTCCTTTCAAAGCCTAATCTTCCTAAACGCTTGCACAGATTGAATGCAGAGTTGCGAGCCATGGAGGGCCACATTTTCAAATAAAAGAGCTCTGACTGCTCCCCCTTATACCAGAATTTGCCACATGTTCTTGTGTGAACAATGTGACCCTAAAAACATGCCTCATCCCTGGCAAAAGAATTTGCTGGTGCACAGAACAATCTCTCCTCAGCTGTCTGGAAACACAACAGCGCAGTTTATTATTGTAAAGGGCATGGAAAGTTGAGTGACGAAAGAAAGATTTTTTGCAGACATTTTCCTTGAGAAAACTAAAATAACAGAAAATTGGTAACTGGTGGGCAAATATTCTGCGTGTGCAGCAGTCTGGAGAAATAAGATGAAGTCAAAATTCAGTCCCTAAAACCCAATGAAGAAGTCAGCCCTCACAGCACTAAAATAGCTCCCAGTCACCAAATCCAATAAAGCTCATAAAGAGGACGAAAAGGAGGGTTCAGAGCATTTGGAACTCCATTATGCTAGGTGCTATATGAACATATGCCAAGACCAGGGTCTTTGCCACAAAGAGTTACAGTCTAAAGGCATGAAAAGGAAGATTTTCCGCTCATTTCAATGAGCTACAGAGCAGGCCCTGAGCCAAACTCCTGCACACACTTGCACCTGTGCTTAACCTTGCACAAGCCTGGTGCAGTCAATTCCCTTGGATTAATTTATGCTTGCTGTGTTTGTGTTTGCAGCTTTGGGGTGTATGCTAACAATGGTGGCAAGGAGGGAGGTGCTGGTAATTCATTAGTCTGGGCAGATCTAATGCAGTGTTCATATAATCCATTACTTATTAAGTGTGAATGATTTGCCGAGCTCTCGCCATGACATGGTTAGCTGTATGTACGTCGGTAGCAAGGGGTTTGGGTTTAGTTTAGTTTTTTTAACATGCATTTGTGTTCTTTATTTTTTGGGAGGGGGAGTGTTCACCACCTCCACCGAAGGCTCCGCCTACACTGAACATATCGATAGTATGGATTCCTCTGTCACTTAATTATTATTGCGGTTACGGAGCTATACATTATGTGCCTCTGTCTCATTACTCCAAGCCAGCAGGAATCATTCCCTTGATTAACCAAGACAGCATTGTTAATAGCATTTAATCTTTGCAAATCCACAATGGACTGGGGTTGTGCTATTGTGTGCTTTCTGCTGGCCTAAGGGAAGCACCACTAAGCAGAGGTGCTGGGGCTGCATCATTAAGTCTTTGATGGAGTACACCAAATACGGATCTTACTTTAGCTGGAAACTCTCTGTCCAATGTGTTCTTAGCACAAAGCAAGGGTGCTTAGTTGATGCTCTTCTCTATTCGTTAGAATAAACACCTGTCAGGCTGATCTAGGGTTACTTGTTCCTGCCACGTTACAAGGGGATGGAGTTGAAGAGTTTCTGAGGACCATTCCAGCCCAACACTTCTACTGAGTTTTCACATCACAACTGACCTAACTGGATTTCCCAAGCCAGATAACTGCAAAAGACTTACCCAGAATTCCCATGTTAAACCAAGCAACATATCCTCTTAGGACAAAAACAACAAGGAGTCCGGAGGCACTTTAAAGACTAACAATTTTATTATGGCATAAGCTTTCATGCGTTGGAGCTCACTTCTTCAGATACATGAAGTGAGTTGCAACTCACAAACGCTCATGCCATAATAAAATTGTTAGTCTGTAAAGTGCCACCAGACTTCTTGTTGGTTTTGCTGAAACAGACTTAACACGGTGACCTCTCAGAAGCCTCTTAGGATAGGTAAGATCCAATATGGCTGGAGGTAGATGAGCACACACTGGGCAAAATTCTGTTCTCATTTACATTGGTACAAATCCAGCATAACCCCACTGACTCATCAGACTCACCCTGGATTTACATTGCAAATTCAAATCCAGTACATTTGGGGAGCAGAATATTCCTCATGCTATAAAGATGGGGTGCAAGGACTGATTCTTGCTTTTTTCCTTTCCTAAGTGAAGGGCTCACAAAACATTTGGCTGAGAAATTAAAGAGCACATCACATAAGGGGAAGGAGAGAAATCATTGTTTATTTGCAGACAAGCTACAGTTTCCAATCTCCACGTTGCAGATGATCTGATTTACACAGGGGCTGCTTATCTGCACACAATTGTTAACCTCTACCTTCCTTTTCTCAGTGTCACACCAATGACACAGCTGTTGTTTGTCTCCGATAAAAGAAAGTGGGGGGGGGGGGGGAGTGGAGGGAAAGGAAATATCATTATAACAATACTTTGCAAGATACCAAAATAGACGTGGTCAAAGTGCTGTGTCCTACTTTTAGAACGCACCAATGGGGTAAGCAAGGAGAAGGCTTGGCGTGTTTTTATCTGTAGTTGGCTGGTGAGAAGCACATCTTGCTCCTTTGCCCTAAAATCAATTCTGCGGGACTCAGGATTGTCTGGGTTTCAGTCAGAAGATGACAAGGGTGATAAAATTAATTAGCCAAGCAAGAGACAATCCGCAAGCCGGTCTGCCTGGCCTCGTATATTACATATCAACAGCGGCTTTATCTCCCTGACAAAGAGAAACACGCTTGCTGCTGAAAGTTATCGCGGGTGATGTGACAGGTACAATTGTTTCCCTTTCAAGATGCCATGTGACGAAGCCAGGCACTTTACTGAAACGATGAGATTTCCAGCTAACACATGCCTGTCACTCAAGTGAATTAGCCAACGGAGGGCTCTGGTATTCTCCTGAATTTATATTAGAATTATGGATGAACTGGCAGTAATAGACCCCAGCCTCTCTCTCATCTATCCATCCATCCATCCGTGCCCCTGACGGAGCACCTGCCAAGCACCCACTGTGATCGATCATCTCTGCAGAGAGGAGTCTGCAAGCCAGAAAGCAGCTACTAGCGAAGCAAAGGGCAAGGCAGGGGAAGGAAGCTCTCTCCAGGCCTAGCATTAGTCTAAAAGGAACCAAGTTCGGGATGAACGCCAACGTCAGGCTTGGCCCAGGTACAGACACTGGCCAGGCAGTGAGAGTATTCTGGTTTATGGGGCCATCCAGAGAAAGACCAGGGAGGCCAATGAGGAATGGGGGGCAGAGGGATTTAAAAGGACTCTGGGCTACCACTACCTTGGCAACGGCAGTGGCCAGACCCCCGGGGCCTTTACATCACTGCCAGAGCCCCTGGCGGCACATGCCCGTGGCCCCGGTGGCACTGAAGAGCTGGCTGGAGGAGACTAGCCCTTAGCTCCGCCTCTTCCACCCACGGCCTTGCCTTTTCGAGGAGAGGGGCTGCCCTTGCTCCCCCAAAGGCCCGGTGAAAGCTTTCCTCAGCCCTGAGAGGGTGTGTCTAGACTGCATCCCTCTGTCGGCAGAGGGATGCAGATTGGGCAGGTCGACATTGCAAATGAATCAGGGATTTAAATATCCTAATTTACATTAAAATGGCTGCCGCATTTTGCTGACTCAGCACTTTGTCGTCAAAAAGCGGCAGTCTAGAGGGGGATCTGTGGAGAAAGAAAGTCTTTTTCGACAAATCCCTTATGCCTCCTGCAGGAGGTTTACAGGATCTGTCGAAAAAGGCTTTCTTGACAGATCCCCCTCTAGACTGCCGCTTTTTGCAGACAAAGTGCTGAGTCAGCAAAACGTGGCGGCCATTTTTGTGTAAATTAGGCACAGGATAGTTAAATCCCTGACTCATTTGCAATGTCGACCTGCCTAATCTGCATCCCTCTGCCGACAGAGGGATGCAGTCTAGACATACCCAGAAAGACAAAAGCCCATGGAGGGCAAAGCTGGAGGTGCCACATGGTGACAGCCGGAGAGGCTGCATGTGAGAAGCAGCCTTAGATATGTGCAGGGAACCTCCTGAGTCCATCTGCACTGAGGAGCATCCTCAAGATGGGCATGAACTAAACCCTGGATCCAGAGCGAGGGGAGGGTCAGAATGGGATGTTCATCCAAACTCCCGCCCCCAATTTTGTCTGATGAGCTGAGCCCAAACTTCAGATTCATAAGTTTGGAGCCAGTTTTTGCAGCTTAGCCCCGCCTTTCACCACCCCTTGAGTGCCTGCTCTTGGAAAGCCCTCATCTGTATACCAAGGCACAGATCATCCGTTGGCAGCAAAGGGCTTGCACCAAAAGAGACCACATTTATCCAGTCCTGTGGGTATCAATTAGACTGGGAGCTCTTCAGGGAATGTCTCTTGCTAGGTGTCTGTGCAGCACCTGGCACAATGGGGCCCCAGCCCTGATCAGGTCCTATCACTATCACTGCTGTCCTAACTGTAAATAATCACAACAGTGGTGATCAGCGTATTTTTCTCACTTCTATTCTCCAGCTCCCAGGACAGCTGTTTTTAATTTTTACAGTTATTGTTACCTAAACTCTTCTAATTGTCCTTTGTTGGACACTGTAATGGGGCTAGTCCCTAAGGCCAAAATGGCCATAGAGAAGTCCTCCAGGTGGCTAGGAGGAAACCAGCCAATCAGGGGCCAGGAGGGACTATATAAGAGGAGCTGAAGGATTAGAGGCAGTTGCAGTATAGATCTAGAAGGGAGAAGGTCAGAAGTGGCTGACTGGCAGAACAGGGACAGCTCCCAGTGGAGAACTGTTGAAAATAATGAACTGAGAGAAAGCCCTAAGCTAGGGGCAAGAAACTCTCCTGAGGAGGAGAGACCCTGGAGGCACCACTTGCTCCTGAGTGAGGAACCAAACTGAAGGAAAAGGGACACTAGCTAAGGGCACCAGGATGGGCCAGTTAGGCGTGTACCCCGGAAGGTGTTTGTGATCACACAGAATGTGACTCAGCCAGAGGGTTGAGTTGCCAAAAAGGCTGAAGACTGAGGGAAAGTACAGGCACACCCGCTTGGCCAAATGAAGGTGCTCGCATGAAGTGAGTGTCATCCCATTACAGACACCTCCGTTTCTTCATGGGGAAAGTTCTTTGAGGGTCTAGTGTGAGCTTGTTGAACCTTAAATCAGTTGATTCACCTTTATGCCTTGTTTGATCGCACATCTTGAGAGATTGTGAATCCTGAGCAGGGAGAGCTCCTTAGAGCTATCAGGTTACCTGGCTAAACACAGCTGTTGCTAATATTGGATGGTAGTAATATCTTCCCATACTCAATCGATCACTAACTTTTCCACTCCAGCCTCTGTAGCAGTGCTACTCAATTTTGGAAGTCCTGGGGGCCACAATGATATTCACAGCACATGCAAAGGGCCACAACTTAAGAGAAAATGAACAGAGCAGGGAATTATCAAGTAATCCATTCCCTGTATAGTCTGGGCCTTCACAACATCTTCTGGCAGGGAGTTCCATAAGTTAATTGTGCATTGTGTGAAGAAATATTTCCTTTCATTTGTTTTAAACTCGCTGCCTATTAATTTTATTTCATAGAGGCCATGCGAAATTTTCTGTCTGATTATTTATTCCTTTCTAAGTTATGCCTAACATTCTGTTCACTTTTTTCACTGCTGCTGCATTTTAAGTGGATGTTTTCAGAGAACAATCCACATTGACTCCAAGATCTCTTTCTTGAGTGGTAACAGCTAATTTATAACCCATCAATTTATAAATATAGTTGGGATTGTATTTTCCAATGTATATTACTTTGCATTTATAATCATTACATTTCATCTGCCATGTTGTAGCCCAGTCACCCTGTTTTGAGAGCTCTTTCTGTAGCTCTTTGCAGTCTGGGACTCAACTATCTTGAGTGGTTTTGTATCATCTGCAAATTCTGCCACTTTTACATTTACCCCTTTTTCCAGATCATTTAAAAATACATTAAATAGGTTTGGTCACAGAACAGACCCCTGGGGAACACCACTAGTTACCTTTCTCCATTCTGAAAACTGACCATTTATACCTACCCTTTGTTTCTTGTCTTTTAACCAGTTATCAGTCCATGAGAGAACCTTCCCTCTTATCCCAGGGCAGCTTACTTTGCTTAAGCACCGTCCGTGAGGGACCTTGTCAATGGCTTTCTGAAAATCGAAGTAATCTAAAATCCCTATATCCACAGGATCTGCACTGGCAACATCTTTGACTGCCTCAAAGAATTCTAGTAGATCGGTGAAGCGTGATTTCCCTTTACAAAAGCCATGTTGGCTCTTCCCCAATAAACTATGTTTGACCATATTGTTCTTTACTATGGTTTCAACCAGTACAGAAATCAAGCTTTCCCATCTGTAATTGCCAGAATCACCTTTGGTGCCCTTTTTTAAAAGTGGCATCACATTAGCTATCATCCAATCATTTGATACAGAAACGGATTTAAATAACTTACAAACTACAGGCAGTCCCTGGGTTACATGGATCCGACTTACATTGGATCCCTACTTACAAACGGAGTGAGGCAACCCTGCACTAGCTGCTTCCCCCCAGCAGACCAGGGAGACGCGAAGCTAGCGGACCCCCCCAACAGACCAGGGAGACGCAGAGCGGCTTTTCTCAGCAGACACCTCAGCTTGAGAATAAAGGACTGAGGGAAGTGAGGTGTGGGAGAATAAAACTGAGCTCTGGAGAAATGTTTGGCTAGAGTTTCCCCTACAATAAGTACTAGTTCCGACTTACATACAAATTCAACTTAAGAACAAACCTACAGTCCCTATCTTGTACGTAACCCGGGGACTGCCTGTACAGTTAGTAGTTCTGCAGTTTCCTGTCTGAATTCCTTCAGAAAACTTGGGTCAATGCAATCTGGTCCTAGTGACTTATTACTGTTCAGTTTATCAATTTGTTCCAAAACCTCCACTAATGACACCTCAGTCTAGACAGTCCCTCAGATTTGTCCACTTCAAAGAATGGCTGAGGCTTGGGAATCTTCCTAGCATACTCAGCCATGAAGACTGATGCCAAGAATTCATTTAGTTTCTCTGTAATGGCCTTATCGTCCATTAGCATCTCGATCGTCCACTGGCCCGACTAGTTGATCATCAGGCTTCCTGCTTTTGATGTACTCAAAAGAAATTTGCTATTGCTTTTTAAGTCTTTCGTTAGCTGTTTTTCATATTTTTCTTTGGCCTTTCTACTTCAATTTTTACACTTCACTTGCCGGAGTTTATGCTCCTTTCTATTTTCCTGAATAGGATTAAACTTCCATTTTCTAAATGATGCCTTTTTGCCTTTCACTGCTTCTTTTACTCTGTTTAGCCACATCAACATTTTTTGTTTTCTTTTTATGATTTTTTTTTTAATTTGGGGTATACATTTAATTTGTGCCTCTATTCTGGTGTCTTTGAAAAGTTTCCATACAGCTTGCTGGGATTTCACTTTTGGTCCTGTAGCTTTTTAATTTCAATTTAACTAACCTCCTTTTATGTGTAGTTTCCCCTTCTGAAATTAAAGGCCACAGTGCTGGGCTGCTATGGTGTTTTTCCTGCCACCAGGATGTTAAATTTAGTTATATTATGGTCATTATTACCAAGCTGTCCAGCTATAGTCACCTCTTGAATCAGATCCTGCATTCCACTTAGGATAAATCAAGAATTGTCTCTCTTCTTGTGGCTTCCAGGACTAGCTGCTCAAAGAAGCTTGTCATTTAAGGTGACAAGTAATTTCATCTCTGCATCCATCCTGAGGTGACATGTTCCCAGTCAATGTGGGGATAGTTACAATCTCCCATTATTATTGAGGGTTTTTTAAAATTTAATTTAACAGGCTCTCTAATCTCCCTGAGCATTTTGGTCACTATCACTATACTAGTCAGGTGGTCAGTAATAGAACCTTGCTGCTATATTCTTATTATTAGAGCATGGAATTACTATCCATAGAAATTGTTCGGAATAGTTCGGGTCATTTAAGATTTTTACTTCATTTGATTCTGTGCTTTCTTTCACATATAGTGCCACTCCCCCACCAGCACAACCTGTTCTGTCCTTCTGATAGATTTTGTACTCTGGTATTACTCTGATTATCCTCATTCCACCACATTTCTGTGATGGCTATTATAATAATATCCTCATTTAATACGAGACACTCTAGTTCATCCCTCTCATTAGATTCCTAGCATGGTATATAAGCACTCTAAAAACTTGTCACTTTTTAGTTGTCTGATATTACATGATGCAATTAAATGGGACTCTTATTCATTTGACTGTTTCTGATCATATCCTCCTTGAATTTTATCCTTATCCATCCTCTCCTTCTTTCTGGGACATAGAGAATCTCCATTAATAAAACCTCCCCTTAGGGATATCTCTGTCCAAACCACATGCTCTTCCACACCTGTCTGCTTTCCCCAAGCTGCCAGTTTAAAAATTGCTCTACAACCTTTTTAATTTTAAGCAATCTGGTTCCATTTTGGTTTAGGTGGAGCCCATCCTTCCTGTATAGGCTCCCCCTTTCCCAAAAGTTTCTCCAGTTCCTAATACATCTAAACCCCTTCTCCCTACACCATCGTCTCTTGCATGCATTGAGATTCTGCAGCTCTGACTGTCTACCTGGCCCTGTGTGGGGAACCAGAAGCATCTCAGGAAATTCTACCATGGACGTCCTAGATTTCAATCTCTTAACAAGCAGCCTACATTTAGCTGATCAGTGGTTCCACATTTACATGTGAGGGGAGTGAGGGGAGATGGCTCACTCGGAGATGATGCATGTGGGGAGACAGCTTTTAAAAGCCAGATCCTCACACTCACCAGCTTACTGGCATTCTCCAAAGACATGGGCCTTTGCAGGAATGAATCTACTTCTCTCTATCTTAAGTTATTGAAACATTTTGTGAAAGTTGGTGTGAAGTGAGCAGGTGCGGTCGGGCTCCCCGTGTAATTCCCTTTCCTTAATATCGGCTCTTGGACAAGGCTGTGTGATATCGATCTTCTGTCAGTCTATGTATCCACAATCCATGGAAGGCAGTTATTAAAATTAACATGGAAGGGGTTTATTGTCCGGCCACGGGGGTCTCATGATCAGGGCAACCTAGGGATAAATCCAGGTACAGAAATGACAAAATGGAACGTTCCGAGAAATACTCCCAGTGCAACCATAACAGGGGCTGCATTCCGGTGGAGGGGGCACATCCCTTGACTTATTTCTGATTTCAGTGCAGGCAGTTGCTGATATCCATGTATATTGATGGAGCCTGCCTCGGACTAATTTTGATGCTTCCCCATAGTGAGGACATGCTATTTAGAATTTGTTTAAATCAGGAGTTATTAAGTCAAATTTAGGAATTTTTGAATAGGTTCTTAGTGTAGACATGGCCTTAGGGAGCAGAAATTGCTGGTGATGAAAAGATGAAGGTGAAACGTAAGGGAGCCAAGAACCTCCACAGGCCCTTGATCAAGGTGGGGAAGGGCATCTCCATGCTCCCGGAGGGGGCAGGGCCTCGGACAGAGGGGGGGAGATGGGACAGACAGCCCTCTACACTGCCTGGAGCACAGCGCACGCGCACACACACACACACACACACAGTAAACCTTCAGAGCTGCATAGAATCATAGAATACTAGAACTGGAAGGGACCTCGAAAGTCATTGAGTCTAGCTCCCTGGAGTCCCCAATCCTCATGGCGCATGCAACACTCCAGCGGTGATTTTAAGGGACCAGGGCTCCAGCTGCTGCAGTAGCAACAGTGGCAGCCAGCAGCTCCAGGCCCCTTGGAATCGCCAAGGCAACGGCCCCCTTTGCCCCTTCCAGTGGGCAGGCCCGGTGAAACATCACACGTGGGACAATGCTCAACTCATGCCAGGTGAAAATGCCCCGTCCTTTTTCTCAAAAAGAAAAGCTTGGTCACTTCGGAAAACCACCTTTCCTTTTATTGGGATAAGGAATTAGACGGGAAATCCCACCAAGCAAGAGAGTCGGCAGGTACAAATGAGGACTACAGCAGATCTCACCAGCTAAGACTCTGTCCCAGAATGCTGTGCTTCACGGTAAAGAGCACCGGTTCCCCCAGCACAACCTCAGAGCTTTTCCGCACCGCACCGCTCTCCAAAGCATGGTACAAAGACCAAGAAAACTGCTGTGGGAAAAAAATGAAAACAGGCTTGTTCTCTCTTTCGCGGATGACAGTTTTCCTCAGTATTATTCCGTCTTGCTCTTCATTGATGAACTGTCCGCTTGCGTTAGGTCTCAACATGCTTGCCACGCTTTGCAGCTCACCTTTCATCTTTAGAGCTTTGTCATTCTTTCGTGCCTTATTGACAGAGCCGTCACAACTGTTAATGGTCAAAAGAGAGCTAGGCGGCTCAAAAGCAAAGCACGGGGCATGATATAATAAAAAAAAAGAGCTGCAGACACAAGTGTGCTAAAGATCGGTCTGTGCTTGATTTGATAGTAAGAGCAGTGCATAATGTAAGCCTGTGATGAATTGTGGGAGTTGTGGGAGCAGGGGCAGGGTCAAACAGGGTTGTGGATTTGCTTCAAGACAGAGTCGATTAGGCATAGTTGCTTTTATTAATTTCACTACGTCACTACTATTACAGGCTTAATACTGCCAGATGGTTATACAGCTGTAATACACCAATAAGCATAGATAGAGCAATGCATAAAAGAGTAACAGGCACTTGGAAATGGTTATGTCCCTTCAGTCTGTGGGGAATCCCGTTCCAGTCACCTCGCACCCAGCCGCATTGGACATGGCACCAGCTAGGGGGATCCAGGGCACCTTTCGAAGTCTAGGTCCCTGCTGAGACTCACAGAGGGGCGGGACTCCCAGTAGTCTTATATTCTGGGGCTATGTCTACACTGCCCCCATTTTGCACAAGAAATATGCAAATGAGGTGAAGCGTGGAATATTGCTGTGCCTCATTTGAATAATTAATGAGGCTCTGTTTTTGCGCAAGAGGCTTTTACACAAAAAGGAACCGTCTACACAGCTCCTTTTTGTGCAAGAGCCATTCTTCCGCATTTTTTAAAAAAGAATGGCTCTTGCACAAGATGGGGGGTTTTGTGCAAAAATGGAGCCTCATTAATTATGCAAATGAGGCACGGCGATATTTCACGCTTTGCCTCATTTGCATATTTCTTGCGCAAAACGGGCGCAGTATAGACATAGACTGGCTATTTATTGAGTGTGCGTGAGTTGGCCCAATGCCACTCTCAATGTTCCCACGGGGCTGAGAACTGAGGTCATGTTATTTATCCCATATTCGGAGGTCAGCTAGCAAGCATAGGGAGCTGCAGCTGATGAAGGCAGTCTGATAAAGAACACCTGGTACTTTTACCAGCAGGGCTCATGGCTGGCCTAGAGGAATACAGGTTTAACACCTGGAGGCCTACATAGGGCTTTTTATGTGACAGGGGGTCAAAGGCTTTGCATGCAGTGCGGGGGAAGGGCATTCAGTGTCCCTAAATGTTACTGGTTACTAGGGGAGCAGAGAGGGAGTTTGTTGTTACAGGGAACAGCACAACACTGGAGACCCTGGTGACATGGTGACCAGAAGACCCAGCTCGGATGGCACATCCAGTTCTGGCCAGTGGGAGACGAATGGGCTGCAGAGAAGAGACCTAGGTGACCTGCCCCGCTGGTTCCAGCCAGGGGAGAACGAAGGAAGGAGGAGAGGAAAGACGGAGAAGAGAGAAGCCCAGGTGACCCCGTTTACCTGGACAGAAGACAAAGGACAGGGGAGGGGCTGCTGGCTCCGCACCCAGGGAACCAGCGGCTGCCCTGCACTCTGGGGGCTCTGCTGCCAACTCCACACCCAGGGTCCCAGCTGCTGCCCTCCACACCCAGGGCTCTGCTGAGGCTATGCTGCTGGCTCCAGGCCTGGGGTCCCGGCTGCTAGTCTGTACCTCAGGGCTTTGCTCCCGGCCTCGATGAGGGGGGAGGTCTGAGCAAGGGAAGGGGGAGGAGGTCAGCGCCCTCACTCTTAAAAATATTCCCGCCCCCTGGACACAGAAGCAGAGACTCAACCAGCGGAGTGAATAATGGGCTCTGCCCCTGAGTTAAATTGGAACAGAATCCAGTCCAAATCCATTGCAGGATGGGAAATGACAGCAACAAGGGAGTGGTGCAGAGAGAAAATTGGTCTTTTCTGACAGGTGGCTTTGTCCAGTTGCCAATTTCCAGTGGCAAGGAAATTGATGTGGAGAGCTGGAGGTGTCAGCAAGAAGTAGAAGTATTAGAGAAAAGAATACTGATTGCATCTCAACAGTGATTCGCAGCATCCTTAACTGCAGCTGTATCACAGACCCTGCCTGATTAAACTGGGGAACTGGAGGTAAAAACACAAGGGCAGCTCAGAACTGCAGCGTCCTGACACTGACTGTAGAAAGTCGGGGAGCTCTGGGGAATTCCCTTCCGAGTAAAAGGACAGCACACATGAAGGGCTGAAGTAGATTTAATGGTCCACAGGCCTCAAACTGACCTCCTACAGAGGGGTGAGTACCTGGCTGGGTCACTGAAATATTTGACTGATGCCTGAATGCAGAGAGATTAAAAAGACTGGGACGTTTCAGCTTAGAAAAGAGGGAACTAAAAGGGGGGGATCTGATAGAGGTCTATAAAATCATGACAGGTATGGAGCAAAGGGATAAGGAAAAGTTATTTACTTGTTCCCAGAAGAACTAGAGGTCACCAAATGAAATTAATAGGTAGCAGGTTTAAAACAAACAAAAGGAAATTTTTCTTCATGCAGCGCATTGTCAACCTGCGGAACTCCTTGCCAGAGGATGTGGTGAAGACTCGGACTTTAACAGGGTTCAAAAAAGGACTAAATAAATTCATGGCAGTTAGGTCCATCAATGGCCAGGATGGGTAGGACGGTGTCCCTAGCCTCTGTTGTCTGGAAATGGATGACAGGAGAGGGATAACGTGATGGTTGCCTGTTCTATTCTCTCCCTCTGGGGCACCTGGCATTGGCCACTGTTGGAAGACAGGATACTGGGCTACATGGACCTTTGGTCTAACCCAGTCTGACTGCTCTTCTGAATCCAAATGCTGGGAGATTTCTAAGGGGTTCTGGTGCTGTTGAAACTGAAGGATCATTCTCTAGTGATTACCAACCAAAAAAAGCGTAACTGTGTTTTTAGGGCCTCAGATATTCAGAGGTCCCATTGAAGCCACATGCATTGCTACTGTCTCCCTATCATAGGTAATTCTATTTTCAAATTATGAATAGACAAACGCTAGGAAAGAAATGCACAAGTCTGGGGCTTGCCGGATTCCATGGCTCCTGGCCAAACTCATTGGTTAGCCATTTTGATTTTTTTTTACCAGTCCGTCTCATTCTTCCACCCAGCTTTTTTGCCGATGATTCCTCGAGTGTGGGAGGGTGGCAAGGCTCCATGCAGTCATGCTGGCGCAACATGCTCGCTGGTAACCATTGGCAACAGCTGGCTGGGGAGGCTGATATCCTCAACATAAAAGATTGCTCTTCGGTGTCGGCAAATCCATCTCGGAAGGAATGAGAGCGACGTTTCAGTTGGCACTGACTGATGCAGGAAGGTAGATGGATAAGAGATAAGGAGATATCGCCCAAACTTGGGGAACCCGAGGGCCCAGCAGAACTTTGTCTATTTCTTGCATCACCTTTGTCTTAAGGTCATTTGAAAATATAGTTACCCAGGCAAAGGGAGATAGGAGCAATGCATGAGGTTCTCACAGGGTCAGTCTAACCGTGTCCGAATAGCTGAGCCCAAAACCACAGACAGGGTTTCTGGGGGGCTGGTAATCAGTACAGAATGTTACTCCAGTTTTAACAGCACTGGAACCCTTTGGAGCTCCCAGTAATTGGGTTTGGGGCACCAGTCAGCTATTTCAGTGACCCAGCAAGATCTCTGCAGGGGGTCAGTTTGAGGTCTTCAACCCATTAAATCCGCAGCCCTTCACTGGTGCATAGAATACTAGAACTGGAAAGGACCTTGAGAGGTCATCGAGTCCAGTCCCCTGCCCTCATGGCAGGACCAAGCAGTGTCTAGATCATCCCTGACAGGTGTCTGTCTAACTTGCTCTCAAATATCTCCAGTGATGGAGATTCCACAACCTCTCTAGGCAATTTATTCCAGTGTTTAACCACCTTGACAGGTAGGAAGTTTTTCCTAATGTCCAACCTAAACCTCCCTTGCTGCAATTTAAGCCCAATTGATTCTTGTCTTATCCTCAGAGGCCATTTTTCTCCCTCCTCCTTATAACATCCTTTTAGAATATGTCCTGGCCCTCCAAGGGGAATTCCCAACAGCCTCCAAGGCCAGACCCATCTGCAATGATACATGTGGGCAGAATGAATAACACATGGATGCTTGCTGTTTACTATGTAAAAAAGAGCTGAGATGTTTTCTCCCCTGGTTTGAAAATTCCTCATCAACTGTCATCTAACTCCACTGCACATCTGCATGGCCTCACTTGCTTCTTAATGGAAGGCTTACTAGCAGGTAGTACTGTCTCTGCACTAGTCGTATACAGTGACTACTAATGACTCACATTACTAATTAAAAAATGAGTGGTCCTGTAGAACCTTAGAGACAAACAAAAAGGTATTGATAGCACAATCCACTTCTTCAGGTGAATGGAGCAAGGGGCTCCGAGGTACAAACATATAGCAGAAAAAGATGGGAGAAAGGGGAAAAAAACCCTGTCAATTAAAGGTTTTGCTAAATGAGGCTAACAGAGTGGGCTGTAAGGCTTTGTCTACAGGGTTTTTGCTCAAGAAGCTTTTTGCGGAAGAGATCTTCCACAAAAACTTCTTGCACAAAAGCACGTCCACACCTCAAAGCACATCGCAATAGTGATGTGCTTTTGCGCAAGAGAGTATCCACACTGCAGGATGCTCTTGCACCAGGAAGTTCCCCTGAAATGCTGCATCTGGATACAAGAGGCCATCTTAGATTTGTACATCGATGCAAACACTCACCAGTGCGTGTCTGGATTGGGAAGCTGGAGCAGGAACAGACTGCAACCAGCAGTGGCGATACTAGCTCCATTGGTGGGAATAAAAAATTACAGAGGCTAACTTGCTGTGAGATGCAATGATAATGGAAGGGGATAACTAATATCGAGTGTTTGTTTTAATTACTCCAAGTTACAGTGAGCTATTTGTATTCTGTGGCTTTCTGTTCAGACTAATTGATACTGGCCTAAATTTTCCAACCCGGATGCCTGCATTTCGGCTCTTAAATCCACATTTTGGCCTCCAAATAAAAATGTCCTGATTTTGAAAGATGCAGCCCCCAATAATTCCAGTGAGATTTGCGGGTGTCTGGCATTTCTGAAAACCAATGAATTATAATTAGGATCCTAAGTGTGAATTTAGAAGGGTAATTTCAGGTACGTTGAATGAAAAACGTTAGCCATTATACATTGGTTGAATTTAACTAGTTACCATAGTGTGCAAGCATTAGGGAAAGAAAAAAGGACTGAATATCAGAACATCGGGTGAAATGGGATTGGATTCAAAAACTCCAGTTTTGGTTCCGTGTTTATATTAAGTTAAAAACTCTTGCACAGAGCTTAGTAATAACCCACTCGTACAGATTTGTGATCTATAGTTGTGCTGGTTGATTAGACTATTAGAATTTATTCAAATGTCATGGTTTTAAATTAAAATGTAGTCCAAGAAAACAAACTTCTTGCTGGAAAAACTGTTCCTTGAATTCCAGGAAGGATTCACAAAGACCAAGAGGCTGACTTGGATCAAGAGGAAAAAATGCATCCTCGTGACACACGGGTAAATTTGCCCCACTGTTTGGCAGCTCATTCCAAATTACCTAAACCCCCCTCATCACTAGGGAAGAATTGAGACCAGGACCACAGAAGAACCATCTGCAGTAGCAATGCCTCCCCCTAATTTTTTTCCACCCATGTGCAGAATAAATGCTATTATGTGCACTGAGGCATATGTGGTTGTGCACCACCAGTACAAACACATGCTGCTGGCTGAAGGCGCTCTGCTAATCAGCTGGGTGGCATTTGAATCTCTTCTGGGCAGCCACCCAAGTGCACAGCTTACAGAGAACACTGTGGAGTAGAACAGAGAGAAAAAAATTCATGCAAAAATGCAGATTTGATAACACCATAAATGTTTCCCAAATGCCTGTCAGTTTTATGTTTGTCTCAAAGAAAAAAAAGAAAAAAAGCCTACGAATCTTGATATTTTTCAGGACAAAACAACTTTTTAAAAAGATGTTTTTGGAGTGACTCAAAAACAGATTTTTTTCCCAATTTTCACACCTGCCAGTGACGCAAAACTTGTGTTATTTGCACAGTTCTTGCTGCAATTCAGGGAGGCTGGCAACATCTGCAGGCTGGAGCTGCCTTTCCCTCACTCCTCTACACAAATCATCCCTGTCAGGCCTGAAGGACCAGCTGTAACCCAGACACACATGAATCCACTGGCATGAACGCTGGGTGACTGCCCTAACCAATGAGCGTCCCGCTTTGCCTGCACTGCCATCCAGCAGCATGGAGCGATAATCAATGACAAACAATCGCTGAGGTGATTCAGCAACAGCTTTTACAATGCTTAACGATGTAAACTAATTGTAAATTGCAGCAGAATGGGGAACTTAATGGCACTTTAGCTCTTGAAAGGAATTTAAATACTGACGATTCGCTAATATTTCTAACTGGTGGGGTGAAGGGGAGGACTGAAGGAGAACACACACATGTTTCAGTGATAAAAAGGAGCCACTTCATTATCTCCTGGACCAGTGGACTAATAATTCTGCTGCCATTCATGATAAGCCAGATTCTAAGGATCATTCTTGTATTTTTCGTCATTTCTGTTTTGCCTAGAAACGAGAACTGAACCACCTTTTGATGATCAACTCAGCAGCTCAAAAGGATTAGGGGGTCTAGAAATGAGCCAAGAGTCAGGACAAGTTGTATTGAGATTCACCTAACCCCAGTGATAACCCCAGCTGATTTCTCTGCTTTACATGCTCTTTATGGATCACTGTTGTGTCTTCAATGCAAAGCCAGCACAGAAGTCCGATTGCCAAAAAGGAAGTATCT
This sequence comes from Pelodiscus sinensis, assembly GCF_052426305.1. Lineage (NCBI taxonomy): Eukaryota > Metazoa > Chordata > Testudines > Trionychidae > Pelodiscus > Pelodiscus sinensis. Next base: position 9,653,314 of record NC_143077.1, on the reverse strand, counting down.
CCTTTATCTCTAAAACTGAGGCTTAGCTGGATTCCTGTTGGCTTTCACATTGACAATCACAATGTATCTTCCAATGCATTACCCATCATCACAATGCATCTGCTTGGGCCAAGGCGAGAAGCAGTCCTACTCCTGTCCCAGTTCATTGGCTTGCAACATGCTACCGAGTTTCAGATAAACATTGAAAAACCACCATGCTGGAGACGGGCTTGGCTAGAAGAATCAAAGAGTTGTTTGCTGCATCAGCTTCTAATCCATCCTCTTCTGCCAAACCGACACCCTTTCTCTCTCTAGCTCCTGCTCTTTTCCAGTTCAATCTTTTTCGGTCCCCAAAAATCTGGGAAACCTTTAGCCTCTCAGCACTTGCAGGCTGGGAACTCAGCACCATCTTTCAAAGAGGGGTCATGGTACCTCTGGAAATCAAACTCCCTGGTGCCAGACAAGCCAAAAACTCAGGCACTCCAAAATCAGAGGTTACTGATGGGCGGCGGGTGAAGGCCCAGCTGGGGAAGGAAAGCCCAGCACTGCCCCTTCCACTAGAGGCCCCGCCCCTTCTGCCTGAGGCCCCGCCCACACCCAGCCCGATACTTCCTGGCCACCTGGAGGGCCAGGCTACTGCATTGCAGCCCCAGACTTTGGTGGCTGGATGTATAGGCAGTTTTGGGAAGGCTGTGCCTTCTCTTGCCTAAGTTACTCACCACCTTTGTGACCAGTGTTGAAAAATTTGGCTTTAACATACCTGTTCCTTTTCTGAAGTTTCACAGGATGATGACAGGAGTGTCATGAGGGTCAATAATTACTGTTGTGAAAGGGCTTTGAGATTTAGTCATGAGAGTGTGAAATGTGAAGTATTATCAATTATTACTCTGTGATCTCCTGTATATGATTGACTGGAGGTTTCCTGGGGAAGCATGCCACCAGAAAGGTAGACTTAGGCAAGAGAAGCAAGCTAGGGGCACGTCTAGACTGTTCATGGCTTTCGAAAGAAAATATGCAAATTCAGAGCAAATTTGCGTATCTTCTTCCGATCCCATTTTTGGAAGAATTTTTTTAGAAAAAAAAGCACTCTCAACATGGTTCTTTTGGAAAAAAAAACTTTTTCAAAAGAACCCTGTACACCTCATTTTTTCAGGAAGACAGGTTGTTTCGAAAAAAGGGGCGATTTTTTTTTCAAAGAACCATGTCTAGACTGCTTTTTTTTTGTTTGAAAAAACTCTTTCGAAAATGGGAGCAGACGAAGAGATGCAAATTCGTGCCAAATTTGCATATCTTCTTTCGAAAGCTGTGGGCAGTTTAGACGTGCCCTCAATGAGCATCTTTTGGTGAAAGACGTTGCACAAAGAGAAATTAGATGCGCTCACACATAGAAGAAGTTGTTTCAATATGAGATGAATGCATGGAGTGGTATTGCAGAAACCTTTTTCTAGGCTATTGACGATTAGTCATAAGAATGGCCATACTGGGTCAGACCAAAGATCCATCTAGCCCAGTATCCTGTCTGCCGACAGTGGCCAATACCAGATGCCCCAGAGGGAGGGAACAGAACAGAGATTCATCAAGTGATCCCTCTCCTGTCATCCATTTCCAGCCTCTGACAAACAGAGGTTAGGGACACCATTCCAACCCATCCTGGCTGATGGACCTATCCCCCATGAATGTATCTAGTTCTTTTTTGAACCCTATTAAAGTCCCAGTCTTCACAACATCCTCTAGCCAGGAGTTCATTTCTAGGATTATTTGTCTGGGTGTGGGGGGGCGGGGTATTGTTCTCCACTCTGAGGCAATGAGAGCTGGTATTGAACAAGGATATTCTTGTTGGAGCACCGCATCACATACAAACCAGAGCCCGCTGTGGTCTGACACAATCTGACCTGCCCCTCGAGATCCAAGTGCTGCATTTGGTCTCTGCCGCCGCAGCCCACACAACAATGACAACTGCTCCATGCTCACCCATAGTGTTGCTTGGAATGAGCCCATGTGCATGGGTGCATATGAAAAAGTCATGTGGGAGGGCTGCCACAGAGTGGGAGAAAGGCAGCCCTAGGAACCAGAAAAGAGCCACCTCCCTTGTTAGCGAGCAGTGAGCCAATTAGGAGCAGCTGGCAAGGAGCTGTCTCAGGTAGATTAGGGATCAGCTGAGACCAGACTACCTTGAACCAATTAGGGCCAGCTGATTCCACTTTTGGTCTGCTGCAGGCCTTTTAAAAGCCTCCCCTGTTAGGTGGAAGGGAGAGTGTGTTGCGTCGCTTACAGGCACACTCATACTTGCAAGAGACAGAAGGGGAGAAAGGAATTCTGGGGCCGGGGAAGGAAGCTGGGCTCCTTCACCCTGAGACAGACTAGTAGGCTAACCCGCTTCTGAGGGGAAGTCTGTTAAGTCTCTACATAACAGATGGGGAGCGGTTTGCCTGGGGCCCTCTCACCAAGGGAAGAAGAGCAGAGTTCAGCAAGGGGCAGTGGCGGGGGGGCCTTACCACAGTGCAGTTGTTTAATATTTAGGACTCAGCTGGATTTATCCGTGCAAATCTTTCCAGTCTCCACAGCAGCTACTGATAATACCATCCTGCTGCACAGTGCCATGTGGCCAGGCAGGGTTATGGATGCTTGATAAGGCAGCATGAAACCTAAAGAAAGCAGAGCGAGAGAAAAATAGAGAGATCTGCTGATTGATTGATTTTCCCCCTTACGTGAAGCTGGTTTCTACAAATGTATTCAATGAATAGCGAGAGGTAAATATGAGGCAGGATTTCTTCTTGGCCCAAGGTGGGAAGCAATTCAATTTTAAAATAATAATTGGAAAGCATGGAGTAAATCCCACAGGGACAGTACTGCAGATGGCTCTATCCTTCCAGGGAGCGGCACAGCCCAAACAGAGAGGAGAGGTGCCCAGACATTCAGACATCCACACTCCAGATTATGTGGGGTAGTGAAATTGTCACTCTGGCTACATTTAATCCCCTGTTGAGAAGGGCCTGCATAGCCAAATTCAGGCTAGTGTTTCATGGCTAAGTTTCCTAAACAGCTTGAGGGTATGTCTACACTATTTTATTTATTTCGGGAGAAGTATGCAAATACCACAGTGCATTTGCATACTTCTTCCATTTTTTTTTTTTTTTTTTTTTGGAAGAGGCTTTTCCGGTATTTCCCCTCATCTACATGGGGTCAAATTTCCTGAAAAAAACACTATTTCAAAAGACCCTATAAACCTCATTGTAGAAGGAATAAGGGGTCTTTCGAAATAGGGGGAGGTTCCAAAATTTGACCCCATGTAGACGAGGGCAGATACCAGAAAAGCCTCTTCCAGAAAAAAAAATGGAGGAAGTATGCAAATGCACCATGGTATTTGCATACTTCTCCCAAAACAAAAAGTACTGTAGACATACCCTTACACAACAGAAGACGAAGCTGTTTATAGTTACACATCGGTCTAAGAAGTTACCGGGTTAACATAAATGGTTGTCCTGACCTTAAACCTGAGCCCAAAACTTTGGGTGTTTGTAGCTATTTAAATTCATACTTGAGGCTTTTTTTGTTTGTTTTTTGGAGAGGACAAAGTGTCTAGAAAGGTAAATGTCCTGGGAAAAAACTTTTTGATCTTACTCGATGGGAAGTTCCACAATTAAATGTCCAACATACTCACCGCTTCAGGTAAATACCTTAATTTTATGGTGGGGCTCCATGGCCCTCTGGTAATCCGTACACCCACCGAGGGAACTCTGCAAAGTTACAGACACCACAAAGACCTCAAGCGGCAGTAGGGAGACTCTAGCTCTTTGAGACACATGCGTCTCAACCAAGAATGGATATTTATGAAGCTGACTGTGTGTAGCTGACCAAAGCCAATTTCAGGGGAACATGAAAAGATACATGCCACCTGCCATCCGACTTGACTGGAACTTCTAGCCGGGTTTTAAATGGGCTGACACAGCTTCCCTCGCTCCTTGAGAAGTGAAGGAGGTTTCATGCATGCAAATACTGACCTTTCTTAAATCCTTCTCAACCTCCCTCAGCGAGCTGCCACTGCTGGGAATGAAAGGAAGAGTTGGCAGGACATGAGCAGTCTGAATATCACTCTCCGTACGCAGCTCAGAGATGTTCAGGGGTATAAAACCTTTGAGAGCGCAGAGTGGCATTTTTCAACCTGCTGCCTCCCACCCTTTTCCAAAGGTCAGGCGGGAGTTCAACTAGACGCTGCTTCTCCTCTCTCCATCTTCATCAGCCAGTGCACACGCCGATCAAATTTCACTCCAGTCTCCTGACTCTGATTACGCTGTCTGACTAATCCCAGCACCTCCACCGCAGGAAAACCAATGTCTGAAGTGAGCAGCCAGGCAGAGGCATTCAATGGAGAAGCCACTGCAATCGTGCACTCCTGTCATAACCATGAGCGCTGACCACCAGCCTGGTGACTAAGGGGTTAACTATGTCTCCTGTCCCTAGCCAGGTATCTGGTCATCCAATAACAATGCAGGGAGGGATTTCAAACTGGCACAAGGATTTTTTATTTTTTTCCCTCCTTTGTCTCAGAGCGGTTTCTTCCAAGTAACAGGGAAATGGGAAGGCCTGTCTCTCTCCCAGAAAAGATCTCTTATAATGTGTAAGTAGGGCAAAGTAGTTAGCCTGTCAGGTTTTATTGTTTTCGTGGTTTAGGGATTTGGAACTGATGTCTTTGCTGTTAAGTGGGTTTTTTTCTCTCTTTTGTAATGAAGCTTTTTAACCCACGGAATTTTCATTGAGTATATCAGTGGGAGGCTCTTACCATCTAGCCACCTCAACTATGCTTGCAACTGTAGTTTTGTTTTGATAATAAAAGTTTGTTTTCCTTTTTCTAATTAACCAGTTCATGTGTCCTGGAAGGTTTGTCTGCATGTATCTACCTGCCTGACAGAGGGGCAACTATCACAGACTGCAGCTTGTTTTTCTCTTTTCTTTTTCAAGCTCTTTGGGGAAAAGGAGCTTGAGGTACCCCCTGAGATTTTAGGGAGGAGGTTTTCCAAGTGACTCTTCCCTGGTTTTCTTGGAATACTTGGGTGATGGCAGCGGATATTCCCCAAAGTTCGGGTATTAGTATTTTGGGGGGAAGTTTTTGTCCAAACGCCTGTAAAGATAAGGTTTTGGGGTGCTTTTGCAGGCTCCCACTTCTGCATTTGTCGTGCCAGAGTGGAGAACAGCCTTGACAACTCCCCTGAGGGTTTTCTCTCTGGTTGCCCTGCCAATCCAACACGTGGTTCCGTGGCACCACAGCGAGGTTGCCTGGTGTCTTCTTTTTGTTATGAATAAAGTTCTGCTTTGACGGTGCTGCTCATGAGTCACATGGACCGCCGCAGTGCCAGGCCTCCTGCTCCACTTGAAAGAAGAGGCTTGAATTTTTTCACCCAGGTTTCATGGCACCAAAGTTGAACTGGTTTTTAACTGGCCCGTCTTTGCCAAAAGAGCAAGCAGGGCACGGTGTGGCTGGAAGGACGAGGAGAGAGTTAGAGTAGAGGGTGCTGAAGGGGGGAAAACTGAAGAGGGCTCAAAGAAAGGAGAAAAACCAGCTGAGTAACGGGGAAGGCAGAAGAAGATAGAGGGAGGGAGACAGGGAAAACTCAGGAGGAACACAGAATTTAACACTGTAGAGCCCAGAGGGAAAAGGGTGTTTTTGGAGCACTAAGGCTGAGAGAATCAGGCCCTCGGGAGCCAAGGGACAGAGACAGAGCTAGGGCATCCTTCCCGGGTGTTATGCTTATCCATTGCAGCAATACAGAGCAATACAGAGCAGTACAATGGTACTACAGCAATTCACTGGGCCAATATGACTGCCCACTGTGACTGCCTATTAGGACTGCAGGCTAGAACAGGGCAACTCAACACCTGGCCCGTGAGCCACATGTAGCCCACCGTCTGTTTGTTTGCAGCCCACGGTACGCTTTGGGTTTATGCAGGACTCAACACACGGTCCGCAGGTGGGATCTTTTGAACACGGCCTCCACTGGGAATACACTTCATAATGGTGAGTCAATAGAATGGTCTTCTGTTGAGAAGCGTTTTAGTAGTTACATTCCTGGACCATCATTGCTCATTAAAAGGGCTGTCAGATGGGTGGTAATTGGGTAACTATTGCATTTTATTAATATCAGCAGAACTGACTTAAATGGGGCCTCTGTGTTGTGTAGTCTTGCCTTAATCTTTGTATTCATGCCCATCCATGTGAAAGAAGCTATTTGCATATTTTGCATATATATTTGCATGTGCATGCAACCATACTTAAGATGCGGCCCTTGGCATGTGCTGTGAGTATCATTGTGGCACCCGGAGTTTCCAAAGTTGAGTAGCCCTGGGCTAGAGCTATACCCTACGGGTCTCTGGCTACATGCCTAAAGCTCTGGAACAAACAGCCAATAGCAGATTAGATGCCTCTAGGATCTGACCATCTTTAGGAAAAGCTGTGAAACCTTCCTCTCTGGAAAGACCTTTCCACAATGAGAATGATACTCCCAGCCTGGGCAGCCCCAAACAAGACCTTGACAAACCACAATAAATCTTCAGAGGGGTAGCCGAGTTAGTCTGTACGGGTGTGTCTAGACTACAGGGTTTTGTCGACCAAAGTCCACTTTTGTCAACAAAACTATACCTAACGTTGACAGAACTCAGCAGTTTTGTCAACAGCGGTAAACCTCTACGAGGAATAACGCCTTTTGTTGACCGAGTTCTGTCAATAGAAGGCATTATTGCATCTCCACTGTCCTTTGCGTCTACGCTCTCATGTCGACAAAGCGGCTTGCTTTGTCGACAGAACTGGATGTAGTCTAGACACTCTTTGTCGACAAAACCTTTGTGGACAGTATCTGTTGACAAAGCCTCTGTCGACGAAAGCCTGTAGTCTAGCCCTACCCTACAGAATAAACTCTACAAACAACAAATGGTCTGGTAGCACTTTAAAGACTAACAATCATGTAGATGGTATCATGAGCTTTCGTGGGCACAGCCCACTTCTTCAGATGACTGGAGTGCTGTATGTCCAGAACCATAGGGGAGAAGGTCGGGGAGGAAAAAATGGGAGAGGGGAGGACAAAAGGAGCCAGTGGGTATATAAGTATCAAAGAGAAAACCGAGCTGGTATGTAACAGGCAAAACTGATAGTCTATAAGCATCTAAAAACTGGATAGTTAAAAGAAGCAGATAAGGACCATTAGTAGCAATTAGAGAGGAAGAGTACTAACATCAGAATCTACACAGACAAAGAACCGTTGGCACCTTCATTGTTTGGCTGGTTGATAATGTCCCAGCCATCCGGTACCTCGATTCAAACCATTGGAATGCGAATTAAACTTGTGAATGAATTGTAGTTCCAATCCTTCCCTGTGCATTTGGCTTGTGGAATTGGTATGTAACAAAACAGCAACTTGAAGATCTCTTCATGAATGACCAGGCAAATTAAAGTGTTCACCAACAGGTTTCTGTATGTTCCCTTTATGGATGATTCTTTCCCATAGAGACTGTCCCGTTTGTCCAATATATATCTCAGTGGGGCATTGCTGGCATTTGATGGCATAGATCACATTACTGGATGTGCAGTTAAATAAGCCTCTGACTTGGTGGCTGATGTGGTTGGCTCCAGTGATGAATTCGCTTGTATAGATATGTGGGCAGAGTTGGCATTGGGGCTGATTGTAAGGCTGGGTTCCTGGATGTTTATGATATAGCTGTGTGGAAGGGTTACTGGAAAAAAATTGTTTCAGGTTGGGGGGTTGTCTGTAAGCGACAATAGACCTCAATGACCAAACATGAATTAATAACATCTAAAAAAACCCACAAACGCTCCTCTGCCAGTTGGATCACAGAAGTCCCCTTGGGTCTGTTCCTCAGTGGGGCTGATCATGCCACTGGTGCCCGTCTTCCTGTCCTTTGGGGCTCCCCACCACCCTGTCCTGTTGGGCTAGAAGCTCTGGTCTCCCCAGGCAAGGCTCAGAGTTCAGGTTGTGGCTCCCCTGAAGAATAATATGGGGTGTCCCCACTATAAGTCGCCCCAGTACGCATCCGTTCCACACTAAAGTTGTTGACGCTTGTAGGAACAGATGCATTATAAATCCTCCCATTCCCCACTCTTAAGTTACACACACACACACACACACACACACACACAGAAAAACAGTTTGCACAAATGGAAGTCAGTCATGGGGGAAAAAATTCCCCGCTTTAAATTGTTTAGCTCTAAGTCCAAGTTTTTTGGAATGTATCTTGGACTTATCACGAGGCCGGCCTGTACAGACACTGAACCAGTTCAGCTCTAGGAGGACTCAGCACCTGGGGACACTAACCCCAAAGAGGACCAAACCCCCAAATAAATCTGTCTTACTCTGTGTAAATGTTTTACACGGGAAAAATTTCATGAAGTCAGCTCCCTTTATCAAAGAAAGAGAGAGCTGCACAGAGGGTGCCCACCCCTCACACCTGGTAGCAAATATTTACACTGGGCTTGATAATAAACAAAAGTGTTTTTATTAAGTATAGCAAGCAGGATTTAAGAGGCTGCCAGTGAAAACAGTCAGATCAAAGTAAATTACTAAATTAAAGTAAATAATCGCCAGCTAATCATAGTCCGCTAAGAAACTTGTTTCATATAAATTCTTAACCTAAATATAAGAGGGACAGCTGTGTTAGTCTGAATCTGCAAAAGCGATGAAGAGTCCTGTGGCACTTTACAGACTAATAGATTTATTGGAGCATAAGCTTTCATGGGCAAAGATCCACTTCGTCAGATGCACGTATCTGACGAAGTGGGTCTTTGCCCATGAAAGCTTATGCTCCAATAAAGTCTATAAGGTGCCCCAGGACTCCTTGTCGCTTTAACCTAAATAGTTGTCACCCTTCCCCATGTTCAATCTTAGAAGTTTCCAGCAGGCATCTTAGGGTTTGTCTACACTGCACCGTTATTCCAGAATAATGGCCATCATTCCAGAAAAACAATACTAGCGTCCACACAGCAATTGTGTTATTTTGAAAGAAAATTGAAAACCCCATCCTAAGCCATCAGCTGTGCATGCAAAATAGCTACATACAGTAAATAACTATGAAACTTGAATTGCTTCTGCATAATTATACATGCAAAAATTGAGGCCTGGTCAAGGCTGGTTGTCTTCACACAGTGAAGTGTCAGCCTGTGGAACTCCTTGCCTGAGGAGGTTGTGAAGGCTAGGACTATAACAGAGTTTAAAAAAGAGCTAGATAAATTAATGGAGGTTAAGTCCATTAATGGCTGTTAGTCAAGATGGATAAGGAATGATGGCCCTAGACTCTGTTTGCCAGAGGGTGGAGATGGATGGCAAGAGAGAGATCGCTTGATCATTACCTGTTCACTTCACTCCCTCTGGGGCACCGGGCATTGGCCACTGTTGGCAGACAGGGTACTGCGCTGGATGGACCTTTGGTCGGACCCAGTATGGCCATTCTGTTATTCTTATGAAATAAGGGAGGGCTTTTTCCAATACTGGTATACCTCTAGGAACATAGTTAGTACATTCCTCACCCAGGCTTGGAAGGACCATACGGTGATCCAGTCAGCTTGATCCCTTCCTGGTTCTACTTGGAGAATTCAACCTCCTGGCTGGCTTGCATGTGCTGGAGCAATTACAAAGCAGACACGTGATTAATAAACAGGTCAGAGCTGTTCCTAGAACTTACTGGTCCTCTTTTAATTTCATGGATAGTCTGTCAGCCAGTCAGCGGGGGAAGAGTTAAGCTTGTGGCTCTCCTCTTAAGGGGAGGATCTGGCTTTTTGCTCACCCTGCTCACTCCAGGCCTGCGCTGACCCCTGGGTCTAGCAATATGTGCCGCAAGCAGATTCCTTGCTCAGATTTCTCCTGCATCTGCACCTCAGCTGTAGCATGGAAGCTCTGCATTGATTTAGTGTCTCTCTCTCTGCCACACCATCCTTCCCCAAAGGTGAGTTGGCCATATCACCTGTCAGCTACTCCTCCATCCTGATGTTTCGGTTCCTATTTCCTTCCTGTCCACCACAAATCACATTGCTCCTCCTCACTTGGGGAACAGGAAGAGCCCCCGATAAAACAGTCCATGAGCAGCGTGTTTAGTTCCTTGCTGGCCTTGAGGTGAAAGCATTAAATTTCTCACCAAGGAATCAGGCTGCTACCTCTTTGCCATATTTCTGAGCCCTGATTTCCTCTTCCAATCCCTCAAAGGAAAAAACTGCAAGAGCATCTTGCCTGAGAAGACACATGCCAACTGGGATGCCTTTAAAATAGCTAGTAAGGCATGCCGTAAGCCATTCCTGTGGGTAGCTTTCCTCACTTACTGTATTCAAGGCTTGTTGGAAGAATCCATAACCACCATAGTGGTGTCTGTAATATTTTAAATGTCAGAATGTTGCATTATATGTCACTAGTGGTCAAATTAAGCTAATTTGACCTTTCAACTCCAATTTTTTATCTCTTATTTTGGCATCCCGTGCAATTTGCATTCGGCAACACTGACACACAGCCTAACAAATGACTTTCTTTCCAAACTGCCTTTGAAGTAGCTGAACTTAATGGACTATAACATTTATGAACATCTGAGTTCTTCTTTCAGCAGCTGCACTGGGTTATTGATGATCTAATTGAAATGCTGGCAAATATATTCCAGTAGTACATGGAGAGCAACAGACTACTCAGAGACTCTGCAGTCTTGCAAGCGTATGTTTGGTCTGCTATTTATTAGACGCATGCAGTATATTTGCAGCTATGTTAAAACAACAAGGGAAATCTGAATAAGAGAAACCAGAGGCAAAAAATCCACACTGCCACACAAGCATCAGGCTGAGATTTATTGATCCTTTTGGGGTCCCTTTCATCTCATAGAGCACACAGAGATAGCAGCCGCAGTGTTATAAACCTGTTTCTATTTGACACTTGCAATTTACTAATATAAATCATTGTTTCTCAACCTTTTTTTATAAAGTGTGCCTTTAAAAAAAATTATAAGTAACCCCAGTACCTTCAGTTTTCAGACATACCATTTTTTTTCTACTATTGCAACACATTTCTTTAAACAACTTAATCGTAGCTGGGTGGGCAATGACATTTTTGGGTGTAAAAAGTACAAACATGATAAAATGCTCTGAAAGTTAAAACAAAAATTCAAGTTTCTCCTAATTTCAGTTGTGTTGATGTCCCCATCAGACTTTTCTTGAGTACCCCTAAGAATAATCGGATCACTGGTTGAGAAACATTGAAATAAATAACTGGGTGCAGCTTAGATCAGTCAGATGTCTAAGGATGAGAGGTTCCAAAACACACCTCATGGGCCCAACTTTCCTCCCATTGACCACGTCTATGAAAGCCCCATCCTAAGGCACCAGCAGTGCATACAAAATAGCTACATACAGTACATAACTATGAAACTTGAATTGCTTCTGCATAATTGTACATGCAAAAATTGAGGCCCAGTCAAGGCTGGTTTGGCATTTTGGCCTCTAATTTGCAGAGCAATGAGGTATTTGTAAGGAATCTCTCTCTATATATAAATAAGTTTTTCCTGCCAGATGACAAAATATTCTTGCCGGGCAACAGAATGATGTCATCTTGTCATCAGCATCAACAGGCTCTCTAAGTGAAGCGAAAGCAGCCAGGAGGGGATAGTAGGTTGAGCGTAGCGAGCAGATGGCGCAGCCCTGTCAGCCAACGGTCAGGGCAGTGTGAGTATGTGTGTGTTTCCGAGAAAAGGTTTAACGTCCGTGTCTTTACTGCTAGGACCGGGGTCCCGTCGCAGAGGGTAGCCAACAGACGCCTCTTTATAGGAAGAGCTTATTACACCTCAGATTTTAGCTGCTAGAATGCAAGATTCCTTCGCAGCGGGCAGCCTGGGAAAGACTGAGAGGTGCCCCAACGGATCTGCCACCTTGGAGTGACACAAATCCAAACACCCAAGCTCTTCCTATGCCTGTCATTTTTGACTGGCTGAAGTTCTTTTAAATTGTGCTTGGTTCTGTTACAGCAACTGAAGGAGTCAGGTTAAAGCTTAAACAGTTACAGGTTTATTAAAAAGACTTATAAAAGCATATGGTTACAATGGCTATTGCTCTATTTCTTAACTGCTAGCAAATATAGATTTAAAAAAAATAGTTACAAAGAAAATAAAGATAGAAAATAGAAATAATGGTACCAAGTGACAGCTTAATCTTTAAAGATCTCTAAATCTATGTGTACACTTAAGACAAAGGACCACATCCAGGTACAATTTTTACCCCTTTCTGTGCCTCTCGACTCCAGCGTGTCAGGCCAGGGCTGGTCTCTCAATTCCTAGGAAAGATGAATACGAGGTGGGCGTCCCCTTGGAACCTTGGGAGATCAAACACCTAACCCGACCAGCAGATAGATGGTAGATTGACACTCAGGGAAAATGTACTGCTGGACCCACCTTTATACCCCTGGGGGCCCGTATCCTCTTTCTTATCTAAGAGGCCAAATTGTACTGGTCCGTTTTGTGGCGCCAGTTCTTACAAGCAAGTTTCAAGTTAATTTACACTTGCAAGAGAGGAAAATAGCTAAATTAGGAGTGCCGGATATTCTTTTCCTGGGCGAGAGATTCCTCCCCCTGCGGACGGCTGTGTGTTCGTATCAATATGGGTTAAGTCAAGGGTACTCTTTGGCAGCCTCTTGGTCAGCAATTGGCATATCTTTGTTTACAGCCATTCACGGTCACAGCAGCCTGGGCCTTCTGCTCTGTGTGCCCTGTATGCTCCAGGCAAGCAAAAATGGATGTTACAAGGGGGGTTCCTGTCTGGGTACAAGCCCCCTAGTAATATAATAAAAAGATATTTTAATGCAAGAGCATATCTTATTCTAGACCTCATTCCCTACATACCAGGCGGTCCATAAACTTTTAAGGCTAAGTCTACACTGGCATGATTTTGCGCAAATACTTTTAACGCAAGAGTTTTTGCGTTAAAGTATTTGCGCAAGAGAGCATCTACACTGGCATGTGCCTTTGCACAAGAGATGTGCTTTTGTGCAAAAGCATCCATGCCAGTGTAGACACTCTCTTGCACAAGAAAGCTCTAATGGCCATTTTAGCCATCAGGCTTTCTTGCACAAGAAATTAATGTTGCCTGTCTACACTGGCCTCTTGAGCAAGAACAGTTGTGCAAGAGGGCTTATCCCTGAGCAGGAGCATCAGAGTATTTGTGCAAGAAGCACTGATTTCCTACATTAGAACATCAGTGTTCTTGTGCAAGTACTCGCGGCCAGTGTAGACGGGTGGCAAGATTTTGCGCAAAAGCAATTGCTTTTGCGCAAAATCTTGCCAATGTAGACACAGCCATAAATTGTCTAGTTGAATGAAAGGAATACCTGCAGGTGTTAAGATAATTTTCATGATCCAGAAAAATACTTCAAGCACACTTCCTCTGTTGTCTGCAATGGAATTGTTCTTAAAGCTACTCTGACAAAGTCAGGCCAGAGGGCTACAGGAAAGTAGTCGAGGAGAAATATATTAGCCCCAGACTAAATAGGTCCCTGTTCCCACAGTAAGCTAGCAAGGGCTAATCAAGAACCAGCAGGAACTTGTCAGAAATAATTAGGACAATCTGGCCAATTAAAACACCTGGGGCTAATTAGGAGGTTTCCAGACTTAAGGAAGCCAGACTAATCAGAAGACCTCAGGGTCAATTAAGAACCAGTTCAGACTGGTTTAAAAAAAAAGGCGTCCCTTCTGTTTGCTCAGTGTGTGAGAAAGGAGCTGAGAAGAGAAGGAGCTGTGGAGAGTCTGAGAGGAGAAAGTGCAAGCTGGTACCAGGAGGAAAGGAAAGTGCTGGAGGAGGGTTGTGGGGAAGTGGTCCAGGCAATTGTAGCTGTCACACAGCAGTTATTGGAGACATTTGCAGACAGTTACTTTCACAGGGTCCTAGGTTGGAACCCGGAATAGAGAGTGGTCCCGTGTTTCCCCATCACCCATTTAAGCACTGAAAATACTGGCTGTGGTATAGGGGTTTGCCCTGCGCTATACCACATGAAAGGGCATGGAAACTATGACTTTAGTTTCTCCTCTTTTCTCCATGCTGGCCAGTGATGAGAGCAGCTCAACAAACAGCAAGCTGGTGTCTAGCTTGAGGGCTGCTGTGAGCCTCTGAGGCAAATAAAATCCATGTGAAAGCCCAGGAACCACTAAGATTAAGGAAGGGCTTTATCACATTACCGACTTGCCTAAGTGGCTTGCTGGATTGGGTCTAATGTGAAAATAAGTGTGATTATGTGTCAGAGATCACTTTTCAGAATGCATTTGGTGTCCCACTTAACCCAGTCTTCAGGAACTTTTTTTCAGCTACTTGAGAGTCTATTTTATTATGGCATAAGCTTTTGTGAGTTGCAGCTCACTTTTGTCTGATTCATGAAGCAAAGTTGCAACTCACGAAAGCTTCTGCCATGATAAAATTGTTAGTCTTCAAGGTGGAAACAGACTCCTTGTTTTTGCTGAAACAGACTAACATGGCTACTTCTAAAACTCAAGATTCTACCGATACACTCACGGCGAGGGCTACATCTATACTGTCAGCTTCTTGCGGAAGAACAGCCATTCTTCCGCAAAAACTTGCCAGCTGTCTTCACTGCATGAGCGTTCTTCCAGAAGTAAATGTATAGTCTAGCGTTGTAAAACAGGGCTTGTTCTGGAAGAGTTATTCCTCTCCCCACGATGAATAAGCCCTCTTGTGCAAGAGTTCTTCCAGAAGAGGCCAGTGTAGACAGGCAACGTGAATTTCTTGCGCAAGAAAACCCTATGGTTAAAATGGCCATGAGAGCTTTCTTGCGCAAGAGAGCATCTACACTGGCATGGATGCTCTTGCACAAAAGCACATGGCAGTGTAGATGCTCTCTTGTGGAACAGGTTTTGCACAAGAATTCTTGTGTAAGAAGCTGCTAACGTAAACATAGCCCAAGGGCTCATCTACACTGGCCCCTTTTCCGGAAGGGGCATGTAAATTTCTTGAGTCGTAGTAGGGAAATGCGCGGGGGATTTAAATATCCCCCGCGGCATTTAAATAAAAATGTCCGCCGCTTTTTTCCGGCTTTTAAAAAAGCCGGGAAAGAGCGTCTACACTGGCCCCGATCCTCCGGAAAAAGCGCCCTTTTCCGGAGGCTCTTATTCAAAGGAAGTAGGAATAAGAGCCTCCGGAAAAGGGCGCTTTTTCCGGAGGATCGGGGCCAGTGTAGACGCTCTTTCCCGGCTTTTAAAAAAGCCGGAAAAAAGCGGCGGACATTTTTATTTAAATGCCGCGGGGGATATTTAAATCCCCCGCGCATTTCCCTACTACGACTCATGAAATTTACATGCCCCTTCCGGAAAAGGGGCCAGTGTAGACGTAGCCCAAGTGTTTAGAGAACTCATCATGCATTTTCCAAGGTGTGTGCATGACTCGGGGATCAATGATCATTCCATCTTTTCAGGACACCTTGGGAAAGGACCCAGCAGGCAGCGTCAGGGTGAGGAGAGCTTCAAACCCAGCAGGTTTCAGCCTGTGGTCCTCAGATCTAGGCGTCTGCAAACAAGGTCTAAGATGTCCAAAGGGGTCTGCACCTCCTGTTGAAATGTTTGAGGGGTGCATAAATGGAAGAAGCTTGAAAACAACTGGCTTAAAGAGACCTTTTCTTCACCTCAACTGGGTTTTGGGTCACAATTATCCTGGGATTACTTAGAAAATGGAGCTGGTTAAAAGTGGGAATTTCTGTTCCATAGGAAAGTCTGACATTTTGAAAATTGTTTCCATTCCCACTTGGCACCAGAATGAAACCATGTAACATTTCCAGCAAAATGAATTATTTGAAAAAATGTCATTTGGGGTCAATCAGAAAGGGTTGGGGTTTTTTTAGATAAAATTGATATGGTTTGTTCCAGCTTTAAAACAATAAAAATACAATAAATAGAACCAAAATCTTAAGACATTTCATGCTGATATTGCCAAAACTGAACATTTTATTCATTTATATCACGTTATTGAAAGGCTTAATTTTGATTTTTGCACTACACAAAGATGCCTGATGAACAATCCTCTATTCGCAAACAGTCATGTGACTTTCATTTGTACCACACCAAGAGTATTGTGTGGAAACAATGGTGCTTGTGAGCAAGGCAAATCACAACAGTTATAATGGTGAAGTCATCCAGGGGACATTGCTGAGCAAAATTCCATGAGATTTCAATCAAAACTCAATACCTTGGCTCTGATTCTCACTTACGTTTCAGTTTCTATTACTGTCTACACCAGTAATAGGCTTTTTCCCCCCATCACTTGAAATCCATCGGGGCTTATATACATATGGAAATGTTTTAATTGGCCATTACATGCCCCCATTGTTCCATAGAAAGGCAAATGGCACAGATGTCCTCTGATCTCTAACTACCTTGATGTCTGAAAATGCCTATTTAGGTTCCTAGTAATGTCTTTAATTCCATCTCACTCAATGTTTACCCAGCAGTCAATTGATAGCAACTGCTTAGCTTTACACTGATTGGCACATAATTAAGCACAGGAAAGAAAGTCATAATGTTTATCAGCAGCATAACTTGGATCTCCAACCATAACTGGAAAGACTTGAATGTTGTGCTATTAAAAAGAGACAAAGGATGCCGTGTTAGGTGTATTTAGGTCCTATGCCATGACTAGCTGCAGGCACTCCATTGTATTTCATTTCCTTCTGATGGGATCCAATTTATATGGGAGGGGCCATAAACCAAAACAGGATTACAGAAAAGGGGGAGAAAAATTGGGCACAAAAATATAGATGAGAGGAACTCAATGTTGTACCTTGGAGCAGTTGAAGGTTGAGCCGTTTCTGGCACTGCCCACACAGCTGGATTGACGCCGCTGGCCCGTGCTGGCTAAAAGAACCAGATAAAAATGAAAATTAATTTTCTACACCTTACTGGACACACAGAAATGGAGGATGCCACTCAAAAGGCAATCTCCCCCAAACATTTAAAAAACATTGTGCAATTTATATCTTGTGCTTGACAGAGCATCCAAAAGTAATTTCAACACCGTGTACCATGGCCGGAGCTATTTGCCGAGGGTGCCAGTCAGCGGTCTGCAGTCGCGTTACTGCTGCATAATTTCCCTTTCCTACCCAAGCTGAGGGGCTTTAAAATGCAATGTGCACTGGCCACTAGCCTCTTCCTTCTGCCGGAAAATCTAGCTGTGCCAACAAGAGGAAGGTCAAGTGACTGCTTATTGACTGTAAATCTGGGGGATCTGATGGCAGAGACGAGCTACAGTAAAAAGCTTCAGGAAGATGGATCACTGTAGCGGAAAATCTATTCTAAGAGTATTTTATTTACTATCTCTTGCATGCATTTGAGTCTCCCAAAGTGATGGGCACTAGGGCTGTCCTAGCAGAGGAATGGACGCACAGATCCGTTAGGTCTTTGTGTATATAGTCATGCCCTGAATTTTCACTCTGGGTGTTTGTATTCTTCATATAAACTTCAGTTACAGTTCCGGCTCAATTAGTTGACTAGCACCTGATTTCTTGGGGAGAAAGTGATGAGTTCTCCCTTTTGCCTCCATCTTTTCCCACCACCATTTATTTAGCCCATCTTAAATTGCATGCTATGAGAGAGTGATCTAAACAGGGAAGAAACAGAGACCGATTTGCCCTCCTACCACTCAGCAGGAAAGCAGAAGAATTTATGTTGAAGAATTGGAGCCTGAGAGATTTCAGCAACGGGGCACTAAACCAGCAAGGTATTTATGCATGTGGCTAACTTCAAGCACTGAGGAGCCTAACTGGAATCAATAATGCTTACAGTTAGTCATGTGCTTGGGTAGCTTGCTGAACTAGAGTGTTAAGAAAAAGGCTATTTATTTTCCAGAACTGTAAAAGACAATTCCACTTAATTACTGTTTAAGTAGAGAGTCTGGAATGTTACTACATAAGAGAGCAATCACTGGAATTTAACAAGCAGCTTGTCTCAAATTCTCCGAGACATTCTCACTTTATTTATTCTCAAATTCCCACTTTATTCCTAAGCAGAATGAGAGACACATCGATAAAGCTGAATTACCGACTTTTCTACAATAACACAACAACACACAGACTAGAGAATGCAATCAAACCTAACCACAGTTGTTTATGCTTAAACACCCTTCACGCACTTCTCACAGCTAAATAGCATTATTTAGCTTATAGCTTGTTATAGGCTAACCTAAGGAGGAGGGCTTAAAACTAGTTTTGACAGTGGCAGGTGACCAGAGACCAATGGTAAGTGAAAAACATGGAGACCTGGAAGATGGGTTAGAAACTGGGGGGGGGGGGTTGCATT
Organism: Pelodiscus sinensis; assembly: GCF_052426305.1. NCBI lineage: Eukaryota > Metazoa > Chordata > Testudines > Trionychidae > Pelodiscus > Pelodiscus sinensis. Next base: position 9,635,023 of record NC_143077.1, on the reverse strand, counting down.
GTGCATGGGCTGTAATTGCAGGAATAAAGGAGAAAGAAAGCAGAACAGGGGGCAAAATCAAATCAGTATCTTTGCTGTCTGTCTACAAATACAAGAAGTATGTGGAATAAACAGGTAGAACTTGAATTGCTAGTAAAACCCCCACAACTGTGACATAGTTGGTATCACATGTGGGTATGTCTACACTTCATTCCTCTTTCAAGAGAGGAATGCAAATGCAGCCGAGCAAAATTGCAAATGAAGCACGGATTTGAATTTCCCGTGCTTCATTTGCCTAATCGCATCCGGCCGCTATTTCAAAATACCCTATTTCGAAATAAAAAACGCTGTGTAGATGTGGTTATTTTGAAAGAAACCCTTTCTTTCAAAATAACTGTTAAACCTCATTTTTTTTAGCAGTAAGGGTTATTTCAAAAGAAGGGGTTTCTTTCAAAATAACCATGTCTACACAGCATTTTTTATTTCGAAATAGGATATTTTGAAATAGTGTCCAGACGCAATTATGCAAATGAAGCGCAAAAAATTTAAATCTGCGCTTCATTTGCAATTTCGCTCGGCTACATTTTGCATTCCTCGCTTGAAAGAGGAATGAAGTGTAGACATACTGCACAGAGACATAGTGGGATAATATGCATGATTGGGAGATTGATTTGCTTGCTCAGGAATAATAGGAAGAGAAAAAAGGGAGGTGATGTTGCCTTATATATTAAAAATGTATACACTTGGATTGAGATGGAAAAGAACATAGGAGACGGACTTGTTGAGAGTCTCTGGGCAAGGTTAAAAGAGGTAAAAAGCAAGGGTAATGTAGTGGTAGGGGTCTATTACAGACCACCTACCCAGGCAGAAGAGAAAAATGAGGCTTTGTTTAAACAGCTAACAAAAATCATCCAAAGCGCAGGATTTGGTGGTAATGGGGTACTTCAACTGTCCAGATATCTGTTGGTAAAATAATACAGCAGGGCACAGATCATCCAACAAGTTCTTGGTTTGTGTTGGGAGACACTTTTTTGTTTCAGAAGGTGGAGAAAGCTACTGGCGGAGAGTCTGTTCTAGATTTGATTTTAACAAATAGGGAGGAACTGCTTTAGAATTTGAAAGTGGAAGGCAGCTTTGGTGAAAGTGATCATGAAAGGACAGAGTTCATGATTCTAAAGAATGGTAGAAGGGAGAACAGCAGAATAAAGACAACGGAATTCAAGAAGGCAGACTTTAGCAAACTCAGGGAGCTGGTACGTAAGGTCCCATGAGAAGCAAGATTAAGAGGAAAAACAATTGACAAAAGTTGGCAGTTTTTCAAAGGGACATTATTGAGGGTGCAAGAGGTAACTATTCCACTGCTTAGAAAAGATAGGACATACTGCAAGGCTGTGTCTACACTGGCGCGATCTTGCGCAAAAGTGGCCACTCTTGTGCAAAAACTTGCTGCCTGTCTACACTGGCCGCGTGTTCTTGCACAAGTAAACTGACATTCTAATGTATAAAATCAGGGCTTCTTGCGCAAGAACTCTGACACTCCCGCTCAGGAATAAGCCCTCTTGTGCAAGAGCTCTTCCAGAAGAGGCCAGTGTGGACAGGCAACATGAATTTCTTGCGCAAGAAAGCCCTATGGTTAAAATAGCCATTAGAGCTTTCTTGCTCAAGAGAGCATCTACACTGGCATGGATGCTCTTGCGCAAAAGCACATCTCTTGCACAAAGGCACGTGCCAGTGTAGATGCTCTCTTCTGGAAGAGTTTTTGCAGAAGAACTCTTCCGCAAAAGAGTTTTTGCGTGAGAACGCGCCAGTGTAGATGTAGCCCCAAGATACTACTCTGTCTTAACCAGAAGATCTTGAATCATCTAAAAATCGATTTAAAAAGTAAAATCTAGGTCAAAGTACAAAGGATGACTACATACAAACAACTCATGTATACAGGGGCAAAATTAGATAGGCAAAGGTACAAAACGAGCTCAATGTAGCTAGAGACATGAAGGGTAACAGGAAAATTGTCTACGAATATATCTGAAGCAAGAGGAAAACCAATGAGAGGGTAGGTCCATTGCTCAGTGAAGAGGGAAAACCAAAACCAGAAAGTGTAGCAATGGCAGAGGTGCTTAACAACTTCTTTGTGTCAGTTTTCACCAAGAAGGTTACTGGTGATTGGATCAAGCTCGTAAGCAGGGAGGCAATGCGAAAGCACCCCTCCCATGCAAACCGGAGCCAATGGGAGCCATGAGGCTCCATAGCTATGGAACCTTTAGGTAAACAAATTGGCACAGGCTACCTAGAGACTTTCCCAAAGGTGGCCCACAGAACACAAGGGCTGTGTCTAGACTGGCAAGTTTTTCTGCAAAAGCAAGTGCTTTTGCGGAAAAACTTGCCAGCTGTCTACACTGGCCGCTTGAACTTGCACAAGAACGCTGACAATCTAATGTAAGATTGTCAGTGTTCTTGCGCAAATACTATGATGCTCCTGCTCAGGGATAAGGCCTCTTGCGCAAAAGCTTTTGCACAAGAGGGCCAGTGTAAACAGGTAAAAACTGTTTTGCGCAAAAAAGCCCCGAAGGCAAAAATGGCGATCGGGGCTTTCTTACGCAAAACTGCGTCTAGATTGGCACAGACGCTTTTCTGCAAAAAGTGCTTTTGCGCAAAAGCGTCTGTGCCTATCTAGACACTCTTTTCTGCAAATGCTTTTAACGGAAAAACTTTTCTGTTAAAAGCATTTGCGGAAAATCATGCCAGTCTAGATGCAGCCAAGGAGAAACACTTATCTAGATGGTGCTTGATCTTACTCTGAGGGCAGGGGACTGGACTTCATGTCCTCTTGAGGTCCCTTCTAGTTCTAGTGTTCTATGATTAGGGTTGCCAGATGGTTTCATCAAAAATACTGGACACACTTGACATTACATCATAATCTACATTACATCTTATTTAGAAAATACCGGACATTTCTATTTTCTCATTTCTATTTTCTCAATTTGTTTCCCGAAGAGAAAGCTCAAATACTGGGTTGTCCAGTTCAAAACTGGACACTTGGCAACCCTATCTATGATTCTATTTTTGTCAGACTTCAACTTTTATAAACTTTTTGAACTTACATTCTCTTCTGCACTCTCGCTGTAGTAATATTTTGGGAAATAGACAATAGTTCACTAAATTAATTCCCCTTCCCCCCAAAAAATCAATTCCCAGCAGAGGTGAAAGGATTTACCCTTTTCATGAGGAAAAATGGGTGTTAAACAACTTTATTCTGCTAATTTTGCAAATGGATTTTGGTTAGAAAGATTAACATTTCCACTTCTGGCTAATGTATCATGTAAATCCTAATGATAATACAGCTCCCCTTCCCTCCCAAGCTGTTAAATGATTTCCTCAGGCTCTTCACAGAATACATGCTTCATTTAAATCCTCTCTCTTCTCTCTTGCAAATAATGAAAACCAGATTCCTTCCTCAGATTTGTCACTTAAAAATTGTATTAAGAAAGGGAGCTATATGTTAAAACCATAGGAATTTTGAACCCGTTAACAGAACATTTGTCAGTGCTTTGTAGGTTCAGTTGTTATACTAAATAATTTCTTACACTTTCAATTTAATTAGCCTTCTGTTGTGAGAGGAAAGAATTCTACTATAGGTGCTCGGATTAGGAATGGATGCGTTTCAGATGGAAGATGGATGCACTGAAGGAATAACGCAGGGCAGATTAATAATACAAAACGGATTTCTACAAACTATGCTGTCACTTTACCTTAGAACCTCAGGGAAAGTCCAGGCCGAAGCTCACAGTGGAATGCAACCAGAGGGCTTGGTCTAAGTCAGGGGTGGGCAAAATCCCACCCGCCACTGTCCTGAGGCAAGAGCCTCGGGCAGGCTTCCGACCCGCTGCACATTCACACTCCACTCAACGCGGATGGCTGAACGGGCCATGTGCTCTCTCTGCCTGGCATGTGCCACTGGGAGGGGGCATTGCACGCTGCCCCGCCCCCAGCACAATCTTGCAGCTCCCATTGGCTGGTTACCAGATGATTTCAAAAAATACCGGACACACTTGATCTCAGATGGGGGTGGTGACCGGCTGGGAGAACATAAGAACATAAGAACGGCCACACTGGGTCAGACCAAAGGTCCATCCAGACCAGTATCCTGTCTGCCAACAGTGGCCAATGCTAGGTGTTCCAGAGGGAGTGAATCGAACAGGTAATGATCAAGCAATCTCTCTCCTGCCATCCATCTCCACCCTCTGACAGAGTCTAGGGACACCATTCCTTACCCATACTGGCTAATAGTCAATCTGTGGAACTCCATGCCTGAGGAGGTTGTGAAGGCTAGGACTATAACAGGGGTTAAAAGAGAACTAGATAAATTCATGGTGGTGAAGTCCATAAATGGCTATGTGCTGTGTGAAGAAGAACTTCCTTTTATTTGTTTTAAACCTGCTACCCATTTGTTTCATTTGGTGGACCCTAGTTCTTATATTATGGGAACAAGTAAATAACTTTTCCTCATTCACCTTCTCCTTACCACTCATGACTCTATAGACCTCTATCATATCCACCCTTAGTCTCCTCTTTTCCAAGCTGGAAAGTCCCAGTCTCCTTAATCTTTCCTCATATGGGACCTGTTCCAAACCCCTAATCATTTTGGTTGCCCTTCTCTGAACCTTTTCTAATGCTAGTATATCTTTTTTGAGGTGAGGAGACCACATCTGCACGCAGTATTCAAGATGCGGGCATACCATGGATTTATATAAGGGCAATAAGATATTATAAGATCTTATTCTCTAGCGGGTATGTCTACACTACAAAGTTAATTTGAAATAACAGCAGTTATTTCGAATTAACTTTAATAGTATTTACACAGGCAAACCGTTATTTCAAAATAAATTCAAAATAGTGGAGCCCTTATTTCGAATTTGGTAAACCTCATTCCACGAGGAGTAACACCAAATTCAAAACAGCTATTTCGAATTAAGTGCTGTGTAGACACTTAATTCGAAATAGGGGGCCTCCAGCCCTTCCCAGGGAGCCCTGGTGACCACTCTGGGCACAACCAGGAAAACTTACTCTCCTCTCCCCCAGCCCTGGAGACATTCAAGGGGTAGACCCAGGCCACAGTGCCTGTGCCAGCTCCAAGCCTGCCAGCCCAGAGCCAGCGGTGGCCACCGGGGCTCCTGACCCAGTGGCCCCAAAACATGAGCCAGCAAGCCACTGGCAGCCAGCCCTCCACCGCTCCCCAGGAGCAGTCTGCCAGCTCCCAGGAGCTGGAGAAGGCGGGCACCTTCCTGGGCCAGGTGGAGATCATGGACCTTATTCAGGTTGGGGGGGGATGCCCCCAACGTCCATGATCTCAGCCCTAGATGCAGGAAAGCAGCTGTCTATGGTAGAATAGCTGCCAGCCTGGCCACCAAAGGCCACATGCGAACCCAGGAGCAGGTTTGCATGAAAGTCAGGTTGGTCCGGCAAGACCCCCACCCCTGAGCCCTGAGCTTCCCCTCCCCCTTCATCCCCTTGCTTCCCCCTTCCAGCTCCTTCCTCACAGGTTTCCACCTCCCCTCTCCCACCCTCTCTCTTTCCCTCTCCCACCACCTTTTCCCAGTCTCCCCAGAGGTCCATCCCCCCCCCCCCCGTTTTATTCAGTGTGGACACACTATCTCGAAATAGCAAAACGCTATTTCGAAATAGTTTTTGTGTATAGATGCATTATTTGGAATTATCTTAATTCGAATTAACTATTTCGAATTAAGTTAATTCAAAATAGTGCTGTAATGTAGACATACCCTATCTTATTCTCTATCCCAGGGCTGGCTGGGAGGAGGGAAGGGGGAGCGGGGCTGGCCAGGGGAAATCGGGGAGGGAGGGGGAATGGCCGGCAGGAATCAGGGCTGGCCAGGAGAGGACTGGGAGGAACGGGGCTGGCCGGGGGGAACTGGCTGGCGGGGAGCGGGGCTGGTCAAGAGGCGGTAGGGAGGAGTGGGGCTGGCCAGGAGTGAGTTGGGGGGAGCAGGGCTGGCTGGGGGAGATTGGGGTAAGGAACCAGCCAGCGGGAAGCAGGGCTGGCCAGGGGGGGAGCAGGGAAGGGGGAACCAGCCGGCAGGTAGTGGGGCTGGCCCAGGCACACACAGATCCCAGGGTGGTGCTCGTCCCGCGCACGGTCCCAGCGGGGCGCATGGGCGAGTCAGGCCCCGGGGATTCCATCCTGCCCCAGCCCCACCCCCACCCTGCCCCGCCCCGCCCCCCTGCTCTCTACTGAGTAGTTGCATACTGCCTGGCTGGTAGACACGCTCAAGACGCATGCAGAGATGTACATGGCCCCTGCAACCGGCTGTTTTGAAAGACATTCGGGAGCATGGAAGGCAGAGAGCCCGAGGCTCCCACTGGGCTGCTGGCTGGGAACCGCCTAGAAAAGTACCTCTTAGCCAGGGCCTACACCTGGTACTGCACGCCCTCCCCGATCCTCTGCTCCCCACATCCCTGCCCCAGGTCACAACCCAAACTCCTGCACCCTCTCCTGCTCCTGTGCCCCAGTCTTAACTGCTCCCAGACCCTAAACCCCCCCCTCCTGGTCAGAATCCTCTCCTGCACCCCAATCTCCTACTCCCTAAGCTCTCTTCTGCACCCAACCTCCATCCCAGACCCCGCACCACCTCCATTCATATCATGGAAGAGCGTGGCTTTTGACCACTTAATTTTTGGTGGCGATCCACTCCAAGGATTTGTTATTGCCCATCCCTGGTCTAGGTCATAATGGGAGGAACCGAGTTCTGCCTGATTTCTTCCAAAACCTGTAACTCGCCTTGAAGTGACTTTAGATTGGCTCCCACTCTTAGTGGAATGTCTCCTGTAACGTGTCAAAGTTTCCTACAAACCTGGTGTTAGTCATTTTTATTTAGAGAAGTTATGCAAAAATGAGGAAGCTCCTTGAACAGCAGTAAAAGGGGAGAGTCACAAGAATGAAATGCCTGCAAGCTGCATGGAAAATGTTTACAAATGTAGTCACTGCTCACTTAACCTGGTCTCAATGAGAGCACATGCTCGCTTAAAGTTGTGCGATGCTCCCTTATAACATTGTTTGGCTGCCTGCTTTGTCCACAACTTGCAGGATTTTCTGGAATTGCAGCTTGTCCTCGTGGGGGCTTGGAACCATGGTGGAACGGCAGCCCCACTAAGTTCCCTGTAAGGTATGCAACTGGGCAGCTGCAGTTCAGCTACTCCTTCCCGCACTGCCCTGCTGCTCCTGCCCTCTGCCTTGCAGCTGATGCCAGGTGCCTCCTACTTCTTCTGTGTGGGGTGGGGAGTGCTGATGTCTGGATGTCTCCTCCCCCCACTCCTTCGAGTTCCCCGCTCCCTAACCCATCTCCACAAAGAATAGTCTGGTGTCTGAACTTCCTGGCATACTTCCATGGGCCATATAATTGAAGTGGGGCCAGCATACTTAAAGGGGCAATACACATCTCTGTCTGTCCCGTCCCCCCCCAACACACATATACACAGTGTGTCTGTCTCTCCCATCCACCCATCCCTTGACATAATGCAGCCACGTATGCCCCGTCCTGAGGACAGAGTGGTGCACTCCAACAGAGAGAGTGGTACACTCCAACAGGAGACTGTAGATTCATCATCATGATCAGTTTCTGCAGGGAAGTGTTTGCAGTCACTGCCCTGTGTGTATTGTGTTTCCTCCCTCCCGCCTCAGTCCAGGCTGCTGCTACAGTGTAAAGCTACCTGAACAGCAACATGAGGGCTCAGCCAAGTGCTAGCTCAGCATTTAGCAGCAAAACATTCCTTGGGAAATATTCCACCCTCTGACTCCACCATCTCAACCACACGTCACAGCCATCATTGCGGTGTGCAGTACTACATTGTTTAAAAGGTACACTGTGTATGTGTATACCGCCTTTAGTCTGCTGGAAAAAAAAAAACCTGGAACATGACTTCCCCTATTTACACTAATTCTAATGGGGAAATTGGAGTTGCTTAACATTGTCATGCTTAAAGTAGCATTTTTCAAAAACACTAGCGGGCTTCCCCCTGTGCTTGCTACACTTGCCAATCGCCCTCTCTCTGGCGGCTTTCGCAGCCAGAGAGTGTGAGAGTATGATGATGTCATTCTGTTGCCCAGCCGGAAAAACTTTTTTATATATATCAAGAGCGATAACATTAAGTGAGGAGTTACTGTGCCATGATGAGGAACTCAAATTAAAGGCATCCCTCCCAAAAAACACCATTTACAAAACACAGTAAGAAAACCACCACGTCCCACCATGGCTAAACAACAGAGTAAAGAAATAGTTAGAGGCAACAAGGCAACCTTTAAATATCGGAAGTCAAATCCTGCTGAGGAAAATAGAAAGAAGTATAAACTCTGGCAAGTCCCATGTGAACATATAATTAAACCAGCTAAAAAAAAAGAACTTGCAGAGCAACTAGTAAAAGACACAAAAACTAAGGGCAAAAAATGTAAGTACATCACAATGAGGAAGCCTGGCAAATAATCAGAGATCACTAGATGATCAAGGTGCCAAAGAAGCATTCAAGAAAGACAAGGTCATTGCAGAGAAATTAAATGAATTCTACGCATTGATCTTCACTGTAGAGGTTGTAAGAGAGTTCTCCACACCTGAGCTCTTCATGTTAAGTGACAAATCTGAGGAACTGTCTTGGATTGAGTTATCAGTAGAGGGTTTGGAACAAACAGAAAAACTGTAGTGTCACCAAGATCATATGGTAGTCACCTAAGAGTTCAGAAGGAACGCAAAGATAAAATCCCAGAACTACTAACTGGTATGTAACTTATCATTTAAATCCTGACAATTATAGGGTGATAAGTCTAACTTCTGTACCAAACAAGTTTATTAAAACTATAGTAAAGAATAGAAATATCAGACACATAGATGAACACGATTTTGTGGGGGAAATAACTTGGATGCCATAGTGGCACATACAAACAAGCCACAAACTCAGTACTGGTGCACAACACAAAATTTATTGTGGTCATGGGAGGAAACTCTTAGAGGGAACACTTCCCGCAGCCTCTCCACCCCCGAGTTAATGTCACACACATTGGGTTAATGCAATTGCAGGATAGTTGCATGAGGGGGGGGTTGGTGAGGGCCAAACTAATCCCTATTGGTAAGAGAATGGTGGGAAAAGTGCTTTGGGGGGAGGGGTCACATGAACACCTTTTATTTCTGGTCATGTGTCCATATTTCTCCGAATGTGTTACCTCCAGAGGCGTGGCTAATGGGAGTCGGGGGTGTGGCTAATGGGGGGTCAAAGAGTACATTTTTAAAAAATTCTTTGGGTACACACCCTAATGAAATGCGCTGCGCACGCCCCTGGGAGTAACCATGTTAGTCTGTAACTTTAAAAACAATGAGCAGTCCTGTGGCACCTTATGGTAATTATCTGACCTCAATTACATCCAAACACCTCGCAATCTTTGATGCATTTGTCCTCACAGCACCTCCAGGACAGAGGGAATTGCTGCTATCCCTATTTGACAGATGGGGAACTAGTGACTTTTCCAAGTAGTCTGGGGCAGAACAGGTAACTAAATCAAGGTCTCCCACATCACAGGCCAACACCCTAACCACTGTACCCTGCTGCCTTTCCGTCAGAGAGCTGTTCTTGTGCAGTTCTTACTTCCAACAAAGGATTCTAAGGTCTGAACAGCTTTGTGGAAGGGTCTGAATTTCTGAAGGTGTCTCCAAACCAAATGTCAGAAATTTCTAAGGCTCCCCCACTGCTAGAGCAGAATTCGCATTACAGTTTCATGTGCCAGACTATCAGACAATTCTTTTTTTTTACAACAGTTTTTAGTTCCTAAGTGAACACAGCATGTTTTATGATCTGCATTTCCCTGCTTTGATCATCCGTTCTGCATATCAGTTTTCATGTTTAGCGGTACAGAAGAATATGTAATGAATGCAAATGTAACGCCTTCAGAGATTAATGTCTAGACTTCAGAGCCTAATCCTCTCCAATCTTACACCCCAATACAATGTTTTCATATTTAATACATTCTCAGGGATTTTGCTTTTATAAATAATAAACTAATCTCATCTTCGATGCCTCGCCTTCCAGTTTAGTAGCAAACTAAAGCAAGACTCTCGGAGCTCAAAGAAATCGATTTAACCCGCATTAACCACCTCCCCCCAGATAAAAGCTTTTCAGCCTGGGCAGTTGTTTCTTTCTGAAACAATCGTGCAATGCATAGGTGAGAGCCATGGAAGTCTCTCTGCATGGGAACAAGGGCAGAGCTGGGCATGGAGAACAGAGTTCCTTTGTGAATTTGACACCTTGGGGCATCCTGCACCAAAAAATTAAATGCTTGGTGCGCAATATTTTAAAATTCTGCAAATGTTATTTGTCAGAATAATACTATATAATCACACTGGTTTATTTTGGTAATTTATTTCAAAATACCTGCCAGCAAATATGTCTGTAACAATACAAATTCCCCAGGTCTGTGTCTAGACTGGCCAGTTTTTCCAGAAAATCAGCCGCTTTTCCGGAAAAACTTGCCAGCTGTCTACACTGGTCGCTTGAATTTCCGCAAAAGCACTGACTTCCTACTGTAAGAAATCAGTGCTTTTTGCGGAAATACTATGCTGCTCCCATTCAGGCAAAACTTTTGCGCAAAAGGGCCAGTGTAGAGAGCTGAGATTTGTTTTCCGCAAAAAAGCCCCGATCATGAAAATGGCAATTGGGGCTTTTTTGCGCAAAAGCGCGTCTAGATTGGCCACGGATGCTTTTCTGCAAAAAGTGCTGTTGCGGAAAAGCATCCTGCCAATCTAGACGCTCTTTTCCGAAAATGCTTTTAACGGAAAACTTTTCCGTTAAAAGCATTTCCGGAAAATCATGCCAGTCAACACGTAGCCCAGGAGTAGAGAGTTAAAGAAACTCCTACAACAACCCAGTTCCTGATTTTCTGCCCGCTTCCTCACCGAGCCCAGCCAAGAACCCAGCCACTTCCATTGTTTCACCCTTATTAGAGCCCAGGGATCCAGAGGGAGAAACACCCTCATGCTGATTCCCAAGCCTGCAAAGAGTTTCCTGTGTGCAGTTGCCTCCAGCTACTGGGAACCTTCTAGTTCCCTCCCAGTCTCTCTTTCAATTGTGAACTGTTCTCTGCCCAGTCTAGCGGCCCCTAGTGGCAGCCAACATCTCTACAGCCTCCTTCAGTGGGGGAAAAAGGGAAATTCTGCACGCAAAACATTGATTTCTGCGAAATTTTGTGTGATGCAGTGGTGCAGAATTTCCTCAAGAGTAGAATACGTGAAATGCTGCTTGTGTTGCAGTGAGGGAAAACTCTATTTCTCAAAAGAATAAACCAAGAAAACAGGGTGGTTTTGACTAAGTTTTTTTGTTTTGAGTGTCTCACACTTAGATGGTTGCAAAATCAAAGAAGCAAGTGAAAGCAAAGGAGTCCCTTGCAAACAGAAGCTCTAATTTGGCTCCTTATCCAGACTGCCAAATCCCTGGGCCAGATTCTGTTCTCATTTATCCTAGTGTGAAGTTTAAGGGCCTGGGGTTAAAGTCCAGCATGAGTGTAAGCATTTTGCTGGGTCAGGACTTTTCAGAGAAATCTTGTACTGACCCAGCCCACACAGAATAGTACAACACATTCATTTCATGGTAATCAGTAACACAAAAACCACACAAGACCCTAACATTCATTTTTAGTAACAGTGAATAACAACAATCCACCGTGCAGTGCTACTCCCTGTATAAAGATGTACTGAACTGCCCTGAATTATTACAGACTAATATGCAGTCTGCCATATTGCAGGGGATAATAATTAACAGCTCTAAACTTAATGCTGGAATCACTATCTAGGTTGCAAAAGAAATGAAGCGGAAAGTAACCTTGATTGCTCAAGACCATCTGGCTCCATATACAAGAGCATCATGTAGCAGCATGGGGAAAAGGCAAAGAAGGCAGAATAGATGTTGTGGCGACCACCGGCGATTCCTCCAGCTCCTGACCGGGGACATGAGTAAGAAGCAATACACTGTCGCTGAAATAACTGGGGCTAAGATGAGCATGAGTCATAATGTGGACCTGCCATGAGTCCTACTCTTATTCCCACAGGGTATGTCTACACTACCCCGCTAGTTCGAACTAGCGGGGTAATGTAGGCATACCGCAATTGCAAATGAAGCCCGGGATTTGAATTTCCTGGGCTTCATTTGCATAAGCGGGGTGCCGCCATTTTTAAATCCCCGCTGGTTCGAACCCCGTGCCGCGCGGCTACACGCGGCACGAACTCGGTAGTTCGAACTAGGCTTCCTAGTTCGAACTACCGTTACTCCTCGTGGAATGAGGAGTAACGGTAGGCTTCCTAGTTCGAACTACCGAGTTCGTGCCGCGTGTAGCCGCGCGGCACGGGGTTCGAACCAGCGGGGATTTAAAAATGGCGGCGCCCCGCTTATGCAAATGAAGCCCAGGAAATTCAAATCCCGGGCTTCATTTGCAATTGTGGTATGCCTACATTATCCTCCTATTTCGAAATAGGAGGGTAGTGTAGACATACCCATAGGGTAGATGAATGAAACAAAAGTTTCGGTGTCCACAGAATGCGCCAAGAGGAGAAAGCAATTGCAAATGGGGCCCAATGCTGCTTTGAAAGCTCCTTCTCATTTTCTCCTAGGCTATGTCTACACAGCTTCCCTCTTGAGCAAAAGTCTATGCAAATGAAGTGCAGATTAGCATATTGCCGCACTTCCTTTGCATATTTAATTAGGAGCTGTTTTTGCGCAAGAGCCGTTCTTCCTCATTTTTTCATGAAGAACAGTAACAATCAAAAAATTACAAACAAAATGTCTGAAATTCCTCCACGTGCCTAAATACAGGAGGCTGCAGCATCCTTTATGTCAACGTCTGGTCACATTTCCTAAGGACTCAGGCTTTGAGTCAGCAAGACACTTTAGTCCTTGCATAAATCTGAGAATGTGAATAGCCCCGTTGTCATCCGTGGGGCTAATCGCTTTCAAGTCAGGTGTGCTCTGAAGTTACCCAAATCAGGGCCTAAAGCAACGAGGTTGTAGAGAAGCGAAATGGCTTTTTGTACCACTGACTTTAAATCACCTAGAGCCATGTTTCTCAAACTATGGGTCCCAACCCCCCTGGGGTCACAAGCAACTTAGAGCGGGTTTGCAGCAACTTAGAGGGGGTTGTGGTATCACCAATTTTGAGAACCCCGACCTAGAGAATTTAGTGGAGAATGGCATTTGTATGGAGAATTATACCCTCGAATTCCAGAGAGTGCTTGAAACACTCTTGGAAAAAGGGAATACTCTTGTTAAATTTCCATGGTGGAAGGAAACATCGAGCTAGATGAGGACATTACCGTGTCTCTTGAAATAAAGGGCAGCATCTTATTGTGCTGCCTCATCCAGGAGCAATCCAGACAGGAGAGTCTGACTTCTGCTCCACAGGTGTAGGGCAAACACTCCGCTTTCTCAATATACAAGCATTGTCTGATATTTATCATCTGTTTGTATTCTTTTGGGGCATTGCTCACCGTCTCTTTTCTACACGTCATAGTCCACAGATGAGGCATCTCATCTGGCTTCCAAATTTATGAATCATCTTACTCAGGTCAGCTTTTAAATAGCCATCCACCAAAGAAATGCCAGCCGAAGAGGAATGTCGTTGATTCTGCTCTCTCTGAATCACAGAATCATAGAACACTAGAACTGAAAGGGACTTGGAGAGGTCATCGAGTCCAGTCCCCTGCCTTCATGGCAGGACCCAGCACCCTGATAGATGTCTATCTAACCTGCTCTTAAATATCTCCAGAGATGGCCGATACCACAAGCTCCCTAGGCAATTTATTCCAGTGTTTAACCACCCTGACAGTTAGGAAGTGTTTCCTAATGTCCAACCTAAACCTCCCTTGCTGCAGTTTAATCCCATTGCTTCTTGTCCTGTCCTCAGAGGCCAAGGAGAACAATTTTTCTCCCTCCTCCTTGTAACACCCTTTTAGATACCTGAAAATCGCTATCATGCCGCCTCTCAGTCGTCTCCGTTCCAAATTAAACGAGCCCAATTCTTTCAGTCTTCCCTCATAGGTCATTCTCTAGACCTAGAAGTGATTCGCCCAAACCTGAAGGCTCAGCACAGTGGACAAAACATTGGCCTTGCAAACGCTCACCCATAGGAGAAGCTTTGCCTACAGGAGTCCTCTCATTGAGGGCAGCGAGGCCGTTCCCTCAAGTCACGGTTATGCTTTTGCTTAAAAGTTTTGCAGGACCAGAGCTTCAGTGACTCCTTCAGGAGCCGTGGGGCCTAGGTGGGAGTCAGACTGTCTGTCAAGCTATCATTCTGATGCCATCTATCTGCACCAACGTGAGAGTGAAAAACTAAAAAGGATCTCATTTCAGTATTTCCTATTCAAAAAGAAAAGGGTCCCTTGCCTCTTATTGCATAGAGTTCTTGGAAGAACTGCTTTTTCAATGGATGGCCATGCCCTAATTAGGTGTTTGGTTTTGTTTTCCTAAGAGCCATGTTTCCCTGCACACAGAGTTTTGTTCCTAGTAAAGTCAGAGAAGCGAGATGATTCGCTGGCAATTCGAGGCTGGCGTTATTTTTGTTTCTGCGAAAGCAGGCCGAGGCTTTGCATTTCCTTCCAGGCACGACGTCCCTCTCGGTGATTTAAAATTAATGGAAGGCAGGCATCAAACGTGGATTGCATTAAGCCTGGGAGCTCCTCAACGTCTGCATCTCGTTGGTTTGCCCTGGGAGCTGTGGCATGACGGCTCCGGGAGCAAGCCAACCAGCAGAGAGAGAGCTCACCACGGTCGGTCGGAATGCCAAATTCAGAGCTGATTCCCAGCTGACAGCCTGGAACAAAGGGGAAAGAATCCCATTTTGTCTCCTGTAATATTTGTTACCAAGGCAGCAAGAAAACAAGCTTCACCTTTAATACAATAGGCCTGGGAACATAGCTTCCTAAATGTCTCAGGACTGACCTGTTCATAAGGAGACTATTGACAGAGGCATTACTGTATTTATCACTCCTACTCCCAGCTCTTACCATGATCATTCCCAGAGAGAGGTAGCAGCCTGGTGTTTCACATGCATGTATGCTGGTACTGATTCGACTGTTCTCCTCCTTCCCCGGGCCCTGAGGACAGCACAGCCGACTCGAGGGAGGAGGGGACAGTATAATTGAGCACAGCATGAGACTACTTCCTTTTGAGAAAAAAAAAGGAGAAAAAAAAAGAATCCCACAAGCCGAAGCCAAGCTGAACTGTTTCTGGGTCAGGAAGAAAAGCAGCTTCTTTGCATGAACTTTTCTGGCTAGTTCTACCCTGTGCACAAGCATTGGTATGATGGGTTTTCACGACAACCAGCTCTACCTGTGCCAGACCGGCTCGTGTTCATTCCTTCTGGGGCACCTGGCCTTGGCCACTGTGGGAAGGCAGAATACTGGTCTGGACGGATCCTGGGTCTGACGCAGTGATGATGGAAAAGAAACAGAAGTGAAAGTAAGCTGGGGTGCCTCAGTGCAGTGCTCTGGCAAGAAGCTGGCCAACGGAGGCACTCAGCTGCAGGAGGAGGTGCAGCGCACCCCCAGCCTGGCTCCTGGGGCTTCCTGCAGGCTACCGCTCTAAGCAGCAGGCCGCTAGGCTGGTGAAAGGGGCTGGATGAGGGTGCAACCTCCCATCCGGAACTGTCCAGCCCTGAGTCCCCTGCCCTGGATGCCATTTCGGGATGGCGGGAGGCTACAATCACACATACCAGGTCCATGTTGCTTTTCTTCTCCTTTCCCAGACTGCCAGGGAGCAAGGGGAAAGTGCACAGTTTGCCCCTTCCCTGGGCAGCCAGGAGCAAGAGGAATGCAGCAGGCTCTGCACTTTCCCATTGCTCCCTAAGGGTATGTCTAGACTGCATCTCTCTGTCGGCAGAGGGATGCAGTCTAGACATACCCTAACATTCTGGGCAAGAAAAAGAGCAACAGGGAATCAGTATGTGCAGCTGCAACCCCCCCTGCCCTCCCAAAATGGCCCCCTTGCTCCCCCCCGCACTCACCCCTAAACACACCCAGCCCCCTTCCCTGAGCCCCCTGCCCTGACTCCTGCACCCCTACATCTCCCTGTTGTGAGCCCCCACATTCCTCAGCCTCCTGCTCTGCCTTGCCACACCCCAGCCCTCTGCCCTGACCCCCTCCTCACACCCTCAACCCTGACTCCTGAACCCCCACGTCTCCCAACCCTGACTCCTGCACTGAACTCCTCCTCACCCCAAACTCTTCTCCTGACTCATGCTACGCCCCCATTCCTACATCCTGCCCTGGGACTCCGGGGGGATGAGGGTGCAACATGACAGTACATGTAAGAAACTTAAGTTACTTTCATCCCTGAATGAACCCAGTGCTCTGATACATCTTCCCCAATCTTTCCGCACTTATTGTCTTCCATAGCAAGAGGAAGAGGCTCTCCCGGAGCCAGAAACCAGATAGGCCCATGCTGTGTTCCTGGCTCTTCCTCACATGCATGTGTCCTTGGACACATTTTCAGAAACGCTCAGGGCTGGATTGCCACATGCTCAGTCCCCGCACTCAGGGCCAGGTTTCAGAAGGACCTCAGCCCCCATTCAGATGCCAGAATTAAGGCGAGGTTCTCAGAGGTGCTCAACAAGATGAGCTCTAGCTGGTGTGCCTGAGCCAAAGCCCAGTACAATCAATGGCAGTCTTCCGCCGACCTCAGTGGGTTTTGGTTCCGACTCTATAATTTTCTGCTTCCATTTCCACCAGCACCATGGGAGTAACAATATCATCTGTCAGGGCTATTGCAGGGACATGCTTATGAGGCACTCAGGGATTGCAAGGAAACTTTGTGCCCATGAATAAATTGGGTCCTAGTCTACAGCAGGCAAAAATCCTCTAGGTCCCAAATAATGCCAAGATCAATTTCTCCCTCTGCTTCCCAAAGGAGAGCAGCTACTGCTCAAGCAGAGACACCTAGGTGCTCTAGACCAGTGTTTCTCAACCTTTTTTTATAAACTACCCATTTAAAAAAAATCTAAGTACCCTCAGTACCTACAGTTTTCAGACACACACATTTTTTTCTACCATTGCAACACATTTGTTTAAACAACTTAGACTTTGTCTAGACTGCATCCCTCTGTTGGCAGAGGGATGCAGATTAGGCATGTTGACATTGCAAATGAAGTGGGGATTTAAATATCCCGTGCTTAATTTGCATAAAAATGGGCGCCGTTTTTGCCGACTCAGCACTTTGTCGGCAAAAAGCGGCAGTCTAGAGGAGGATCTGTCGAGAAAGAAAGCCTTCCTTTATGACTCCTGCAAGGAGGTTTACAGGATCTGTCGAAAAAGGCTTTCTTTCTCGACAGATCCCCCTCCAGACTTCCGCTTTTTGCTGACAAAGAGCTGAGTCGGCAAAACGTGGTGGCCATTTTTAACGACATTCCTCTTCGGCTGGCATGGGTACTCATACCATTGGTTGAGAAACACTGCGCTAGACCTAGACCGTGATCGTGATCAGAAAGCCCTGTGGAAGCAGAGCTAGTCAGGAGTTTCAAAATGAAATGTTTCCTCCCCCCCATTGGAAAATGCTCATTTGTCAAAACCAAACCTGTTCCCGGGGAAGGGTCAGTTCTGCCAGTTTTCCCCTTTCAAAACCAATTTGAAAAAAAAAGCATCAAATTTCTCAAAATGCGCCATGTTAACATTTTCAGAATGAAAAAGTTCTACTGTGGGCATTGACATGTTTATAAAATGGAATTCCAATTCTAGTAAAATAACGCAAAAACAAAAGTGGTTGAAATCAAAATGAAACATTTCAAGTGACCCAACCTGGAGGAAAAAAATTGGTCATTCTGTTCATAAACATTTTAGAGATTTTTTACTTTTTTGTCCTGATTCAGTACAAAGATCTCATAGATTTTTCCCAGCTGAGAATATCAGTCTTTGCCCATCGCTGACTGTTCATCCATCCTTCCCTGGATTCCTCCAACAATGTTCAGCACTCAGGGCAGCAAGGTACACATCTCTGATGGAAAGTTGATAGGAATCAGACATAAAACTCTTATTTTCACCTCCATATCGCATAGCATATTCCTCTGTTCCATATACCTCCCAGCCCCTCTCCTAGTCCTGCAAGAACCACAACACATTCACCTCCAGCTCCATCCATCCCTGGACGTTCACACTGTCGCACGTAGCTCAAAATAAGATACGCACATTGCGTAGCTTATTTCGAGATAGCCTGTCTGCACAGTGCCAAATTTCTAAATAGACTGCTATTCCAACATCCTCCTTATTCTTCATGCAATGAAGTTTACAGGAAGCCGGAATAAGATGCCCATTATTTCCAACATATTTCGAAATAACGGGCGAGCTGTTAACACGCCGCTGTGTAGACGTACCCTGAGAGATCATTGCTCTTCTCCCAGTCCAATACAGCCTGTGGGCTGGCCTACGTGCACTGGTCCAGGGCTGCAGACAGCTCTGTAGAAAGCGACAGCATGAACTCCTTTCCCACTGCTGATTTTACAGGCTGCTTCCGTCCATAGCCTCAGGTCCCAGGATGTCCTGTAAAGCGATGCAGCATGACAAACACAACCTGACGTGATGCCAAACAACAAAGTACACCTGGGAAAGCTGATAATGGAAAGTGTTTGGAAACTTGTCTCGATAAAGCACTGTCAACGAATGTTTTCAGCTACCCTAGGTTGTTTTCTTGCCTGCAGAGATACCAGGTAGTTTTCCAGCCATCGGCAATATCTAGCCTTAGATATTAAAGAGCTGCCCAGCTCCTGACAGCATGTTTTCTAAGCTCTGGGATCTGTCGCTTAGGAGGGAGTCAGGGGAAGGGATATTTCAGCAGTGTGCACAATATGGAAAAGTTCTGACCATATTTTAGAACATCTGCTATGCTGACTCTTCCTTCTAATAGGAGCAAAGCAGAAGCGCAGAAGCGTAAGGCACAAATACAGGCTCAGCTGGCACTGCGAGATATTGGAACATATCTGCTTTATGTTGTCCAGAAATCTGCAGTAAAGATTTCTTTCCTGGGAGAAGAGTGAGCCAGCCCCAGGGAATGTCTTCAACATGGGCTGGATTGGCAGGCAGCGATAGACCCATCAGTGGTTGATTTATAGTGTCTAGTGACTGCCAAGCACTCTACCATCAACTCCGGTGCTCCACCAAAATGAGACGATTTAGTGGAGTTGACGGGAGAACATCAGCTATTGACAGGGCCATCCTTACCCACACACAGAATATGCAGCTGTGTAGGGGCACCTGAAAATCTGGGGCACCGCTGGGTCTCAATGTCCACTCACCTGCCACTTCCTAGCCCTGTTCTGTGGTTCTGCTTCCTCTGGAGTAGTTCTAGTTAATTCAAAACTGAAAAAGCCTGCCAAAGCAATGAGCAGAACACAAAGGATGTGTCTACACAGCAAGGTTTAACTCGAAATCAGCTACGCAACTTCAGCTACGTCAGTTGCATAGCTTATTTTGAAATTGAAATTGAGAGCATCTACACACACTTATTCCAAAACAAAGCACTCTTCCTCTGGCTTCCCTTACTCCTCGTACCATGAAGGTGACAGGAGTTGGAGTAAGAAGTCCTCCCGCTTGACAGTATCTTGACATGATTTCGAAAGAACTGCCTGCTGTATGGACGTGGACGACGTTATTTCAAAATAATGTTGCTGTGTACCCTGAAAGAGCTATTTGAGTGGTAATGAATCCATTTAACAAGCATTTGCCAACCCCAGGTATAATACTGTTCCTGAATTTCCTGTGTTAGTCGATAGGACCTGAGTTTAAAATTTCCTTTAAAGCCAGCTCATTAGTGTGTTACTGAAGATTATAAAATCACACCTCTAAAAAATCATCTCCTCCGGTGGGCTGTCATTGGGGATAGGAGCACCAGTTTAATAGCACTGTGTAGAGCTCCATAAATCCTAAGGACGTCCCTCGCTGTCTATTTACTGCTCTGAAGACACCGCAGTAAGCAGACCTAACTACATTGGCTTCAGCTACATTATTCACATAGCTGAAATTGCCTCCCTCGAATTGATGGCCCACGGTAGTATAGACAAGATCAGGAGCGGCCCGAGGTGGGCTGTGGCAGCTGGCGCCCCAGGTGGAAGGAGTGATCGGCGCCCCCACCTGCACAGCTGTCAATGGCCGTGACGTAGTCATCGAGCGCCCGGGTGCCCCATGATGTCATCATCGGGTGTCCCAAGCCAGTGGCGACCTAGGCAACCGCCGACTCTGCCTAGGCTCATGGGCCACCCCTGGACAAGATTAAAGATTGCACCAAACCTCTTCTGTGGAGCTCTCTGCCTGGTCAGTTGTAATGAGGAAAGCCAATGTCCTGAAGAGATGTGTTTCCCATAGAGCCAAAGGCACGAATCTCCATGCCTCATAGCATATTCCTCTACTCCGCATGCATCCCAGCCCCACTCCTGGACCTGCAAGAACCACAACACACTCACCTTCAGCTTCATCCATCTCTGGGCTCCTAAACCCTGAGTGAACAAAACATGTAGGCTGTGTCTACACTGTCCACTTATTCCAGAAAATCAGCCGCTTTTCTGGAATAACTTGCCAGCTGTCTACACTGGTCCCTTGAATTTCCGGGAAAGCACTGACGATCTACTGTAAGAAATCAGCCACTTTTCCAGAAATACTATGCTGCTCCCGTTTGGGCAAAAGTCCTTTCTCCGGAAAACTGTTCCAGAAAAGGGCCAGTGTACACAGCACAGTAGTGTTTTCTGCAAAAAAGCCCCGATCGCGAAAATGACCATCAGGGCTTTTTTGCGGAAAAGCGCGTCTAGATTGGCCACGGACACTTTTCCGGAAAAAGTGCTTTTCCGGAAAAGCATCCTGCCAATGTAGATGCGCTTTTTCCGGAAATACTTATAACGGAAAACTACCGTTTTAAGCATTTCCGGAAAAGGGTGCCAGTGTAGATGTAGCCGTTAAGTACATGCTACATCCCAAAAGACTTCAGGAGGAGTTAAGCATGTCAGTTCATAGATTGTAAGACCAGAAGGGATCATTGCAATCATCTTGTCTGAGCCAAAAGAGAAGGCTCAGAGAACTTCTGCCTGCGTAACACAGGCCAGAGGACTTCTGCAAAATCATTCCTGGAGCAGATATTTTCAACAAAATATCCCATCTTGATTTACAATTTGTCATTGCTGGAGAGAGCATCACAATCCTTGGTAAACTGTTCAAGTGTATTTAAGCGTTTTTTCTTGAGTAGGGATGAAATGCTCACATGCTTTAAATTAAGCATGTGCTCACGTCGATCCCTGCTCAGCAAAGCAGTTAAGCACATGCTTAAGTCCCATTGAGGTCCATTGGGATTTAAGCATATGCTTACAGTTAACTAAATTAGGGGCTTAGTTTGGTTGAGTTTTAGGCACAGCTAAGCCTATGTACTCTTTGTCAGAAGGTGCTGGGATGGGTTTATGGGTTTTTAAGAGTCCGGCGAGACGGGGATTTAAAACCATGCGACTATTTATTGGATTCTATCCCCACTGCGTAAATATTGCATATAATTTGCTTGTGTAACTGACTAAATTTAATCCAAATAGGAAAGTCTGGTCTGTGTCCATTCTAAATGTGATTTGTCGCAAATGTGCTTAATAATTGATAGTAAATTCTGGAAACAAAGTTTTAATTAATTTATTTGCATTTATTTGTGGGCAATCACTTTAGACCTAAACACTGTTGTTGCTCACTGGAAGTCATTAAACTGTGCCGAGCAGTTTCCAAAAATGTTTATCACTTTTAAATCATTTGTAAAGACAAGTAAATAAAAAAAACTGGGTTACTCTATATCAATTATTTAAAGCTGCTGAGAAAGGGCCGTTTTCTGATTAAACCTTACATGAGTTTTTCTTACTCAGTGATTTCTCTCTACTCAGTCAAGTAATCCATTTGAGTTCTGTCAGGCTCCTCCCAGTAGTAAATGTTTGCATAATCAAGCCAGAATTATTTCTCCTCTTTCTAACCAAACAGATTTTCTTTGTGAGAGGAAATGCTGCTTATTTTAGAGAGAACTGGCAACCTCTGCTCCTCTCCATCTGAGGCTCTTTCCTCTTTAATCTCCCCCCTCAATCACTATTGTAAGGGAAAGAAAAGCCCCCAAGCCACACTGGGCAGAATCTTGGAAATAACCTTTTTCATCTCAAAGATCCGGCTGAATTTTAGATAAAAAGGCAGCTTCCCTTTCAATAATGCATTTCCCCCTCAGCTCCCTTGCTATCAAAATAAGTTTCCCAGAAAAGAAAGCTCAAAAGATGACACTTCCCCAAATTCAGAGTGCAGAACTGACGTTCAAGCCTGTCAGATGAATTTCAGCCTATTTTTTTTTAAAGGGCCTTTTTCTTGTGTTTCTGAGGCCCCTCAGGAGAAGCGAGGGCACTGGACATTGTTTTAAATCAGGACATTGGGAAGAAGGGTCACTTACCCATCATGCCGCACACCCACTCCAGCCTGAAGCTCAGATTATAACTAAGCATGTAGAATTCAGGCTCCAGGAGGGGAGCTGAAAATACTCTGTTGCATTGTTGGTCATGAAAAAAAGGGAAGGCAGTTTGCATAATCCTTCCCTTTGGCGCAGCCACTCTTTGGGTCTTGAAACCCCACGAGAGAATTTGCTTGAGCAGGCAAAGCAAACACTGGCTAGATTCTACCAGCCGTTCTTCTTGTACCATTTATCTCCAGTAACACCCTTCACATGCTGGGCACTTCACCAAGGCAAAGGAAGGCATGGCCCTGGTCCCTGATCTAAAAGGCCAAGCAAACCAATAGAGCATCAGCGGTAAGGAAGTTGCATGCAGTAAAGTGATCAAGGAGTTGATTGATTTTCTGTTTGTCTCTATAGTGAGGCAGCTTGGCCTCCTTCTGACCTGGAAGGGGAAGAATGCCCCAGGACACCCCGGTGGGCAGGGCCAGCGTAACTCTGCCCCACCCCCAGGAAACAGAAGGGTGGGGCTAGAAGTATAAAGGGTGGAGCTAAGAGCTCAGCCACAAAGGAAGTCAGACAGTTTGCCCAAGCGCCGAAGGGTATGTCTACACTTGCACCCTCTTTCGAGAGAGGGATGCAAATGCAGCTGAGCGAAATTCCAAATGAAGCGCAGATTTAAATTTCCCACGCTTCATTTGCATAATCGCGGACCGCCGCTATTTCGAAATACCCTATTTCGAAATAACAAACGCTGTGTAGACGCGGTTATTTCGGGAGAAACCCCTTCTTCCAAAATAATCAGTAAACCTCATTGTATGAGAAGGAAAGCTTGGCTGAGGAGAGAAGAATTGGACTGGGCTACCAGGACCGCTGGCAGGCCCAGAAGCCTGGCCAGAACCATCAGGACTCCCAATCTGCTTCTCTGTAATGAGGCATCTTGGCCTCTCTCATACTGGGATCAGGACAGTCTTGTTTTGCTTTTACCATCTGATACAGCGCCAGCTAGTAGCAAATGTCCAGCAAGGGGGTGCAACAAATATGTTCTTACTGCTTTACAGGGGTGGAGAGGGAGAGAGAGAGAGAAAGAGAGAGAGTGTGTATGTGATCAGCACCATGCACTCTATCCCCGTGAACCAAACCTCCTGGAGAGTCCCTTGTCCATTCCCAGAACAGACACAGCACAGGCAGCTGCTGCCCAAATGCCTCCCCACACACAATGCCCTGTCACCATGGCAAAACCATGACCACTGTAGGGATGAGAAGGGAGTTCGGCTCCCTGGACCAGATAGTCCTAAGCCTCGGCTGAGATTGCCAATTGCTGCCAATGGTGCTAGTGGTTTACTGGGAGGAATCCTGGGGGACTGGAGGAGGGGGTGCAGTAGGGATATCTGTTCCCTAGAAACTGGACAGAGAACTCCTGAACTCATTGCACAGGCATAGACTGCGGAAGATAATGCTGCATCGATTCAGTCAAAGGGGCTCCCCAGTTTACACCAGTTGAGGATCTGGCCCAGAGACTGAACAGAACTAATTTTTCCATTTTAAACTTTTTCTGGGGGAGGTTTTAAGAGCAATGGCCCTGCCTGTTTCTTCCTTGAATGGCAGGCATTAGAGAAACAGTATCTCAGGTCACCCTGCCTCGTAGCAGACTGCTCCCCAAAGCGAAGCACACTCATTTGCTAACTGCCCCTTTCCCCCTCCAATTAGCACAATCATCACATCCCTGCTTAAGCGCTATTGCCTTGCAGCTAGCTCTGGAAGCCAGGCTGTCGCTATTGAGGGAGGTGTATGGCAGGGTGAGTATACATTTTCCTCTTGGGAATTAGAGTGTATGAAATGGATACAGAAAATAAACCATCTATAGCATAAATGAATTGAGGTAAAGTGCTTCTCTGTAAACGGTTTAACATATTAAACCCAGGCCTGTTTTGTTCCTCAGCCCCCTCATGGCTGAACAACATGTAAATTGAAGCGCTTAATGAATAAAATACTGCGGCTGCTGAAAAAAAGAGCATCGCTGCTTCCCCAGATTTATCTCACCTCAGGCAGGCATCTTCGGGGCAAGTGCTACGGAGATTTTTTTTTTTATTATTAAGGCAAATTACTTATATGGAATTATATTTGTGTTTATACCTCTTATTTACTTAGACACATCTTTCCCCTCTCCTCTCACAGGGCAAATAACTAGGCAAACTGATCCACTCGCAGGCTGCCTGCCTGGCGAGGGGCCTGCAGTCAGTCCACATCCCCGGAATCGGAAGGCGATGGATCGGGGGTCATTTTCCCAGCAGTCTCGTGGGCAATTAGGAGTTGAAAAATAAAATCTTTGTGGCCTTGATCCAGAGTCATTTCCTGACTCCCTCCCTCCCTTCACGTCTACCTGTGGCTAATGTAAATCTCAGGGATGCTGGGTATTAGATGTATTGCTACTTGGGCCATACCCTCTCCCACCTTTTACACCAGGAGGGCATGACAGAGGGCCAGCCATCTGCAGACAGGAGAGTCCCCATCCCCACCTTGTTGCACATTCAAGCCAGCTGTATAGCCCCTTTGTGTGGCCCATGTGGTATAAGGGTACATAGCATATGGCAGGATCTGGCTCATCAGCCCGGATCCAGCACTACATCTCCGTGGATGACTACTGTAATTATAAACAGAGGAGCAGTCCCATTGTAAGGATTCAGGAAGGTAGTTTGAAGAAGAAGCTGAACTTTCGGGTGCTTATCCAAACCGAACTGCAACACTGAACCTTTCCCAGCTCTCAGATAGCACCCCCTCGTGATGAAAGTCTTTTTCACCAGATTAGATTTGGCCACTGGGTTTTATTAATAGCTAAAAGAAAAGTACAGCACCTTCCAGCCACCAGTAAAAAGTACACCTTCCAGCTACCAGAAAAACCTCCCAAATGCTGCTTTCTGACAGCCCTCCCGTTTCCCCTTGACAGCTTAATGAGACATTATTCTGTTTGCTCTGATGTATTCGGAGATCATTTGAAGCAGCACATTCTACTTTGCCAGGCAAATCTTGACACTTCATATCAAAACTGTTTCAGGCATTCTGCCATTCAAACAACAACAAAAGCCCCTGCAAACTCAATTTAGCAACATAAAAGGATACAACTGAAAGGACATTTCATTGTAGTTTTGTCTTGTTTTGTTTATAATATTGCAAGATAGTTCTCCTCTGTATTGAAACATGCAGCCGGTAAGGGAAAATAAGAAAAAGGAAAACAAGGTGCAAGATGTAATACTCAATGCAGACAAGGGAGGCCTTAAAATAATGGAAGTACAGGCACATTTGGAGTCCTGGTTTTCAGTATCAGTAGCTGGGGGCAGCTGAAGCTCAAAATGTTTCAGTTCTTCCAGCTAGTCAGCCAAATTAATCCTTTGGCAGTGTTGCGTGCACAGCCTCACCTCCAGAAGTTTCATGCATTTTATGGGATATTCTGTATTCCAAAGATTGGCAACAAGCCCCTGAGCTGCTCAGGCCACTGAAATCCAGGGTGGGAATGGGTGTTGAGGTCTACTGCGGATTTGTGGAAATTCCAAGGAAGGTTCCCTCTCATCTGATTCTAGCTTAGATTTCAGTTGAAATGCCCCATGGCGTGCATTATGCACGACAGTGCTCACAGACCCAAGGGCCCCTTCCTCAGTTGCCCTTCACCTCTGGTAGCTCTTGCTCAAGATGGGTGTGAAACGCAGCCCTTCTGATTCGGTGGCTGCGGAGAACTGGACCCAGGGGTTCTCAGGTACAGGGGAGTGGGGAAGGAAAGTGGCTGAGAAACAAGCAGGAGGAGAAGGCACATGGAACAGCCAGAAAAGAATGTACCTGTCTCTCGTGCTCCCCTCGGTCTTTGCTTGCTCGCTTCCCTACTGGGACAGGAATAGAGCCAAAGCAAAGGAGACCTAGAGCATAAGACAAGGCTGCATGTCTAGCTAATACCTTCCACCCCCCAAAACCTTCTCCTAGCTCTGGCCTTGCTGCTGGTTTATGTTCCCCAGCCTCCGGGGAACTAGCTCCCTACCTCTTTCCCTAAGGCTACGTCTACACTGTGGGTTTTTTGTGGAAGAGGATATGCAAATGGTGTGGTCATTTGCATATTTTGCATGCTCATTTGCATATCTTCTTCCGATCCTTTTTACAGAAGAGGTTTTGCCAGTAAAAAGCCCCATGTAGACAGGGCCATTTGCTGGAAAAAACCTCTTTTGCACAAGATCCCTTATTCCTCAAAAATTGAGGTTTACAGGATTTTGCACAAAAGGATTTTTTTCTAACAAATGGCCCCATCTACACAGGGCTTTTTAATGGCAAAACCTCTTCTGCAAAAAGGATCGGAAGAAGAAATGCAAATGAGCGCACAAGATATGCAAATGAGCACACTATTTGCATAGCCTCTTCTGCAAAAAACCCGCAATGTAGACATAGCCTTTATAGGGTATACCTATGCTGCAGCGCTATTTCAGGGTTATATCCAGTGTCCCGAAATAACTATTCCACGTCTTTGAAACAAGCCCACTATTTCAAAATAGAACAGGCTCGCTAGTCCGACATCCCTGTAAACCTCATTCCACGAGGATTAAGGGACATATTTCGGAATAGCAGTTTATTAGAAATTATCAGCTATTTCGAAATTAACCTGAAATAAGCTAATAAATGTGCATAGTTCAAATTGCGTAGCTTATTTCAAGCTAAGGGTGCAGGGTAGATTCTCCCTAAGAAACTTGCTGTCTAGTTAAAGTTCATTAGTGACTGGCTAGGACCTCCTAGCTGCTCTCAGGCAGGGATTTAACCCCTTCCTTGCCTGACATTTTGCAGGGTTCATCTCTGTTGTCACTGATCAGAAAGATAGCTCAGGAGAGAAAAGAAAACAAGGGACTCGGCCATAATAGAGTGCAGGCCTCAGGGCCCCATGGCCCTGTACAGATTTCCTTAAAGAGAGTTCTGTCCAGAAAGGACCAGAGCCCATTCCTGAAGAACCCATCAGGCATCCGCTGCGGTTGTGCTGATGGCCGGACGTGTTAAACACCCACCAATCCAGTGGAAGTCAACGGGCGCTGC
Organism: Pelodiscus sinensis; assembly: GCF_052426305.1. Lineage (NCBI taxonomy): Eukaryota > Metazoa > Chordata > Testudines > Trionychidae > Pelodiscus > Pelodiscus sinensis. The sequence continues at coordinate 9,607,522 of NC_143077.1, read as the reverse complement.
CGGTGCACTGCAGCGTTCCAAAAACTCGCTCTCCCATTATACACTCTTCCATGGCTGTTGAGGACCCTGAGGGTTAGCCCCCTTGGGGAGGTGCTCGATAGAGCGGTAGCAGTTGAAATGAACACGGAGTGGCTGGGGATTTCGGGAGACTTGCTGCTGTAGGTTTTGCTCGATCTAGGCTGGCACTGGGGTTACATCTGGACTGTGAGCCTCCCCGCCTGGGCAGACAGACGTGGGACAGCAGGGCTCCAGCAGAGGTGGCATCTCCAGTGGAAACCTGGCTAGCCACCGGAGTTCCGAACCAGGGGGATGGGGGGGCGTGAGCATCCTAGCCGCAACGCCTGCACGGCTCTTGTTAGTATGCAGGGACGAAGAGGCTGGACAGACACCCTGCTAGGTTCCAGCTCAAGAGTCTTGCTACTGTGGCTAACTGAGCCACTTTATTTTATTTATTTATTTAAATATTTTTACCCCACCTTTCTATTTAAAATATTCAAGGCGGCTTACAAGAACAAACAAACAACAAATACAAATATATATAAAAATTTAAACTATGAGAGCTCAGAGGGACATAACCAGCTAAAAACATATAGGGTACGTCTACACTACATGCCTCTGTCGGCAGAGGCATGTAGATTTGTTTGTTCAGCAAAGGTAAATGAAGCCGTGATTTAAATGATCGCGGCTTCATTTACATTTACATGGCTGCCGCGCTGAGCCGACAAACAGCTGATCAGCTGTTTGTCGGCTCGCCGCTAGTCTGGACGTTCCCCCTGTCGACATCAAAGCCTAGCCCCGGTCAACCTCATTCCACAAGGAATAACGGGGCTGCCGACAAAGGGCTTTGATGTCGACAGGGGGAACGTCCAGACTAGCGGCGAGCCGACAAACAGCTGATCAGCTGTTTGTCGGCTCAGCGCGGCAGCCATGTAAATGTAAATGAAGCCGCGATCATTTAAATCGCAGCTTCATTTGCCTTTGCTGATCTGTCTAATCTACATGCCTCTGCCGACAGAGGCATGTAGTCTAGACACAGCCATAGAGAGGAGGAACACACATATACAGACTCAAACATTAATAAAAGCACGAGTAAAAAGGGTGGCTTTAGCCTGACGCTGGAACAACGCTAGCATTGGAGCCATGCGAATATCCCGAGGAAGAGAATTCCACTGCCTGGGAGCAAAAGCTGAGAATGCCCTGTTCTGCGTAACTTGGCCACATTCCATCTCTAGGGCCTTGCCACAGCGGCCTGTGGTTTCCCAGGCATTTGGACTGGATTTGGAAATGGGGAGAAAATAAGCTTTGCCTGCCTGGCTCCCAGCCTTTTCTTTTCCAGTTTGCCATATTCAGACAGCAGCGTGAGCCTCCGCCAACGGCTGCACAAGTCACTCTTCTCCACAAAGGCATAATAGAGAGCTGACGTGTTAATCATCCAGCACACAGTAAAGAGCCGTGTTGCTTTGATGTCATGTGCATTGAGGGAAATATTTATGGCTTGATTTCATTTCAAGGGCTGAGCTTTTTCCTTCTGACATGCAGACAGAACGAAAGGGGCGATGGATGTGGTGTGCTTTCGGAGCTTGTCGTCAGTATTCTGCTATGGCGTTCACTACATGCTTCCGGGCTGCCTTCACCTGCAAACATGTCGATTTTGTGTTTTTTCGGCTGCAAAAAGATAACCATCAAAGCACGGAATGGTTTAACATTATATCTAACCCTAAACTGTCCAGACAGCAAGATGTATTGACAGTCAACAATGCAGAAGATAACCATGAGATATAGGGTAGCACAGAGTTGTTGTTAGCACAGGAACCAGGAGCAGCTAATACAATCCATCTTCAGCACCACCTTTCAGGAAAGATGTGGAGAAATTGGAGAAGGTCCAGAGAAGAGCAACAAAAATGATGAAAGGTCTAGAAAACATGACCCAGGAGGGAAGACTGAAAGAAATGGGCTTGTTTAGTTTAGAAAGGAGAGGACTGAGAGGGGATAGGAGAGCAGTTTTCAAGTACCTAAAGGGGTGTTACAAGAAAGAGGGAGAAAAATTATTCTCCTTGGCCTTTGAGGATAGGATAAGAAGCAATCGGCTTAAATTGTAGCCAAGGAGGTTTAGATTGTAAATTAGGAAAAACTTCCTAACTGTCAGGGTGGTTAAACACTGGAATAAATTGCCTAGGAAGGTTGTGGAATCTCCATCACTGGAGATATTTAAGAGCAAGTTAGACAAACACCTGTCAGGGAAGATCTAGGTTCTGCCATGAGGGCAGGGGATGGGACTCAAAGATCTCTTGAGGTCCCTTCCAGTTCTATGATTCTATGATTTTATATATGCCATCAAGTGCCAACAATGCCCCTTTGCCATGTACAGGTTGAACCTCTTGTCACAGAGTGTGGGGAGCCACTGGGCCTTGTATCCCCATCTGAAGCCAGATGTGACTGTCAGCCAGCAAGTAGAATAGAAGGTTAATTCGTTGACAGGGATACAGTGTAGCACAGAGTTGTTAGCAAAGGAACCAGGAGCAGCTAGTACAATCCATCCTGGGCAGAAGGGAGCCCAGAACCAGGGCTCTGGGCACCCTCCCTGCATCCTAAGCCCATGCAGACTTCCTCACACACCCAGCAACCAGTCCCAGCCCTGCAAGCAGCCCCGCCTCCACCTCTGTCCAGCTTCCAGGCCAAAAGGTGTCTGCTGGTCACAGACCCCTCCCAGGCTCAGGTTACAAGAGAGCCTGAGCTATTGTGTACAGGCTGGGCTAGGGCAGCCTGAGGCAGCCTCCCCCTCAGTAAGACATCCACCCAAAACTCCCATCCCCAGCTAGGCACTGCTGCAGTGCCCAGGGAAACCGTGGCGCACACAGAGTTACAGCAGAGCAGTACAGAACAGTAGAGAGCACATACAACACAATAAGCAAACAGAGTGAATACAGTTCCCACTTCATCCTACTTCTTTAAGCCAGAACTCTCTGGTCTGGATACATCCATCAACCAGCATGATTTTAGTGAGTCGGATGTCCACTTTTCATGGGTGTGGCCAAGTTTCTTGCAGTCCCATAAAGTTTGTTTACAGCCAGCAATCCTGGTTCTGTGCTGTTATTTAGCTCTAATTTACTCCTAAATGTCTTCTAACAGCCCAGAGCAGTGAAAGTGTGGGTAATACTGCTAGACCATATTGACCTTCCATGGTCCGGAAAATTCTCTGGGTTGCAACCTGTCAGGTCCCAAAAGTGCCAGACTAGAGAGATTCAACCTGGATATTGGCTAAACTGGACAGTCTCTACGGCAAAGGATGAATGGACACAAATCAGACATCAGAAATGGCAAACACGCAGAAACCTGTAGTGTAGGGGAACATTTTAACTTGCCTGGGCCCTCAGTCATGGATTTAAAAGTAGCCATTCTTCTACAAAGGAATTTCATCAGCCAATTACAGAGCGAGTCTGCAGAACTGGAATTCATCTGCAAATTTGACACTGTTTCCCTAGGCTTGAACAAAGACATTAATTGGATGTCGCATCATAAAGGCAGTCTCCCCTGCCTTTAACACGTCATTTTTACATCAAAAGCTAAGTATGGGACACTGCCACCCATTTAATTGACAGGAGCCTTTTTTCCCCTGTTATAAAATACTTGGTTTCTGTTATTCCTCTCCAGCTCATCATCTGAGGAAGTGATTTTGGCCAGGAAAGCTCATGATTCTATAAATTTGTGTTAGTCTCTAAAGTGCCACAGGACTACTCATTGATGATACCCACGTTTCACTCTTGGCAAAGCATAGTTCTGCCATAATGGCAACAGCTGACAATTTGCAACTCCATAAACTGGATGCATGATTCTAATTTATGTATGGAGCTAATGGATCATTGCTCTTCTGATAATCAGACCATGGTAAACAGGGTTTACCAGCCAGTGGGATGCCTTCTGCACATTTCTTATTTAATTTTACTTTATTTTGCAAGGTGCTAACGTCAACCAATTAATAAATCTGAGCAAACAGTTCCTGCCTGGAGTTAGATCAAGTTGTCAGATCCATATGAGAGGTGGCATACCATGGTTTTGGGAAACAAACTTTGGTATTTTAAATTAAAAACAAATATAAAGATTTTCATTTTTCTACTCAAAAAGAAAGGGGCTCAAATTAAGAGTGGGGGTGGTCTAGGTTGGATATTAGGAAAAACTATTTCCCCAGGAGGGTGGTGAAGTACTGGAATGGGTTCCCTAGGGAGATGGTGGAATCTCCATCCCCAGAGGTTTTTAAATCTCGGCTTGACAAAGCCCTGGCTGGGTTGATTTAGTTGGGGTTGGTCCTGCTTGGGCAGGGGGCTGGACTTGATGACCTCCTGAGGTCTCTTCCAGCTCTATGGGTCTATGAGTCTATGATAAATGGACCAGAGTTGGAAATCAAATCAATGGTTGATTCTTGTTAGGCCAACTTCTCAAGGCTTTAATTAGTTACATTCAGAATGCAAAGCTCCGTGGGGTGGGGACTGTGCCCCAGACAGCCTCCGGCACATTATTGGTATCTAGCAAATAATGGCAACGAGAGCTGGTAATTATGAAGACTAATGAATGACTCACGAATGACCATGAGGAACGTGCTTGGAGCTCCCAGCATGGCACACACATGTAAGCACAAACTTTGGCTATATTTACTTCTCACCCTACCTTCCAGCGGAAACAAGACCACAGTCAGAAAAGCATTTCTAGCCCTCTTCTAAACAGGCTGCCATTGTGTAACCATATGGCTTTCCTGTAGCCATGTTGGAAGGCTTGTGGTAGGCCTGAACCAAAGCCACCTTCTGTAGGCAGACTGAAGAGCAGCAGCCATTAGCTGTAAGACTTGGAGGCACATACTCATATTCCATCTAAATTGTATAAAAAAGTGTCACGCCAAGCTGGGAGGAGGGGACTTTGCCCTGATAGCTCCCCCACTGTCATCAGATAAAGAAACAGATCTCAAGATGGGTAAAGAAAACTTAAGTCACACCATTCTGTCTGGCAAGAAACGGCTTACCCATAGAGAATGTTGTGGAATCCTCATTCTATTGTCATTACACTTTCCTATTGTTTAACTGTGTGATCTCTGTCTGGTTTGTAACTGTTCTGTCTGCTGTATAATTAACTTTGCTAGGTGTAAATCAATTAAGATGGTGGGGTATGATTGGTTAGGTAATTTTGTTACGATTGGTCAGTAAAATTATACTAAAATAATTGGTTAAGGTATAGCTAAGTAGGACTCAGGTTTCATTATATAAACTGGGGTCCAAGAAAGAGAGCAGGAAGAAGGACGAAAGTAATAGAAGCAGAAGGAAAGAAGCAAAAGGCTGGAAGACCAGGAACACCAAGAAGGGGGAAGACCTGGAAAAGAAGAACTCACCTCCAAACACTGCCTAAGACCAGAGAGACTGATATTGCCTGGTCAACAGGGGAAGTCTGCTTGTATCAGGATAGGTGAGCATGACACTGTGTGCTTAGCATGTGTATTCTGCTTGTTTGGGAATTGTCAATAAATAGAGGATAAGGATATTACTGTGTGAGGCTCTTTCAGTGGCTAAAGATCCTGCAAAACCTGCAGGAAGATGCACCCTGAGCCCTAGGAATTGGGTAAGGGTGGGCGTGTAAATGAACAGGGTTGCACCTTGAGCCCTAGGAACTGGGTAAAGGTGTGTGCCCCTACAGTATGGAAGGGATAGAGAAATTTGTGCAGGTAACAATTGGGGAACCCGGGAACTGCTCTTTCGAACCCATTCAACTACGCTCTCCTAGGGGCCAGCCTGCTATGCCAGGGGAGGTACCCCCTATGTAGTTAGCATCAGCCTTGAATGCAGCACTCTGGGCTTCTAACCTGGACCCTGGCTCCTCTGCAAGCGAGATCGGGGCCTTACATTATTTCACGATACGCTGCCAGAGCCTCAGCATTTAAACTGCCCGATGCGTCCCCAGCTTCTTTTCTCCTTCATTTTACCCAGAAGAAGAGCAACGAACGGCTGGTAGGAACGGAGGGAGGGGGCCCTTTCCGGGAGGAACACAAAGCATTCAAAAATCTATTGACAGTATTAAGCAGTCCATTAAATCGCTCCCAGGAGTGCGGGAGATGCATTCTGTTTACAGTGGTGAGGGCAGAAGGCTAAAGTACTTTACTTGACAGACTCGTGTGATTTAAGGCTTAGACTTCATCAGGTTGAATCACAAACCATGTTTGAGTTATCATCAGTCACTATAAATATTAGAGATGCGAGGGCTTGGAAAAACCCATCTAGCTCTGTCTCTTTCTCACATCCAGCACAGCAGTCCCAAGCCGTGAACTTAACGGGGGTTTAATGATGTGGATTGGCCGGACCTTCGGACAATACCGCATTCCCGACAGAGCCCAATTTCCCGGGTGAAAATGTGGGGCTGGCAGAATTCCAGCTTAGTGACTGACATTCAAAATAGCTCCATGTGTGACATTTGATGGGGATTATACAATGAACTAATTGGCACATTTACAAACCATTTGCCTCTGTCCATAATATCCAAGTTGTGTCAACACACCTTGCCCCCAAACTAAGGTGGGTGAGTGAGTTCCGGAGGGTAGACAGCTGGGGGCTGGCATGTGTTAGATCATGGGTTCCCAAACTGGGGGGACGTGCCCCTGGGGGGCATGAAGAAATTCCAGGGGGGAGCGTGAGGTGACTCAGCCTCCCCCCTCATCAATTTTTGCTGCCTCGGTTAGTTCCTTTTTTTTGTTGTTTTTGTTTGTTTGTTTGTTTTGTTCAACAAGTTTTGCTGCTATTTTGGAGGAGGGCGTGAGGGTTTCTCAAAAATCAAAAAGGGGGCATGATGCCGAAAAGTTTGGGAACCACTGTGTTGTAGTGTCTGGGGGGTGAGGGAGCATGGATGCCAGAAGGAAGCCACCGGAGGCAATCTGAGTGACATTTTTAAGACCAGTAGGTTATCCGCAAGAAAAGGCGATTTGAGGTCAACCAAATCGATTCACAAATTCCATGGAGGGTGGGGTCCCCGAACGCTGCTGAAATACTCCTCATCAAGAAGAGGAAAGGGGGAAACACATTCACCGCAGCTGTTCATTAAGCACCTTTCTTGAGAAGCAGACTTTGAATTCTAGGGACTTGAGTTTTGCTCCCGTGGCTGAGGTGACAAAGGTGACATCCAGAGGAGCTTGTGTGCTGTGGGGCAGATGCACAGCCCACGACCCAAGCTAAATGGGCTATTCCTAGAGAATTAGGGATGTCCTGGCAGAACAGTTCCAGGACCATTGAGAGGGGGCTACTAGGAGTGAAGCATTTATGCTCGGAATTGCCTGTATTATACCTTCAGTTCTATTTTGGATATTAATTTAAGTCAGTAAGCCCAGCAGAGGACTCAGCATGTCTCGCTGTGCCAATGCTGCCATCTATAGCAAACTCTCCAGTAGTGCAACTTTTCCCTCTGGACTGGAGAATCAATCTTCAGATATTCAATTCTCAGCGAAAAAGCAGAGGGCCAAACTTCACAGACAAGCTGCCAGGAATTTTCAGAGAGGGAACCCAATTCACAGCGTAAAATACTCCCGGTACTGCGGAGAGAGAAGCAAAGGCATTGCCCCCAAAGTTCTGTCCTTAGGCATCTCCTCCCTTCCCAAACAAACTTTCGCCTTTTTTCCCTTCCGCATAGGAATTAATCTCTGATTCTCCCATCTCTGGCCCACTTCGCCACCCACCCTGCACTTCTCCAGTGTGCCTCTCTCTTGTACAGTTGCACACCCACTCCATGATCAATAGGTGGTGCAACCAGAAGTGTAGCAAGGGTGTTTATGTGCCCAGGGGCAAAAGCAAAATTTGCACCCGCTGCCCCCCGCCGCCTCCACTGCAGGCACACTGCTGAGCCCAACCCTGGGAGGAGGGGTGGGGGGGGATCTTGTACCGTATCTTTCCCCGCCCCCTCCAGTTTGGGGCCGGGTCCCCACATGCACTAGCCCACCAGCAGAGATGGAGGAGGGTCAGGCTGGGGGCAGAGAGGCGGGGAGGAGGCTCCAGCCGGCAGCGGGAGGAGGAGGCGTGGGCGATCCGAGGGATGACAGGGGAGTAGAGGGGGACTAAATTGGCACACCCCCTAGCGTGGCGCCTGGAGCAACTGCCCTCCCCTCCCTTCCTTCCCCTTGCTATGCCCCTGGGCACAACACAGGTGAGAAGCCTCAGAAAAGTGCTGAAGCTTTGTATTCTGGAGACGAGAAAGGCTATGCTGAGAAGAATGGGCATTTGCCAGCCAGTAGGATGGTGGGCTGGTCTCCCCGCAGTGATAGCTATCTTTCAAAGTATGAGAAAGAAGTAGCCAGGAGAGTGAGGGGGTAGGAGCAGTCAGAGATTGGACTGGAGCTGACAGGAGTCCCCGATGACTAACCCAAGCCTGAGTAAATGTGACGGTTCATTGCAAGGGATGGGCAAAAAGTTCAGGGCACTCTGCCCACCCCGGTAGAAGGCCACACCCTTTGTTCTGCAAACCTGGGACACCGCTAGGGAGCACGATCGCCTGGCAACTGGCGTGAGCCTCCCACTCTGGAGAGGAAGGTTAATGCAGGAGACTTAGGTTCAGGTCTGACTGGCAATAAGGCCTCAGAGCTGCTCAGATGATAAGTGAAGCTGCAGCAAAGCTAGACAGAGCTAGACGAGTCTCGCACAGTCAACCTGTGGAACTCCTTGCCTGAGGAGATTGTGAAGGCTAGGACTATAACAGGGTTTAAAAGAGAACTAGATAGCCATTAATGGACTTAACTTCCATGAATTTATTAGCCCAGATGGGTAAGGAATAGTGTCTCTAATCTCTGTTTGTCAGAGGGTGGAGATGGATGGCAGAAGAGAGATCGCTTATGTTCATATGTTACTGGGTGCTGGGGGTGGGGGAGCTGCAAATCAGGACTGAGTGCAGCATCCACAATGGGTGGGGAAGACATTTGTGTCAGTTGAGCCTGCATGATTGGCCCCCAAAGGAGCTTTTTTATCCTCCATGACTCCATCAAAGAGATACCCAGGGCTCCCTCCATGAGTGAAGTGAAATGAAAACGACTATTCAGAGATGCTCCTTCCGCCATTTTCCAAAACCAGTCTCCCGCTGCTCCCCACTTTCAGGTAAAATCTGTATGCACTGCTGCAGTGTTCGCTACCAGACATTGTAGGTTCAGCTCCAAGCCCCAGCACATGAAAAACACCCCATAAATAGTGTAGCCGGGTTGTTGTTTTTGGTGTTGTTTTGTTTTTAATTTGACGCTGCCTTGCAAGCAGAGATGCCTAATCCTTGGAACATCTGCTCAGAGCAGGCGGCAATCCCTTAAATGCCACTGCGCTCTTAAGAAGTTTTCTTCTTCTCAACAGGGGCTCCTGGAAGAATTTCACTGACATAAAGCACTTCCCACCACTCCAGCTAATGATCACAATGCCAACGGTATCTGCATGCTCTGATATTCCTTTAGGGCAGCCTGGAGAGATGCAGACGAGAATCGACATAATAACATCTATTAATCTCCTACAGCTTGATTTCCCTTCATTTAAGAATCATTTCTCAGCCCAGGTAATAACCGGTATCAGCAAGGACAGACACTCACAAAGCAGACAGAGACCCAATGTGGATGGCCGGTTTACCTTTCCTGTTTATAAAAGGAGATGCACTGGAGAACAGGACGGGAGGATATTGCTAGTTTTCCAGGTGTAGGCAATCAATATATACAAAGGCTTGTGGGGAGGGGCTAGTGGCATATTTAAAGAGACAGGAGAGAGTTTTTGAGGTGTGCATTGGGGGAATCCATGTCTGCTTTTTTAAATAAGTATTTATGACTACAGGCAGTCCCCGACTTACGTGGATCCCACCTACGTCGGATCCGCAGTTACAAATGGGGCTTTTCTTGCCCCGGAGGACGCGGGCGGCGGGACCGCCCAGATGCACCGCAGTCCCACCGTCCACGTCCTCCGGGGCAAGAAAAGCTGCTCTGCGTCTCCCTGGTCTGCTGGGGGGGCGGGCCCAGCAGACCAGGGAGACGCGGAGCAAAGCCGCGGAGGACGCGCCGCAGTCCCGCTGCCCGCGTCCTCCGCGGCTTTGCTCCACGTCTCCCAGGTCTGCTGGGGGGGGCCAGCTAGTGCGCCCCCCCCTCCAGCAGACCATGTTTTTCTCGCCAACGCCTGGGGTAGAGCAGCTGGGGCGCTGCCGGGTTGGTCCCGCAGCACCGCTCCTCGGCGCTACTGGACCAACCCGGCAGCACCCCAGCTGTTCTGCCCCAGGTGTCCCCAAGTCAGCCGCTGCTGAAACTGCTCTGCCCCGGGCTTCCTGGAATCAGCCGCTGATCAGTTTCAGCAGTGGCTGACTTGGGGACACCTGGGGTAGAGCTGCTGGGGTGCTGCCGAGTTGGTCCCCGCAGCGCTGAGGTGCGGCGCTGTGGGGACCTACCCGGCAGCACCGCAGCTGCTCTGTCCCAGGCATCCAGATTCAGCCGCTGTTGAAACTGATCAGCAGCTGATTCCAGGAAGCCCAGGGCGAGCAACTCTGCCTCCGGCTTCCTGTAGTCAGCCGCAGGTGAGTTTCAGCAGCGGCTGAATCTGGACGCCAGTTCCGACTTACATACAAATTCAACTTAAGAACAAACCTACTGTCCCTACGTTGTACGTAACTCGGGGACTGCCTGTATTATTATTTAGTTAGTTACAGCAGACTCCAAAAGGCAGCAAGAGGTTTCTTCCTTGAGGTGGAGTCCTAGAGCACTATGTGACTCCAAGGGGGTGCGCCTGCCCATTACTAAAGACCCTCAGCCTTCTGCGGGAGGGAGCACAGGACCCAGGACTCAACAGATCACAGGGAACAAATGATGAAAAACAGGGTCGGGGTGCAGATCAAAGGTTTAAAACAAGGGAACCGGGGACGTGGAGCAGAGAACCTCGGACAGCACCCACTGCTCCTCAAAGCTGTCCAGGATGCTGCCCAGAGGAACTCTCCCTGGCTATGTGAGAATAGGGAGGAGTACAAATATGCCCCATGGTCGCAGAGCACCCTCTCCTCCTAGCATCCTCCTCTTCCAGGAGGAGGTTGACAAGGGGGTCTCATGACTTTGTGGGGCCATGGATGGGATGTGCGTGAATAAAGCAGTGAGGGGAAAAGTAAGCAGCAAGCAAGAGGTTCTGGGCCCCCCACTATAGAAAGGATGTGGACACATTGGAGAGGGTCCAGCGGAGGGCAACCAAAATGATTCAGGGGCTGGTGCGTGTGACCTATGAGGAGAGACTGAGGGATTTGGGTTTGTTTAGTCTGCAGAAGAGAAGAGTGAGGGGGGATTTGGTAGCAGCCTTCAACTTCCTGAAGGGAGGTTCCAAAGAGGATGGAGAGAGGCTGTTCTCAGTAGTGATGGATGGCAGAACAAGGAGCAACGGGCTCAAGTTACAGTGGGGAAGGTCTAGGTTGGATATTAGGAAAAACTATTTCACTAGAGGGGTGGTGAAGCACTGGAATGGCTTCCCTAGGGAGGTGGTGGAATCTCCATCCCCAGAGGTGTTTAAGTCTTGGCTTGACAAAGCCCTGGCTGGGTTTATTGAGTTGGGATTGGTCCTGCCTAGAGCAGGGGGCTGGACTCGATGACCTTCTGAGGTCTTTTCCAGCTCTATGGTTCTATAGACGAGCCAGAAGGGGGGGGCTGCAACCTGGCGCATTCAAGGTAGGCATGCGCCAGGTAAAAGTAACTGAGGAAGGAAGGAAGGTCTTGCATCATTGCCCCAGGGGAGAGGGACGAAGGCTCACCTGCCTGACCAGGGACTTGAAGGGTAGGGAGCCTAAGGCCTGGGGGCTGGATGCAGCCCCTAGCTTGCCTGGATCCAACCCCCAAGGTTCAAGGCAACTCCAGCTCCCCCATCGCCCCACTGCAGGGCTGCAGCATGTAAAACCTACTAGCCTGTGCCCCTCTGGTGTGTGAGGGGAATGTGAGGAGTGTCTCTCTCCTCAGTCAATAAAGGTTTGTTTGGTGAGGGGGCGGGTTGGGGGGGTTGTTTTGCTTCTCACTTGTGTGCAGCCCCTGACTGACTTTTCTGTGGGTCGGTGGCCCCCAACCCAAAAAGGGTTCCCCACCCCAGTGCTAGAGAATTCCAGAGTCCAAAACACCAGTGCAGGTGGCCCCTCTGCCTCTGATCTTTGGGGCCTTGACACCCCAATAACTGAACACAGGAACGAGACTGCCAGCTGAGTGCCAGAATTCAGTTCCTCCACTCATGCAGAGGAATCCACAGCTAGCAATAAATGGGAAACCTCTTTGCTGATAATTCTACGCGCACCCTCATCCCTTCCCCTCCACACACACACACACACACACACATACACACCTCAACTTTAGGGATGGCTGAGTGTTTTCCCTGCAGTGATGAGGATTGCCACAGCTCAGAGCCCCAGTCATACCATTCTACTCTGTGCTGATTAGGCCTCATTTAGAGTATTGTGTCCAGTTCTAAGCACTCTGCCAGACTCCGCTGGACTACTGTGTCCAGTTCTGGGCACCACATTTCAAGAAAAAGGTGGAGAAATTGGAGAGGGTCCAGAGAAGAGCAACAAAAATGATGAAAGGTCTAGAAAACATGGCAAATGAGGGAAGATGGAAAGAATTGGGTTTGTTTAGTTTAGAAAAGAGAAGACATGAGAGCAGCTTTCAAGTACCTAAAAGGGTGTCACGGAGGTGGGGGGGGGGGGGAATTGTTCTCTTTGGCCTCTGAGGATAGGACAAGAAGCAATGGGCTTAAATTGCAGCAAGGGAGGTTTAGGTTGGATATTAGGAAAAATGTCTTAATGGTCAGGGTGGTTAAACGCTGGAATAAGTTGCCTAGGGAGGTTGTGGAATCTCCATCACTGGAGATATTTCAAAGCAAGTTGGATAGACATCTATCGGGGATGGTCTAGAATGGTGCTTGGTCCTGCCGTGAGGGCAGGGGACTGGACTTGATGATCTCTGGAGGACTCTTCCAGTTCTAGTGTTTTATGATTCCATGATTCTATGTCAAAAGATTGTGGGTGGAACATCACCCAGCTGAATGGGAACTTGGAGCTGGGCGAACAGGCTGATCAGGCAACTTCTGCTTGCTCCTGTCATCAGATCCCAGCATTGGTCCAACCTGCCTGCCAAGAGAGAGCAAGGTCAGAGGGGGCAAAGCGACAGAGGGGGGCAGAAAGGAGGTAGAGGGGGGCATGCCCTGTAGTCCCTTCCTATTGGTTGTTACCATTTAGGTTCTTCCAGGATTGGCATCCATCACCACCTAGCACCAAGTGGGCACAGTGGCACACACACAGTGGGAGCTCCCCAGGAGTCAAGGGGCTTATACCATTTGACACCAGTCAGGAATCCATCCCCTTTCCTGTGTCTGCGCTTCTAGACAGGGACCAGAGCATCTTCTCCTGCACTGGAAGGGTGCTTGGCACAACAGGCCCACGATCCAGAGGGAGGGCTTTGGGCACTCCCCCAATGTAAATCATCATCATAATAAGCAGATACAGAGAACTAAAGCAGGTGAAGGCCAAGCATCCTGCAGGGATGGGCAGCTATAGAGGCAGCCAGAGCAGGGACTGCAGTACTGCAGGGGCTGGGGGTAAAATGCCCCCCCCCCCCAGCGCTATGCAGCCTCCACCAACTAACTTCCTGAACCCAGTGCTGCGCAGAGGAGAGCCACACAAGCACTCCAGGGCTACTAGGGCCCAGCTGGTCCCCCCCAGCCGCCGCCTTGCCATGTGGGCCTTGCAGGGAGACACAAGCCAGCCAGTGGGAGCAAAAGCAAGGACTTTCTGACAGCAGGAGACCCATCTACACCGTGTAGTGGACTTCTTCTGCCCTGCGCTGATTGGTTGTTTGCTCCAAATCTCTCCCTCTCCTCTGCTTCACCCCACCCCGCTCCTCGTCCTTTCCCTCTCCTTTCAGTTCCTCCCCTGTCTGCCCCCCTTCTATCTAGTGGATCCCCTTCTAACTAAACCCGCTCACGGAACAAGCAAGACTTTGGCTGCCGTCCCAGCGTTCTCACGTCCCAAGTGTTTTACCCCTTCACCCTGGGTCCATCTGGTCTAGCTGGATAGACAAAAAACATCTTATTGCCTCTCTATAAAGCCGTGGTACGCACACATCTGGAATGCTGCGTGCAATGTGGTTGCCCTGTCTCCGAAAAGATATATTGGCATTGGAAAAGGTTCAGAAAAGGGCAACAGCAATTATTAGGGGTATGGAACAGCTGCCCTATGAGGAGAGATTAATCAGACTGGAGCTTCTCAGTTTGGAAAAGAGGTGACTAAAGGGGGACATGATAGAGATCTATAAAATCATGATCGGTGTGAGGAAAGTAAATAAGGAAAAGTTATTTACTCCTTCTCTAATACAAGAACTAGGAGTCACCAAATAAAGTTGGCAGCAGGTTTAAAACAAACCAAAGGGAGTATTTCTTCACACAGCGCACAGTCAACCTGTGGAACTCCCTGCTAGAGGGTGTTGTGAGGGCCAGGACTATAACAGGGTTCAAAAAAGAACTAGATACATTCATGGAGGTTAGTCAGGGATGGTGTCCCTAGTCTCTGTCCATCCGGGCTGGGAATGGACGAGTGGGGTTTGCTCACTTATGATTGCCTGTTCTGTTCATTTTCTCTGGGAGACCTGGTATTAGCCACCAACAAAAAACAGGGTCCCGGGCTAGCGAGACCTTTGGTCTGAACCAATATAGCCATTCTTCTGAAAACACCTGAGGGCCACCTATCTGTCACTTGGTATTTGTACAGCGTCTAGCACATTGGGGCCCTATTTGTGGCTGGCCCTCAGACACTGCTGTGCAAAATATTAATAAATAATAATAATAATAATAGATTTTTTTAAAGAAAAAGGACCTGATTCAAGGCCTGCCAGACTCACAGGAAAGACTCCCATCAGCTGCACTGGACTTTGGAGCAGCCTTGGAGACAAAAGGCAGGATAATCCATCTGGGCATTTCAGCATTGAGTGTGATGCCAGGTGGTCTGTGAAATGTGCGGGGGGGGGAGAGCGAGCAGAGCTCTGGAAAGAAAGAAATCCCACAGAAGTGAAAAGGGCACCGCTATCCCCAGCTGGGGAGGAGATTACAGTCGACACATGCCGCGTTGCTCCTTTGAGTTTCAAAGCTCAAGTCCCTCTGTTCTGCGGCTCCCCTCACGGTCCTCCAAGCTGCGTACAAGACCAGGGCCATCTGGCAGGTGGGAACGTACCATATTAGAGACATATGCATGTAGACAAAATAGCCACCCAGCTCTTCCTGGAGCAACTGCCATCACAAAGTGGATTTCAGAGGCAATTGCAGCAGGAGACTCAGAACTTCTAAGCAGAACAGTGCCTTGCATCTGCGGTGGACTTAGCACAATGCCATGCTACACCCCACCAGAGGTGAAAGGAAGTGGGTGCGTCCCGGTGCGCAGCTCTGGCAAGAGCTGGCTGAGCTGCGGCAAAAGCCAGCGGGGAACTAATTTGAAAGCTGGCAGGGACCCAGGTTGCAATAAAATTGTAAGAAATTGTAAATTACTTTCACCGCTGACACCTCACTCCAGCAAGTCCTTTCAAAGCCCCAAGGACCCTGCTGAAAACTTCTTGAAAAGATGCAGTTTGTGGTATGTGCACCTGGGTCATCTACCAGCCTTTTAGTGTGTGGCGATACCTCAGGTCCCAGGAGTTTGAGGGAGACTTCAAACAAGCAGCAACACTGAGGCAACGTTGCCGGACGTTTCACAGTTCAAATGAGCCCGCTGTGGCTGATGGGATACTTTATTGCCAAAGCATTTGTGTGTTTATTTGTGTATTATCAATAGTTAGCACAGCTGCTTCCTTGCTGTGTCCAAGGCAATTGTTGCAGGTGGACCAATCCAGCACATACAAGACTTTCCCCGTGTAGGTCAACATGAGATGCACTCTGTCATTTCACAAAATACCGGCTGATGCCTGTAGAGGCATACAAACCTGGCCCATCTGAAAAACACGCTCACAACTTGGCAAAAGCCAGAGACTAGCACTTAATGTGCAGGCCCATCAATAGGGGGTGGAGGGGCAGGGGACAACAAGGAGGTAGTTGTCCATGCGCCTGGAAATTCAAAGAGGCCCAGAAATCCCTCCCGTTCAGAGCCCAGGGCCCCTTTGAATTGTTGCCAGAGTGCAGCTCCGCATGGCTCTGAGGGCTGGGGGGGCACAATGCAGACTGGGCAGTGCAAATGGTTGACTGCCCTCAGCCCCGCCCCTTCTGCCTGAAGCCCCGCCCCTTCTGCCTGAAGCTCCGCCCTTTCCAAGGGCACAGAGCCAGGCCTGTCCAACACCGTCTCCCCAGGCCCACGGTGGGTGTTGGCCCCAGTGCTAATGTGTATGCAATGGTACAGGCTGCAGCCTCTGCTGACTTGAAAGGGATGGTGGATCCTGCAGCGTGCAGGGACTGCAGGGCACTGCACATGATGCTCAGTCTTGATCACATAAGACATGGGATGATCAGAGATGGGCCTGATCCAGACCTACGAATCCAACGAGGCGGATTCAAAATCTTTACCTAAGGCCAGAGCTAAAACCCCTTCCGAGGCGCCCAAGCAGAAAACCCCTCGTGCTTAGAGGAGTTTGATAGCTGGGAATTCAGTGCTGAGTCTGAATTTCAAAGGCCAGGCATCCTGCCTTTGAGACTGCTGGTCCCAGCATGCAGTTCTGCACCTGAATACCTGCAGCAATCAGAATCTTTTCTTTAATGTGGGCCTCAGAGACTACAAGTCCCACAATGCAGTGTTCTCCTTTGCATCAGGCAGCCAGCTGCAGTGCCTTCTGGGACCTGTGGTCTTCATGGAATTCACCTCCCCCCCTGCAGGTAGAGGCCATGCTGTCAGACTTTGTACCCTCATCTGGCCCTCGGGGTGCACACTGCCCGCCCTCCACACAACTGCTGCCATGTTTCGAACCCCACTCTCCTGTCAGGGCTGATATCAGCTTTGAACCAGCAGCATTGCCAACCCCAAGTGTTCCAAAATCACGAGTCAGGCTCACCAGAAATCAAATTGGAAGAGCCAGACGAATACCTAGAAACCATCTACTTCAAGACAGACCCAAGAAAACCAACAATAGAACACCACTTGTCATCACCTACAACCCCCAACTTAAACCTGTCCAACACATTATAAATAAACTACAGCCTATACTGGAACAGGATACCAAACTCCAAGAGGCTCTGGGAGACAGACCCATAGTCTCCTATAGACAACCACCTAACCTCAAGATGATTCTTACCAACAACCACAGGACATACCACACTAATACCAACCCTGGTACCTTCCCTTGCAACAAACCCCGTTGCCAGCTTTGTCCACATATTCACTCTGCTGATGCCATTATTGGACCTAACCAAGTGAGTTATAAGATCAAGAACACATATTCCTGTGCATCCAGAAATATAATTTATGCTATCATGTGCCGAAAGTGTCCGTCTGCTATGTACATTGGACAAACGTCTCAGACACTTCGGCAAAGGATCAATGCCCACAAAACAGATATCAGACAGGATCACAAAGAAAAAACAGTTTCTTGCCATTTCAACCAGAAAGGACACTGTCTCAATGACTTAATCACCTACATCCTGCTTCAAAGACCTTTTACATCTGCACTTGAAAGGGAATCCTCTGAACTGTCATTCATGCTAATATTCGACACTTTACGCCTCAACAAACACTGTAGTTATCTTACCCATTACAAAGATCGCTTCCCCAATTATCACCTCTAATATCATTAGCTCACAGACATTACCTCCCCCCCCCCCCCGTGTCCCCCTTCAGTTCTGAAATTTGATTTGTCCTTTTCATATGTGTTCATTTTTTTTAATTGTATCCTTTGGTATATATGGTTGTGATTATTTTCTTCCACTATTTGATCTGAGGAAGTGGGACTGGCTCACGAAAGCTCACCATCTAATAAAGAGGCAGCAAGGGGTAGGAGCGGCTTAAGGCCGGCTGCGGCAGCTGGCACCCCAGGTGGAAGGCGCGATCGGCACCCCCACCTGCACGGCAGTCAATGGCCGTGACATAATCACAGGGCGCCCCAGTGCCCCGTGATATCATCGGGCGCCCCGGCCGGCAGCGCCCTAGGCAACTGCCTAGTTTGCCTAGGCTCACGGGCCGCCCCTGGCAAGGGAGTGAAGAGAAGGGGAAGCTTCAAAGCAGCAGCGGCACGGCTCCATGCATCGCTTCATAGTGGCAGCGCTGTGTGGAGCCCAGGGTCTGCCAGTTTGAAATGCCGTGTGCAGCCCGGGGCCAGCAGGGTACTGGCCCTCGGCTGCATGCGGTGTTTCAAAGTGGCAGCACCACACGGAGCCCCGCTGACCCCAGGTGCCATGAGGCACTGTCGCTTTGAAACAGCGCAGGGAGCCCGGGGCCAGCGGGGGACTGCTTGAGTTCCCCACTGGCCCTGTGCGCCCCGCAGCGCTTTCACCTTTGAAGTGTAGCAACAGCCCCAGGGCCGTTTCTACATGTCAAAGGCGGAGGCTTATCGACTAATTGAATAGTTGATGGCAGCAAGAGGAGCCCTGCTGCCATCACACATCAGGCCCTCTGGTAGTCCCCTGGCTCTCATCACTCGGGGGAAGGGTCTTTGGAAAGGGGGTGAGACGGAGCGGCGCATGGGCAGGGTTTGGGGAAGGGATGGGATAGGGCAGGGCAGGAATGGAGATGGGGCAAGGCCAGCAGTGGGAGGGCCCTGGCTCCATGCTCCAGGACCCCCCAGGCTCCTGGTATGGATGGAGCTGGCTGCTGCCTGCTTCCTTAGCTGTGTCAGTTCCCAACCCATTCCTGCTGCAGAATCTAATTCATCTTCTTCTTTCGCTGGTCTATTCCTCCTTCCCCAAATGAGAGCCCCCAAGGTTTCAATCAAGGAATTCACTTTCTAACACCCCCCCAGCTGCACAGGTTCTGCTCTGCCCCTCCACCCATTTTCACACTTGGCAAGGGTGGGGATGGTGGGGCGTTGCATTTATGTTTTAAAAGCCTGATTCAAAGGCTGAATTTCCAGCTGGGATCATTTTACCCTGGGGATCCACAGCCCAGCCGGCTGAGGGAGACAGCAGGGCAAAGCAGAACCCAGGCAGTACCATCAGCAGAGGTATTCCCAATTGACTCTCGTGTCAAGAGATGAATCAGGGGCAATATCTTTCCCTGGCAGCTTCCCAGCTATCATGAGCACTGCATGATATTATCAGCTCTCTAGCTGCTCTAGCCAAAACCTTTTTTTCCCCCTACCTCATATTTTTCCACACAATATTTTTTTTAATTGACTGGCTCTCCTAGGATGCAACAGCTTATGGGCAAGGAAGAGAGTTATAGGTATAAAAATCCTAGCATGTACTTGTTTACTATGTAGCTGCTCAGAGTGCTCCACTGCTAATTTTTATGAAAAACCAATAATGTTTAAGCTGCTTAAATCCAAGTGACACAAAATCAATGGGACAATATTGCTACCCTGGATGACGAGTGTAAATATTTTGTTCCTTATTGTTTGCCCAATGAAAATGCCGACAGTCCCTCTGGAGTGAGAAATGAATTAAAAGCTCCCAGCTGGCAGCATTTTGGTAATAGCATTAGCATCGTAAAATGCGTCATTAGGTCAGTGTCTGTTGGTATCACAAGGCATGGGGGGGAGACCTGTAGAAAGGAAGGAAATTATGCATGTTTATCACAACCAGGTTTACAGAAAGAAGCTACTTTAAAAAAAAATGTGTAATGGGACTTGTTTCTGTTGAACAGTGTCCTACAAACTGCTGTTGTTTTATTCATGACAAGCCTGGCCCCATCTTGATCATGACTTTCTTTCTTTCACTCTTGGCATGTCCTGTTAATTAGAGGTGCGTTATTTCTTACATAATTGTGTGGGTGGGGTTCCCTGTAAGCTGCAGTCTTGTGCAGGAGAGATTCAAATGCTGCCCAGCTGATTAGCAGAGCACCAACATCCAGCAACATGTGTTTCTATGGGTGGTGCACATCTGCCCATGCCTCAGTGCACATAACAAAATTTATTCCTCCCACAGTTCAAAAAAAATTGAAGGAACATTGGTGTGGGGCTTCTCTATGGCTCCAAACATTCCTGCTTAGACAGAGGGAATGTAAGTCAGAATGCCTGCATTCTACTTCTGCCTTTGTGGCATGATTCTTTAAGGGTACGTCTACACAGCAACATTATTTTGAAATAACTAGTGTTATTTCGAAATAACTTAGTCTGCATCTACACAACAGGCAGTTACTTCGAAATAATGTCAAAATACTGTCAAACTGGAGGACTTCTTATGCTGACTCCTGTAACCCTCATTGTACGAGGAGTAAGGGAAGTCGGAAGAGTGCTCTGTTTCGAAAGAAGGGCTGTGTTGACGCACAGTGGCTTAATATTTTGGGCCCATTTCCAGTGGAAATGAGGCACTTAAATAACTTGGAGCATCTGAGCCTCTGTATCTGTCTTCCTATATAAGTCCTTTTACTGGTCAGCTAAGTCACAGACTGTTTTTTCTCTTCTGTGGCTGGCTGAATGTGCAAACATCTCTGAGCCAAAATGTCATGCAAGTCCATTTTAAATGCTCTTTCCATGAACCCTCACCTGTGGAACTTTGGAATTCACTGTCTGTGGTCATTTGTGCAAGGAAGTTTGCGGAAAGTGAACAAAAAGGGGTGTGAATATGAATGAAGAAAAATTGTTTTAAAATGAAAAAGATTTTGAGAAGGGTTTTTTGGGTTGCTCTGGCTCATGAACTCTGCTAACCTGGAGTTTTCGCTACCACCTCTCCCATCTCCTGCCAGGGGCTAGTTCAAAATTGACTGTCTCTTGTAGATTGCTTTAATAAAATCCCATTGCTGGAGATCCTAAGCTCAAGTTGCATAGAAATTCCCAAACTCTAGATCAGCTCAAGCTGACAGAAGCTTTTAAAAACACTGTCAAGCCCTAGAAGTGTCATATTTGGTTAGGTGATGGCCGTGTCCATTGGGAATACAGTAGCTTTATTTCCTCCTCCCAAGTAGCCTGCAATCATCACTGTAAAAATAAACAGCTTGTTCCTGGAGGGTAAAAAGTTATGTTTTAGACAGTTGCCGAAGTTTATTGAAATTTGGGTATGAAAGTGCACTCTAGAGTTACATGTACGAGACCAGCGCTCAGTCGC
Organism: Pelodiscus sinensis; assembly: GCF_052426305.1. Lineage (NCBI taxonomy): Eukaryota > Metazoa > Chordata > Testudines > Trionychidae > Pelodiscus > Pelodiscus sinensis. The sequence continues at coordinate 9,586,379 of NC_143077.1, read as the reverse complement.
ATCAGAGCTCTTGTGCATATACTTAAGTATTTTTGCAGGGGGAGGCTTTCCAATCACACTATTGAGCAATCACTCTGCATCTGACCTCTCAGCCTTCATCCTCAAAGGAAGCCTGCACAATGCTTTCAAAAGGATCTTCAATGCGTAAGTGTGCTAGACACTGAAAACCGCAGACTGAACAGAGACACTCAGGGTGTGTCTAAACTACATGGCTCCATCGATGGAGCCATGTAGACTAGGCTGATCGGGAAAGGGAAATGAAGCCGTGATTTAAATAATCGCGGCTTCATTTAAATTTAAATGGCTGCTGCGCTGAGCCGACAAACAGCTGATCAGCTGTTTGTCGGGTCAGCGCGCTAGTCTGGACGCTCCTGCGCCGACCTGAAAGCCCTTTATCGACCTCCCCATTATGCCTCGTAGGATGAGGTTTACTAGGGAGGTCAATAAAGGGCTTTCACGTCGGCAGGGGAGCGTCCCGACTGCCCTGATCTGCCGACAAACAGCTGATCAGCGGAGCGGGGCAGCCATTTAAATTTAAATGAAGCCGCGATTATTTAAATCACGGCTTCATTTCCCTTTGCCGAACAAACAAACCTACATGGCTCCATCGAGGGAGCATGGGGAGGGCTGGCGCTGGGGGGGGCAGCAACCCTCCACCCTCAGAACGCCTACAGCAGGCGTTCTAGGGGCGGAGTGTGGGTGGGGCTACATCTCGTGTTTGGGAAGGCGAAAGCTTCCCCCGGTTAATATCCTGGACTCCCACGAGGTCACTCCACCGTGAATGCACCTTTAAAATATGTCCTAACATCTTACACGTTTTCTGTTATTTCCGCTCCACTTCATTGGATGAAGTGGGTTTTACCCATGAAAGCTCATGGTTCTCCATATTTTGGTTGGCCTCGAAGGGCATGTCTACATTAGGAAATTATTTCAAAATAATAACTCCTGAAATAACTATTTAGAAATACGCTTATGCCCCAAGGAAAGCAGGAGTTATTATTTCAAAATAACCAGCCCCTTATTTCGAAATAACGGGGTTGGTAGTGTGGATGCTCTGCTTGTTATTTCACAATAAGGGGAGTTTATTTTGAGTTAACTCCCTAATGTAGATCAGGGCTAAGGCGCCCCAGAACTTCTCATTGTTTTTAAAGTTACAGACTAACATGGTTACCTTTCTGAGATTTCCTACACTAAACAAACTGTACCGCCTTGCATATACCTGTGATGCTCCCAGTACCTATCCAGACCTAAAACAGAGTTCTGTGTATCTCAAAAGCTTGTCTCTCACGCTAACAAAAGTTGGTCCAAGAAAAGATATAACCTCTTCCACCTTGTCTAATAGCCTGGGACCTACACGGCTACAACTATGCTTCATATCACGAAACAATGGCACCGGTGCTCATAAGTTATTCATGCAGATTTGAAAACCACATACTGCTGGCCCAAGACCATGCACAGAGCCCCATGGCAGGACTCCAGATGCATGCCTTAAATATCAGGCCAGGTGCTCTTAGGTTCTGAGGTGAGGAGTAAAAGGCCGTGTAAACAATGGGCCTCATTCTCTTTCCACACTTTTGTATTTCATTGGCCTCAGTGGAGTCGCTCCTGGTTCGCACGTCTTCACGGGATCACAGACCCAGGCCTGCCTTTGCACGTTTCATGGCCAATAGTTTCTCACGCGCTCTTTAATCCATCTGGTCAGACTGCATTCTAAGGGAGAAACAGGGGAGCAAAGGAGGCAGCTGCCCCAGGTCCTCCGAGCAATTCAAAAGAGGTCAGGGGTTCCCAGCCACCACTGCTGCTATCACAGAAGCAGCGGCAGCCAGAGCTGTGCGCTCTTTAAATCCCCAGCCGAGCGCCCTGTGGTGCACTCTGGGCGGCTCTAAGGGCTGGGGGAGCGGCATGGTTGGCACGCTCTGGCTGGCACTGAGGGCTGGATTCCCTCAGCTCCAACCCTTCCAGAAGTGCATTGCCCCTCCACTCCACCTCCCACTTTGCTCAGGGGGCTGGCGTGTCTGTCAGCAGCCTCTTAGCGAGAACTTAGGCTACGTCTACACTGCCAGTTTTGCCAGCCGTGAGTATGCAAATGAGGTGCAGATTAGCATATTGCCGTACCTCATTTGCATAATTTATTAAAGGCATTTTTGTGGGGAAAAAGTAGTGTGGACATTTTCTTTGGGTGCAAAAAACCCTTTTCCAGCCAGATCAGTAAACCTCCTTGTTTGGGGCATAAGGATCTGGCGGGAAAAGGGGTTTTTGCACAAAAAGAAAACATCCACACTACTTTTTTTCTGCAAAAACAGCTTGCATAAATTATGCAAATGAGGCACGGTGATATGCTAATCTGCATCTCATTTGCATGCCGGCTGTGTAGACGTAGCCTTAGAGACTAAATTAAATACAGGTTGGACCTCTCTAAACCGGGACTCTCTGACCACAGATGTCCCAGGACCAGAGAGACCTGGTGAAGGTCTAGTGGGCCAGGAGCCCTGCAGTGGGGCTGCCCTGTGGCACCAAAACCAGGAGCCTGGCAGCAAGGTTGCCGCCTGGAGGAACAACCAGAAACCCACCAGCACCGCTACCACCTGGCCTCAAAGCTGGAGCTGCCGCCCAGTGGTGCGGCTGCCTGGGGGAAGTGGGAGGCAGTGGAGCTATCCCATGGGGCCAGGAGTCCTGGGTGCGGAAGTACTTGCAGAAGGGGAGGTGTCTGGTTGGGAAGCTGGGAGCCAGGCCAGGACTGAGGGCTGGTGGCAGGAGGTGCACAAATGACTTCTCATAGTCTGACAAAATCCCTCATCCAGGACCAGTCAGGTTCTGAAGTTGCTGGATCAGGGAGGTCCGACCCGTAACAGGCCATCAGTTTTAAAGCAATCTCTATTACTAACAACACATTAGAAAAAGCAGAAGGTTCTTTCTTTCTTTCTTTCTTTCTTTCTTTCTTTCTTTCTTTCTTTCTTTCTTTCTTTCTTTCAGAAACCAAGGATCTGAATGAAAATCAAAATTACTGAGCTTGCTTTTTAGTCTGCACAGACCTTCAAAAGAGAGAGAACTCTGAGCTTCATAGCTCCCACCTGTGCTCAAACAGGGCTCCTATAAAACAACCAGCAAACCAGGAAAAGGGGGAAACTGAATTTAAAATTCCCCAGAGCTGAGTTACTAGACAAGATAAATAGAGATCATCATTTCTTCCCTAAGGAAGGGAGCTGCTGATGTATAAGTCACCTGAGAAATGCAGAAAAAAATTAATGCCCTCTGCCAGACCCATTAAAACCACTCATTAGCCACCCATTTATCATCTGCACCCCCAGGATTCAGGTTCCAGACAGACACCTTCACCCTATATCTCAGAACTAGGCTCTGCAGGGGAAGTCTTTACTTCTAACTCCTTTGCAGAGGTTACTGTTCCTGCTACCAAATGCTGTTTGTAAATGATTCCTATATATGGTAAGCATGTTACATACCGACATAATTATTAGCTGTTACAGAATCTCAGTCATAAGCTTATCAGTAAATGGTGTCATAAATAGTTATAAATAACAGTGGTAAGCAATCTAGTGACCTGCTGATAATCAATTAACCATTTATTAAAACATCTATTAGTCCTGTAATAACTCTTAATAAACTATTTACAAACTTTCTTATAAGGATGACAATGTTTCTTTTTAAAAACAAGTAGCCCTCTGACATCTTAGGGCATGTCTGTAATGAGGAGTAATTTCAAAATAACTCCCCGCATTTTGAAATGACCAGGCAAGCGTCCACACTACCAAGCCTGTTACTTCAAAAAAATGGGCTTGTTATTTTGAAATAATAACTCCTGCTTGTGAAGAGGAATACGCTTATTTTGAAATAGTTATTTGGGGAGTTATTATTTTGAAATAAATAACCTGGTAGTATAGACATAGCCACAGAGACCAACCAAAATATATGTATAGTATCATGAGCTTTTGTGGGCAAAATCATCTCATCTGAAGAAGTGGATTTTGAGAATTTTTATGATTTTGTGTAATTTTTGTGTTTCTTTTTATAATTCTGAATGTATTTCCTTTCCATTTCATTGAACTTGCCCTTCTTGTGTCACAAGGTAACACGTGTGTGTGTATGTGTATGTGTGTGTGTGTGTGTGTCTGTCTGTCTGTCTCCCCCAGTTCATTCCTGCCTGGCTTATGCATGATTTTTTCATTTTCAAAACAGGGCAGTGTTTAATAAAGAGCAGAGCAATCACAGGGCCAGGAGCTGCTAGCACCAACCGATAAACAACATTAAATATTGACTTGGAAATAGCTTGAAAACCACTGGCTGGATAAAACACGGCGCTTTTCCAACAGAGCACCTGTGTGCAAGATAAGCAATCGTGCCGCTCTCCTCCCCCGTGCTTTCTTGCACCTGCCCCATGTCTCACTCCACCTCCTGACCTTCATCCTCAATGAACTGGTCTCATGGGATGACTAATTCTTCTCATTGAGGCTGCCAGGAATGATTCCCCCCACTTCGTTTTGTTCCCCTACCTCGCCGGCGATCATTCCCCAGCGCCATCTGTTTGCATTTGCATATTTAATATTGAACTGTCTCTTATTATCATTATGGTCCTGAGATCTGAGTGATGGTGCTGACTGGTTGCATCTTGCAGCATCTGCCTTTCTCCCTTGCTGTTGGCGAGGTAGCACTTTCCTTGCTCCTTGGGACTGGCTTATATCTTGTTTCAAATCCCCTGTTCAGCTACCAACCTACAATGTGTCCTGCCATTTCTGATCTCACACCAAAAGGTTGCTAACAATGGCATCTGGGTGCTTGAACAGAAGACTAAAGCAGTACAATGGTTTCCCGGAAGAGCCACTGGAACAATGGCTTGGAGTGGAGGTGGGGGTAGATGAAACCCCCAAAAATAGTGTCAGAAACTGACATTTCCTGTGAACATTTCCATTAAGTCAAAAAATAATGGAAAATGTGGGACCAGCTCTCATTTTCTAGGCACTAAAGTTGAAAGAATCACTTCTTACAAAGAGAGGTTAAAAAGACTGGGACTTTTCAGCTTAGAAAAGAGGAGACTAAGGGGGAATGTGACAGAGGTCTGTAAAATCATGACTGGTGTGGAGAAAGTGAATAGGGAAAAGTGGTTTACTTGTTTCCATAACATAAGAACTAGGGGTCACCAAATGAAATGAATAGGTAGCAGATTTAAAACAAAAAGAAGCTTTTCTTCACACAGCGCACAGTCAACCTGTGGAACTCCTTGCCAGAGGGGGTTGTGAAGACCAAGACTTTAACGGGGTTCAAAAACGTACAAGATAAGTTCATGGAAGTTAGGTCCATCAACATTTATTAGCCAGGATGGGTAGGAATGGTGTCCCTAGCCTCTGTCTGTCAGGGGCTGGGAATGGGTGACAGGGTGGGATCACATGATGATTGCCTGGTCTGTTCAGTCCCTCTGGGGCACCTGGCATTGGCCACTGTCAGCAGACAAGGTACTGGGCTAGATGGATCTTTGGTCTGACCCAGTCTGGCCGTTCTTATGTTCTTACTGCAGGCCTTGGGGGAGAAAGGAGAGGGCTCCCAATGCATCCCACACCAAAAGGAGTTCCAATTATATTTCTGTTTTGGGTTGAGCCACTGACCATTTTTTCAAACTTTAAGGCCCCATCCCTCACCCCTCACTCACACAGCAATGTAAAGCCTTTGAAGGAGAAAGCGTGGGCGTGGAAACTGTGGGTGTGGGTTCCTGGCCTAGTTCCTGGCCTAGTGCCCATAGTCCCGGCTGCCTCTTTGCACACTGTGGGCTCTGCTGTTGGCCCCGTGCCTGGGGACCCAACAGCCACCCCATGCTCTGGAGGCTCTGCTATCAGCTCCACACCAGGGGTCCTGGCTCCTGACCCCACATGCCCAGGGCTCTGCTGCCAGCACTGAGTGTCAGGGGCTCCGTTGCTGGGTCTGGGTCCGGGGTCTCTGCCAGCCCCCTGCCCTGGGTCCTGGCTGCTGCCCTGCATACCAGCACTTTGCTCCTGGACACAGCGGGGGAGGGGGGGCAGGACAGGGTAACAGAGGGATACCAGCACCCCCACTCTTGACAATGTTCCCGCAGGAGAAAGAGGCCAACCAGGAGACTTTGAGGCTCCTGGCTCATCCATTTGACACTCTCCAAAAATACACAATGGCAATTAATCATTGTGATTCCAAAACATGAGCCCCACCCCCCCTGCAGCACTGGAGGTGTGACACAACGCAACCAGCACCATTAATGGACCATCACACCCTCCTGTCCTATTGTCACCTTCCAATAGCTGATCTCATCTCTGTCATGTCATCCTCCGCACGAAAGTAGCCCCCTCCAACTGCCAGCAATGCCAACCTGGATGCCCCCGGCTTTTATCCAGGCTGTGCCCTCCCCTGGGAACCACCTTCCATTTTCTAGGCTGCCTGGCCATTAACATCATCTAATCATTCAATGCCCAGTCCAGCAGCCACGGAGGGCAATGGGCATTTTTGCACTGACCCCAAGGATCAGTGGATCAGGCTTCTCTGGCCTCCATCAATTACTGTATCTTCCTCCTAGCACCGGGCCTTTCGCCACTTCCCTTGAGAAACTGTTTTGCTGGCGAGTGCATCTCCCTGTTTGCATATTTCCCAGCTCCTCAGCCTAGCTCCTCTCCAAATTTCACCGCATTGCTCTTTGTAGTAACCCTCAAATAATTCCCTGCCCAGCTTTGCACCCAAAACTCCTTCACTGTTTGCAGACAGTTACCATATTCCCAGGGGTGGAGGTAACTTACATTTTTTACAAGTACTGTCCTATGGCAACCCGGGTCCCTGCCAGCTCTTTCAATTGCTCCCTGCTGGCTTTTGCCGCAGCTCAGCCAGCTCTTGCAGGAACTGTGCACCAGGGTGCACCTGCTTCCTTTCACCTCTGCATATTCCGCTTTTAGTCACTGCTGATTTAAATACTGAGAGGAAACTCACCTTCCAAAAAATAAACCCGTTGGTAAATCTTGATAACAATAGCTGAACATGAGCAGGAGTTTATAAAAGAAAAGGAATAAAGGATACACACACACACACACACACACACACACACACACCGTTTTATACTGTGGCATGTAATCTATGGCAATGGTTATTCTATTGCCTCCTGAGTCCACAGGCAGCAGTAAACAACCCCTCCATGCACACTGTGCACTTAACTTTTCAGTACCTGGGAGCTGGAGCAGCTTGTAAACTCAGAGGCCAGTGAAATTATCTCTAAACAAACATTAAATCACAGCTCCGGGGAAGAGCGCGCCAGAGAGGCTGCACACACACAAGCAGGGAGCTTTACAGCTCCACAGGTAAATCAGCTTTAAGACAGTCGCAGTTTTTCTTTTCCCCTTGCTGGTGCCAAAGTAACTTGCTCCAGGTGAGCCCCGGAAACAGCAAGTTGGACAGAAAAAGTTGCCTAGGATAAAAGTCTCCTGGAATATTATCAGCGCCTGACGATTTCCCTGCAGAAAAGCACACCGGGGTTTCTTTAGATATAGATGTTACCCTGGTGACGATGATGCCACCTCTATTTTCTTCCTGACCCTTAAGCTTCGCCAGTTTCTCAACCTCCTGCATATCTTCGAGTTTGGGAGGGAGAGGAGGGAGCCATGATCTGGCTTCTTGTGCTTTTTCTCCTGCAGCAATATAGGGCCAGAGAAAGTTCATTGAAACTGACAGAAAGACTCGCTTTGACTTCAACAGGCTTTGGAGCTAGCTCTTAAAGAGGGAAATCTGTGTCTTTGCAGAGAGGGATCTCTTGTTGGACTCTCTTAAAGAGAAATATGTTGGGCAATCTATGCACCAGGAGAGGCATATGTTCCTCCAAAGCACCTGGCAAAGGCACGGGCAGGCATTTACACTGGATCACTGAAGGCAGCACATCTCTTGGTCCTCTGTACTCTGTCATCCCAGCCTGAATTCCTATGAGACCCCATGTCACTCCTCATTATGTGTCAGCAGCAGTAAGCCCTGCAATTACGCATTCTGGGCATTGTAAGGGATCTCAGGCTGGGTGCTGGTTTGATGCACAAGCTAACTAGCTACAGGTTAGGGCCTCAGATTAGAAGGGGCCTTTAAATACAAAAAAGACGAGTTTTTAATTGCCTCCTCCCCTATGGACTGGTCTATATGCAAATATAAAACGCTTTTCTTTCTATTTTCATTGTCGTTTCAGTTAGAATAAGACACATTTTTTTTAGTAATGCTATGGGGCCTCTTGAATTGGACAAAACCTCTGCATGTCTTAAGCCGGCCCTGGCTGGGCCCCCAGAAGCACTTAGCACTTTTAAAAATCTTCTAGAGAGCCCATTTCCAGAGAGAGAAACAGCTCCAGTGTAAGCAGCAGCAGCAAGCCCGCCCCTCCTGCAGCACCAAAGCCCCTCTGCTCCATGGCAGGGCACTGGGCCAGTACCAACTGGGAGAGAGAGACATGCTCTGTGGAGTTGCCAAGGCTCCCCAGGGCAGCTGCTCAGCCCAGGATGGCATGAAACTCCTCACTGTGCCTCAGAGGCTCCTCCGGGTTATCCCTCTGGGTCTGTCTTGCAGTTACTAGGTGCCTGTGGCCACGGCTACCCACCTGGCTTGTTTTCACCCATTGCGATACCCAAGGAGGCGCAAGGGGAGGGTTTCGAGGTCCATTACAAACGTTAAGGAGAAGTCACCCACTCGTCAGAAAAATCCACAAGTGTTTGTGAAAGCCGCTTCTGCCGCTGGGTGCATGTGGGCACGTGGCAGCTTCACAACGAATGAGCAAGAGAACAGATTGCAGCGGTGGCTGCCTGCGATGCCGAGCAGGATTGAAACACGCCGCTTGAGAAACTCGCTCCTGAATTCCCCGCCGCGGGATCTGCTCCAGGAACTGGCTCCCCAGCTCAGGCCTGGCTGGGAACCACACACAACCCCCCTCACTTCCCACCCCCACCCCTCTGGCAGAGCTCTTGTCATTTCACCCACATTTTTCAAAGTAGCCCCTGGTTTTCGGTGCTGCGATTTTGGCGTGCTCCGTTTGAGACACAGTAAGAGGGCCTGAGCACCCACCACATTCAGCTGGGGGTGCTTAGCTCATCTGAAAGGATGGCCCAGAATGAGAGGTTCATTAGGAAAGTGTAGGATTTAACGTCCCCCTGTGGGCAGCCCAAGGGAGAGAAGGCCAGTTTCATGCACTAGTTGGGGTTGGTCCTGCTTTGGGCAGGGGGGTGGCCTTGATGACCTCCTGAGGTCTCTTCCAGCCCTAGGGTTCTATGATTCTACGTATGAGCCCCATGCCCACAGACTGCACAAGGGTGTTGAATGCCTAGCTGCCAAATCTCCACCGCGGTGCAAACCCCACAGAAAGGGAGGCCAGGGCCTTCTCAGCACACCCCAACATGGAGTCCTAAGGTGATGCTGTGAGGTACTATCAGGATACTTTGTAGTGCCCAGCCGTGTGCTAAGTGCCTTCCAGGACAGAGAAGGGGACAAGGTCCTTGCCCCACAGACCCTGCAGTGCTTATGCGGAAGGCCAAGAGAAAAGCAGGGTGGGACTGGGAGAGGATGGGCCGGCATGATATGGATAATACTGCTTAGCCCCTAATCCAGAATTCAGCAGTTTCTCAGCAAACCTTGGCTCCGAGCCTGTGGGAAACCCCCATTTTCTCTGCAGATTTTAAAAAACCAGACAACTAAAATGAGGGTCTTTGTTGACTTCATTCTGCCATGCGCCACTGAACTCGGAACTGGAATTCAGGGCAGGATCAGTCAGTAAAAGGAGAAAACCTATGGGGAATGCCAGGCAACTGGGCTCCAGCTTGTCTGATCATCTCATGCTCTAAATTGGGCTGTTTATGTACTTGGTTCCTGATAGGTTGTTTGGCTGATGGAGAGGAAGGGATTGTTGTAACTTTTTCAGAGCCATTCCTCAGCTGACTCCCTAATCCTTCCCCACCGAGCCCTTGCCCCGAGACGTCTCCCTCTGCCTCTGCATTTAAACCAGAGGATGTAAAAGCAAAGGTGAGACATACTCCGGATTCGTTTTTCTCTCTTTCCATCCTAATTCTCGTAGGTATTATTTGCAGCCGTTGTAGGCAAAACACAATCAGATGGAAATGTGATCTGTACACTGACGGAGTGTCCGTATGGTGCACAGGGGGAAACTGAAGCATGGGCTATTAAGAGAGTTAATTAGTTCATGCTTGCAAAGTGCTTTAAGATCCTAATGATGGTGCTCAGATGATGCTTTGCCTATGCAAAACAAACTCCAGACCAAAAATCCGTTCTTCTCCGAGCCAGGCATCAAATGCAAGAACTTCAAAAAAGAAAGAACTCAGAAACAACCACTACTGACTCGTGAATACAGGCAGCACACCCATCAAGGGTGTCTTATGAGTGCATCTGTGCCCACATCATTATTCTGCCTGAAACCAGCCTTTCTGGCAGCTTTCCAAAGCCAATGCATCAAGGACCTCTGTGTCAATATTAGCTTTATAGCAGACAGATAATAGGCGGTAACTACTCTGAGCTGGCCAGTGCCAGAAGACATAATGGCAAAAAATTAAGTTCTTCAACAAAATAGCTGTTCCCAGCGCACATCGGAACAAAACACACTCCAGAGAGGAATCTATTGCAAGGCAGAACAATTAGAGAGCAATTATAGGCGTGAACTTTCCTCACTCACCCACGTGGCACCTTCCTTTTGTTCCCTCTCTCTCGAGTCAAACCACCAAACATTTTCTGTATTGCCGCTGACAGTAACCAGCTAAATTATTATTATTAATAATATTCAGCATATCTATAGCCCTATAGACACCCTGGGCCATTAATCCTTCCACGCCCCTCTGAGCCAGAGTGGCAATACTGCATACTAATTTGGGGCTGACATTGGTGCACCTTACTTTCAGGATCAAGCCTTACTTGTGGAAGTGGTCTCATGGGGAGAAATTCATTCTGGAGTCAGCACTAGACCAGTGCCCTGTTATAGACGGTGATGGGGTGCGGGCAGTGGAGCAAGCAGCTGTGGTATGTATCAGCCAATTAGGGCCCAGGGAAGGGCTGTATAAATGAGGGCTCCTGGGTGGGAGAGGAAGCTTTCACTCACGCGTGCTCCAGCTGTGGAGCAGGAGGGATCTGGCTGCCAGGGAAGCTCGAGGCTTCCTGAGACAAAGCAGGGCCAGGGAAAGGCAGGCAGGGCTGGGGAAGCTCTGACCTGACCTCACTCCCAGGCCAGATACTTTCACAAAAAAATACCGAACATGGTAGGGAAAAATTGATTGAGCACAAAAAAAAAGACCAAAGTTGTTGAGCAAAAGAAAAAAAAACACCACACCACAAAAAAAGTCACTGCACCTTTAAATCCCCACGATCCCCACTATCCCCACCCCCGCCAGACGCAGCAGGGGAAGGCCTTCCATCCAAGAAAAACAGAAAATACTGGACATGTATTTTCTGGTTTTTTTTTACTGGACAGACTGTCCGGGCCAATACCAGACACCTGGCAGCCCTATGCAGGGCCTGAGGCAAGGCCTGAGGGCACTAGGGCTGCAGGAGGGCAGCAGAAGGCAATAGGTCCACACCTCTTGCCTATGATAAGTGGCTATTTCACACTGCAGTTTTCCCTGAGATAAGGAGTTTGATGACAACTGGCAGTGGGTCACTGAAGCAAGGTGGGTATTGAGGTTTGGGGGTTCCCTGAGGAGGAGGACCCCAGAGTGTGGGGGCCCTGCGGCAGGGCAGTACCCAGAAGGGAGGGCACCCCGGACTGGGCGGGATGTGGATCTCAGAGTAAGGTGGCAGAGCTATTAACACAAACAGGTAACAGTAGATGAGATAATGGCCAATAGGAGGCACTCCAGGGCCGAAGAGCTGATTCCTCCAGTGACCAGCAGGAGGCGCCATAGTGGTGAGTCAGGCCATGTTATACAGACCTATGAGCTCTAGGTAGCAGGAAAGTCCCACTTCAGCTCTCTGGGTGCATAGACTGTGTTGGTTTGGTACGCAGGGATGGATTTCATCTGTGTCTAGTAAAGATTACTCACAGAAGGAAAGATTTGAGGTTTTCTGTTATCACTGATGCCACAGGGCTGCACACTTCTCTGTTTGATAAGCAGTGTCTCTCAAGAGATAGGAAACTACTGTTCTTTGTGGACAGTGAAATGGGTTGAAAAAATCGTATTTTCCACAAAAGAATTGGGTGGGGGTCAGTTTTCATGGAAATGTTTCAAGTTTTTTGCTAGCAAAAAAAGATAAACCAATTTTAGTTTTTGAATGCCAACATCTGGGAAATGTGAGAGGTTTCACTGAAAAAATGGAAAATTTAGAAATCAATATTTTTGTTGAAGGTTAGAAGAAAAAAAACCTTTTTTGACTAAGGGCACATCTTCACTAGCCGCCCCGGAGATCGACGTTCTGGCGTTCGATTTAGTGAGTCTGGTATAGACCGATAAATTGAACACTCGCGCAGTTCCAGCTGGCACCTGTATTCCTCACAGTCACGAGGAGCAAGGGAAGCCAACTGGAGCATTTGTATTCCACATAGCTGGAGTCGCATACCTTAAGCCAAACTTCCAGGTCTAGTGTGGACCTGGCCTAAGAATATTTCCAGTGCTAAGTTCTAAGCCGCTCTCTTCGGCACACTGCAAAGCTGGAGCACCGTGCCTGGGAGAATTCCTCACCCACAACCCTTTCACCTCGCTATCCCTTCAGGAGCATCCTGGGCAGGTATGCAGGCCTCAGTCTCACACAGCTGGGAGGGTGGCGGGTTCCCTCTCTGTTCTGTGGGACAGGAGGCATTTAGACTGGCATTTGCAAAGCCGTTGAAGGAATATGGGTCTGGGCATTCAAATGTCTTAGGCCTACTCTACACTAGAAAAGTTCTGTTGGTATCACTGTGTCAGTGAGAGGGTGACTTTTTTTTTTTTTTTTAAACCTTCACACAGGGCAGTTATAGGGATTACAAAAGTGCCTTAGGCCTAGTCTACACTTAAAATTTAGGTCACGGTAGCTATGGTGCTCAGGGGTGTGAGAAATCCAACCCCCTGGGCACTGCAGCTGTGCCAGCCTAGCCCCTGGGGTTGACTTTCTGTGCACAGAAAGTCCCATCTGTCAGCCTGTCTTGCTGTGTTGGCTGAAGAAGCGTGTGTGGATCTCTGAGGAGCCCAGGAGGAATTCTGAGAACCCACCCCCAGCTTGAAACCTACAGACAGCCAGGGAATGGAGGGAAATAGGTTTTCTGTATCCCCCCCACTCCGACCCGGCCCTGGCATTCACTCTCTCACTGCTCCTCCGCGATCCTCTCTTCCAATGTCAGTTGTGGGAGTGAGGTAGCACTCTGTCCCTGGCCGTTACTTCCTTTGGCAGGGCACTGACAGCTCTCCAAATGGTGCTTGTCAGTCTAGTAGAGAAAGTTACAATGCAAGCCAATGGCTGGGAGTTGAAGCTAGGCACATTCAGACTGGAAATAAGACATACAGTATGGGCTACGTTTAGACTGGCATGATTTTCCGGAGATGCTTTTAACGGAAAAGTTTTCTGTTAAAAGCATTTTCGGAACAGAGCATCTAGATTGGCACTTTTTGCGGAAAAGCGTCCGTGCCAATCTAGACGCGCTTTTCTGCATAAAAGCCCCGATCACCATTTTGGCGATCTGGGCTTTTTTGCGGAAAACAAATCTGGGCTGTCTATACTGGCCCTTTTGCGCAAAAGTTTTGCCCAAACGGGAGCAGCATAGTATTTCCACAAGAACACTGACAATCTTACATGAGAGCGTCAGTGCTTTTGTGGAAATTCAAGCGGCCAGTGTAGACAGCTGGCAAGTTTTTCCAGAAAAGTGGCTGATTTTCTGGAAAAACTGGCTAGTCTAGACACAGCCTTGGGAGTATGTCAGAAAGGGAGAGTAATTAAGCAGCCAGGAATTTTCAAGAGAATACTGGATGTTTTTCTAAAAGATCTGCTTTTAGAACAGGAACAAACTGTGGGAATTCCTGTGACCTGTGTTACATGGGAGGGTAGATTTAGAGATTGCCCCAGGAGCAGACCTACCCCACTCACCTGTCTGTTCAGAGGCAACGCAGAGCTTTGTATTCTCATGGAATACTGGGACCCATAACTCAGCTGCTGAGTGCCTGGAAAGCCCCTAGCAGCCTCTGGTCTTTGGGCACCACTGTAATAATCCCTTGGATACACCTATTCTTTTTCACCCCTCACAGGCATGGGTAGGCTGCAAGAGTCTGTCACAGAAACTACCTGGCCAGCTTTCCAACTATAACCACCACTGGGTAGATTTGAATCTGGAGCTTAATGTAGGAGCCTCTACAGCTTGAGCTATAAAGCCAGCTGGCTCTCAGCCCAGGCTGTAGAGCTCCCTTGTTCTTATCTGTTGCTTTAAGTCAGTGGTCCCCAATGTGGTGCCCGCGGGCGCCATGGCGCCCGCCGGGGCATTTAGGTGCACCCGCCAAGTGACATGGGCCGGCCCAAGCCATTCTTGCGCCCCGAGCCCTGGGCGCGTAGCCAGGGTTGGCTCGAGCCATTCCTGCGCCCTCGGCAGCGGCTACACGACGCATGCATGGCTCCGCCCCCAGGCGCACGCTGCATGCGTGGCCCTGCCCCCCGGCGCACTGTGCATCTTTCAGCTGCAATCGGGTGCCCCCCATAGGTTGGTGCCCTGGGCAGCTGCCCGGCTAGCCCCCCCCCCCTTAATCCAACCCTGCGCGCGGTGCATGTGCGGCCTCGCCCCTGGGCGCATGGCCCATGCGCGGCCCCGCCCCGGACACACGGCTTGTGCGCGGCCCCGCCCCTCATGCACGTGGCACGTGAGTGGCCCTGCCCCCCAGATGCCCGGCAGCCCCAAAAGGTTGGGGACCACTGCTGTAAGTGGTCTAAGTGCCACTGCATGGGACAGTGAACCACACTAGGGGTACATCTACGCTGCATCCCTCTTGCGCAAATGCCTATGCAAATGAGCCACAGATTAGCATATTGCCATGCTTCATTTGCATAATCAATTAGAGGACATTTTTGCACAAAAGCCTCTTGCGCAAAAACAGACCCTAATTAATTATGCAAATGAAGCATGGCAATATGCTAATCTACGCTTCATTTACATAGGCTTTTGCGCAAGAGGGATACAATGTAGACATAGCCTTGGTGTGTGGGTTACACAATCACTGTACTCCAGGCTGTAACCTAGCTAGGAGCACTGCTTGCAAAGCTGAAGCCATCCCCATGTCTGAATTTAGGCCTCCTCCTGCTGCAAAAGCTTGTGTTCCTCCCCCAACATACAGCTTGAGGGATTTTTTTTTTTAATTCCCAGTGAGATGAAACAAGTTTTCAGAGTGCCTCCCGCTCACTCAGGGAATCTGCTGATGGCAGCAGGACGGTGAGTGCGGCTGCAAAGGAAGCTGCAGACTCAGATGGGAAAAACAGGATCAGACCATGAGGAACACCCCTTACTCCCCGAAATCAGAACCTACTGTGCTTTGTGCACCCATAGGTAGGCTTGGCCTGTGCTGTGGAATCTCTAAGGCCTGCATTTCCAAGTATGGAAGCCTCTGTTTACTAGCTATGGTGACACACCCAGGGCAGCAATAGTTGGTGAAGAGCAAATATACAGGGAACCAGGTAAATAGTTGTCTGTAAGTGAACAGGCCACCTACTCAAGGCAGGCAGGCACCTGGGTAGGGTTGCCAGGGGTCCGGTATTAACCCGGACAGTCTGATATTTTCACCTCCTGTCCGGTAAAAAATTTCAGAAAATACCAGACACATAAAATGTCCGGTATTTTCTGATTTTTTTTCCTGACCAGGAGATGAAAATCCCGGGTGTTTACCGGGTTCCGCAGGGGAGCTGTCCAGCCCGGAGCAGGGAGACAAGATGGCAGATGGACATCAGCAGCCTGTTAGGGCTAAAAAGCCTCAAAAGCATTTCTTAAAGGGGCCATGCTTTTATTATTATTATTATTATTATTATTATTATGTTGCTTAATAACTCTTGGGGTCTTTTCTTTTTCTTTTTCTTTTTTCTTTTTTTTCCTTAACTCTGGTCTCCCCCTTTTTTTTCTCAACAGAATTTTTTCCCTGTTTTTTGGGGGGGGCGAGGGTGTTTCGGTATTTTTGGTTAAACCATCTGGCAACCCTACACCTGGGGCCAATTAAGAACTGGCCTGAAGCAGCAGGCTATTCAGGGCAATCTGATATGGCCTGCTGGGGCTGGTTTAAAAGGCTTCCCCTCAGGAAAGGGAGAGGGAGGAGAAAAGAGTAAGAGGGGTGCTGCCGGAGAGCTGAGGTCTGCAAGGAGGGACGTGTGCTGTGCAGGAATAGAAGAGACTCGCTGAGGTACCAGAGAGAAGGTACTTGGGGGAGCATTTGAGAAAGTGGCCCAGGAATTGGCTACTGGACGGGAGCTACAAGAAGAATGCTGCCAGTTGCCACTATCTTAAGATATCTGGGCCAGAACCTGGAGTAATGTGTGGGCCTGAGTTCCCCTCAACCTTCCCCACAGCGCTACAGAGTCTGCCCCTGAGAAAGGAGACCAGGACTACAGAGAGGCTTCACCCCAATTCTTGGACTTGCCTATGATACAGATGGCTCAATAAACTGTGACCCTGGCCTCTAGTAAAGGGCAAGAGGCTGTGGGGAGGATGACAGTGAGCCTATGAGGCACACGATACCCACCTAGAAGCACAGGGCCCTAGAAGCTACAAACACTCATGGCCAGAGTGACAGGAGCGGACTTCCAAAAATCAAGCCACTTTCCCCTGGGCACCCGCATCTGGATTTAAACGCCTCAAACCTCTGGGCCGACGTGGCTTGTGACGTGGGGGCGTCTGGGAAGAGGCTCCATTTTTGGCAGCCAGCTCAAAGAGGCCACATTTTTCAGCCCGGCCTCTGTGGTCCAGGCCCCTTTTTAGGAGCCTCAGAAAATATCTCAGAGTCATTTTTTAAAACTTAGACATCTAGGAGGGAACTTTTTGGCCAGAACGTTTCTTTCATGGGGGGAAAGCAAGGCCTGTGCCTGCCATTCTGAGATCCTTGGCTCAGCAGCTTCAGGATGACATCTAAGGAGGCCATTTTAGAGCTGCTACCAATCTTGTGGTACATTCTGGAGTTAAATGTACAAGAAAGGCCCCTCCCACACACACATCTAGGTGAGAGTATGGCCCGAATTCTAACTTCCACTTAATAGATTCATCGAGTTTATTAAAGTGCATCAACAGGAATTGGAAATATTCGTTCCCCTCCATTGCGCTACATTGATGATGGGTCCTGTAGTCCCAAGATAAACTTTCACCACATTTATTTTAATTTATTTTTGTTGGCGCTAAATGTGAGCAGACTCTTGATGGAGACACTGATGGGAAACCAAGAAGCCGCCACTGTGAGATTCACAGCCCAGGCAAAAGGGGGCAAGGGCCTTATCACTCCAGCCCCTCCAGACAGCTCCGTCTTCCTATCTGTGGGAATCTCGGCCTGCTCGCGTGCTAAACACTTGCTCAGGGCTGAGGCGCCGTCATTCATTCAGACTGAACACTAAGCCCTGCCTGATGCCAGGGGGATGTCTACCCAGACAGCACAAGCTGAGGCAGGAGAAGTTTGCCCGGTGTCAAATAAAGCCACTGTGTGACCCGATACATGGCCTGAACTCAATACCCACTGGCTACGTCTACACTGGCATGATTTTCCGGAAATGCTTTTAACGGAAAAGTTTTCTGTTAAAAGCATTTTCGGAAAAGCACGTCTAGATTGGCAGGACGCTTTTCCGGAAAAGCACTTTTTGCAGAAAAGCGTCCATGCCAATCTAGACGCACTTTTCTGCAAAAAAGCCCTGATCGCCATTTTTGCGATCGGGGCTTTTTTGCGGAAAACAGAACTATGCTGTCTAGACTGGCCCTTTCTCGCAAAAGTTTTTCGGAAAAAGACCTTTGCCCGAACGGGAGCAGCATAGTTTTTCCGGAAAAGCACTGATGATTTTACATTAGATCGTCAGTGCTTTTCCGGAAATTCAAGCGGCCAGTGTAGACAGCTGGCAAGTTTTTCTGGAAAATCAGATGATTTTCTGGAAAAACTTGCCAGTGTAGACACAGCCAAAGGGTGTGGGATGAAGGCAGAGAGCATATGGGCTTCCTCCTGTTCTGGTTTCACCAGAAGCTTGATAGTGCCAGTCTGAGTCTTCTCTGCAAAGATCTGCTCCAACGACATAGCCAGAATGGGGCAAGTGGGCAGGCCCCACTTCGGGTGGGTGGGCAATGACTCGGAGGGGGGAGGTTGGAGCAATGGGTCCACATCTTTCCCGCCTCCCTCCCACCCCCAGCCCCCCGCCCCCACACACACACAGACACAGACACAGCTGGCCTTGCAGGAGGGGTAGAGATAGATGCTGCAGCCAGGGGCCCTGTATAAACAGGAGCCTCCCTAAAAATGTGTGCCCAGCACTCTGCCTTCTCTTGGTCTGCCTGCTGAGGGGTGGGGGCAGGACTTGCCCAGAGCTGCAGCATAGGAGCAGGGTTGGGGCTCCAGGTCTTGTCCTGCTCTCCCTGTGTGTCCAGTGCTCCCAGTGGGAAGCTGAGTTAGAGCACCGAGGCTTGCAAGCCCCCGACTCCGCTCCTGGTCGGGCGTGCTAGGTAAGCAGAGATGGGCAACCCCCAGCCCTGCTCCTTTGGCCCAGCTGACGCACCGGACAGAGAGGAGCAAGCTGCCCTCACCCTCCAGCTGGAGCAGAGGCAGGGCTGAGGGCAGGTTGGCCTGGATGCTCAGTGGGGGGCCCCGGCCCACCCAGGCTCGCTCATGGCCATGCCCCTGATCAGCTCTTCCAGGCTGTGCACACAGTCTTCCCGCTGGCTGTGAAGAGCCGGTTGCAATGGATTCTGAATAGACACAGCTGCCCAGGTGCTCACACAGAGTTATGGAGATGGACCCACAGGCTGACACAGATGTTCCGGGCCCAGCTGAACGGGATGGTACGTGCTGCTCTGCGTCCCAGCCAGCACGACTGCTGCCATGTCATTTCCTCATCCCCCCTCCGTAGCTAGATGGGTGCTTCTGGGGTTGCCATTTCAGCATCCGCAGAGCTCGTGTTCCAACGTCCGCCCCTGCAGAGGCAGGAAGAGGATGGAAGGCGCCTGGCCGGCACACAGTGCAAAGCCAAGGCAGGAGCAGGAGGGAAGGAATTCGCACATGCACCGACTGGCTGCCAGAGCACAGCAGGGAGGGAGGCTGAGTCGCTATAAGTGGTTAGGAGCCACTGGTAGCACCGGGGCACTCGGCTGGTCTGGGGAAACTGAGAGTGCTGGTGTAAAGTAAATTCTATTTATTGGCAGCAGGAGGAATCTGGCCCCCTGTTGCTACGTGATACTCCCCACTTCCCAGCTCAGCAGGGGCAGCTGTCTCCAAACCGCAGGGGCTGGCGCTTTGAGAAAACAACCATGGAGAGAAAGAGGAGGTGCTGGCAATGGGTTTAGTGAGGAAACCAGTTTGCCTGGTGCAGCATCCTGGACTCACCCACCTGGCATAGCCAAGCATGCTGCAATTTGGAATCTCATCGTGTGTGGTGCCCTTTGCCCTGCAATGTGTCATGCACAGCTACTGTTCTTGCTTCCCCCTCCTCTAGAGCTACATGCTCCCAGCTCTTGTGCTGTTTTCTTTTTCTACTCAAATCCCAGTTCTCAGAGTCAGGTGATCCTGGGAGAATCTGGGCTCGCAGTCTGAAAAATAAAAAGGTTCCCAGTGGTGGTGGAGAAAATCTTGAAAATGGTTCATGAGACAGAAGGCAAAATAGAAACGGCACCCCGCTGATTATTTTTTTTAAATGCCGTGATTCATAAGCCGGTCTGGTGGTTTAAAGGGAGCTCACTCTTGATGTTTGAATGGTTGGGATTGGCTGGCCTGTACTGCATGGAAATCTCAGATATTGGAGTCGTTGCAGGTCCCCAGAGAAACTGATGAGTCCAGAGGACTTTAGGAGGTGGATTGGGGATCACACGTCCCTGAAAGTCACACAGCTATAGTACCCTTTGGGTTATTGAGCAGGGCGAGGTGGCTCACCACAGACAATAGCAATGAGTAGGTTGTGTCAGCCGCATGCCGCTTTGTTAAACAGAGCATTGTGAGTCTGAGCCTGGGTTGCACCCTGCAAAGAGGCTACTGGCAGATGTACCAGCTGCCTTTGGTGAATGTCAGCTGGAGGGTTGGGATTCC
The DNA here is from genome assembly GCF_052426305.1 of Pelodiscus sinensis. Lineage (NCBI taxonomy): Eukaryota > Metazoa > Chordata > Testudines > Trionychidae > Pelodiscus > Pelodiscus sinensis. The sequence goes on along the minus strand of NC_143077.1, from coordinate 9,566,208 downwards.
AGAGATCTGTACTTTCCTGTGAATGAACCCTAGCAGCTACCATAAGAACATTAGAGTGGCCATAGTGGGTCAGACCAAAGGTCCATCTAGCCCAGTATCCTGTCTTCCAACAGCGGCCAATGCCAGATGCCCCAGAGGGAGTGAACAGAACAGAAAACCATCACGTGATCCCTCTCCTGTCATCCATTTCCAGACAAACAAAGGCTAGGGACACCATTCCTACCCATCCTGGCTAATAAGTATTGATGGGCCTAACCTTCATGAATTTATCTAGTTCTTTTTTGAATCCTGTTAAAGTCCTGGTCTTCACAGCATCCTCTGGCAAGGAGTTCCACAAGTTGACTTGTGTGTTATGTGAAGAAATACTTCCTTTGGTTTGTTTTAAACCTGCTACCTATTAATTTCATTTGGGGACCCGTAGTTCCTATGCCATGGGAACAAACAAAAACTTCTCCTTATTCTCCTTCTCCACACCTGTCATGACCCTATAGACCTCTATCATTGGGGCGGATATAGGGCAGGGCGAGCGGGGCGGCCGCCCCGAGCCCCACACTTCAAGAAGCCCCGCGCATGTGCCATGTCAAAGAGGGGACCCCGTGAAATAGTGCTGCCCTGAGCCCCGCAAAATTGTCATCTGCCCCTGTCTATCATATCCCCCCTTAGTCTCCTTCTCTCCAAACTGAAAAGTCCCAGTCTTTTTAATCGCTCTTCATATGGCAGCCATTCCAAATCCCTAATAATTTCTGTTGCCCTTTCCTGGACCTTTTCCAATGCCAAGATGTCTTTTTTGAGATGAGGCAACCATATCTGTACTCTGTATTCAAGACGTGGGTGTACCATGGATTTCTATAGAGGCAATAAGATATTCTCTGTCTTCTTCTCTACCCCTTTTTTCAACGATTCCTTACATTCTGTTTGCTTTTTTGACTGCTGCTGCCCATTGAGTTAAGCCACACGGGAAGACTACAGAGCTTGGATGGGGAGCTGCTATGGGACACACAGAAATTGATGGTGTTGCTTATACAATAGGCAGGATTTTGAGATGTGCCCCTACCACGGTGATGAATGGGATCAATGAGAACCTTCTGAGAAAGCACTTAGTGCCTGATCTGATGCCTATTGAAATCAATAGCTGGACTCCCTTTGATCTGAGTGAGCCCTGGATCAAGCCTCATGAGAGAGGTGGGGGAAGTTTTGTAGCTTCTGATCTACAGGAGGTATGATCATGCTGGTCCTTTCTGGCCTTGAAGTCTATGGGTATGTCTACACTAGCTCGTTAGTTTGCTAGGTAGGGTAATGAGGGCAAGCGGAGTTGCAAATGAAGCCCTCGTGGAATGAGGAGTAACGGTAGTTCGAATTAGGATCTTTAATTCGAACTACCTACTCCACGCCGTGTGTAGCCGCGGGCACGGAGTTCGGACTAAGGGGGATTTAAAAATGGCGGCGCCCGGGAACATGCAAATGAAGGTCGGGATATTTAAATCCTGGGCTTCATTTGCAACTCCGCTTGCCCTCATTATCCTACCTAGCTCAAACTAACAAGCTAGTGTAGACGTACCCTATGACAGCAAGCCCTGTGTTCTGAGCGTGCCCATCACTGCCCATGTGCACCTTCCAAGCTGCTGCCGTGAGTTCATGCCCCCTTACCGTAGGCTGGACTTGAAATCACCGAGACACTTCGTCCGGCTTTGGCCCCACCGAGCACTTTCTGTCTTCAAAGCCCTTCATCTAAAGCAGGGGTGTGGGAACCTTTTTTGGGCTGGGAGCCACTGACCCACAGAAAAATCAGGTCGGGGGCCACACAAGTGAGAAGCAAAAAAAAAAAAAAAAAAAAACCTTTTACTGACGTGGCCCCTGACTGAGAAGCAGAAAGACACTCCCCACATTCCCCTTGCACTCCACAGCCTGAGCTAGATTTTATAGGCCCTCCTAGACTTTGGGATGGGGCCAAAAGTGAGGGGTTCAGTGTGTGGGAGGGAGCTGCCGGGAAGCAGGCTTGGATGCAGGGTCTGGGTGGGAGGAGGATTGGGGGTGGGAGGTAAGGTGCAGGAGCAGAGGGGGAGGCAGGAGTGGGTGGGGGGGTCTGTGCAGAAGGTAGAGTGCAAGAGCAAAGTGGGGGTGGAAGGTATGGGTGGGAGGGGAGTTGCAAGAGCAAAGTAGGGGTCAGAGTCTGGGCAGGAGGGAGGTGCAGGAGCAAGCTGGGGGTGGGAAGTCTGGGAGGGAGGGGATGCAGGATCAGGCTGGGGTTTAGGGTCTGGACAATGAGGGGACACTAACCTGGCACAGCTACTCCATGCTCCCACTGTACCCAGGAACCCTTCTTCCTCCTCCCCCCCCCTCCCGGCTGCTCCCATTGGCCAGGATTATGGCCAATCCAAATGGCCGAGGGAAAGCCTCCAGGCAGTGCTTTGCTGGGCTGCTGTTTCCCCAGCTGGGGGAAGGGGGAGCTCCATCCCCCCACCAGGCAGATACTATGGTTGGATCCAGCTCCAGCTTGCCTGATTCTGACCCATGAGGGTCAGGGTTCCCCCTTGCAGTGGGGAGCCAGCACTGGCGTTCCAGCCCCATGGGAGGAAGCTGCAATCAGGCTGCAGGGCTCAAATGCCAGCACTGGCTCCCCAATGCTGGGGGGGACCCCGCGTCTCGGGGGCTGGATCCAGGCAAGCTGGGGGCTGGATCCAGCCTCTAGACCATACATTCCCCACCCCTTATCTAAAGAGACAGCCAGTCTCATCTTGAAAAAGCCAATATGCATCATCTCCTGTCGGCTGCAAGCAGCTCTTTTCATCATAAGATGATTTATATTGGCGCTCGTGTTCCACTCTTGATTGGTGTTTGACCTGGTGACCTTGAAACTGAACTCTAAGACTGAAAGTTGTTATCAAGCAGCAATTACAATGCACTAAACATTCTATATGCCATGGAGAGAGGGTGTTTGTGTGTGTGTGTGTGTGTGTGTTTATTTATTTTAAATATCCTGCATTGTGAGTGCAGCAGAGAGTAACGGGAGAGCTTCAGTAACCTCACACCAGTCAGGATTCAAACCACACACTGTGTAGTTGTGACGGGCTGAATCACATAAGTCCCCTTGGGGTTGTCCCCCAATGTGCTGATCATGTCACTGATGCCTGCCTTCTTGATTTCCCGGGCTCCCTACCACCTTGTCCTGCTGAACCAGATCCACTGCTCTTCCCCAGACAAGGCACAGAGTTGGGGTAACCACCCCCCTGCAGAGCAACACAGACACTGAACCAGTTCAGCTCTGGGAGGGCACAGCTATAAAGGATCGAAACCCAGGAAATCAACCCCCAAATGGGACCAAACCCCCTACCAAATCCTTCCTACCCTGTGTAAAAGTTTTATATGGAGAAAGCTCATAAAGAGGTCCACCCACTTTATCAGTGAAAGAGAGATATGCACAGTGGATATTCACAGAGATACTCCAGAGGAGGGCAACCAGAATGATTAGGGGGCTGGAGCATATGACCTACGAGGAGAGGCTGAGGGATTTGGGTCTATTTAATCTGCAGAAGCGAAGAGTGAGGGGGGATTTGATAGGAGCCTTCAACTTCCTGAAGGGGGTTCCAAAGAGGCTGGAGAAAGGCTGTTCACAGTAGTGACAGATGGCAGAACAAGGAACAATGGTCTCAAGTTGCGGTGGGAGAGGTCCAGGTTGGATATTAGGAAAAACTATTTCACTAGGAGGGTGGCAAAGCACAGGAATGGGTTACCTAGGAAAGTAGCGGAGTCTCCATGCCTAGAGGTGTTTAAGTCTCGGCTTGACAAAGCCCTGGCTGGGTTGATTTAATTGGGATTGGTCCTGCCTTGGGCAGGGGACTGGCCTTCTAAGATCTCTTCCAGATCAATGGTTCTATGATTCTATGAGTGGTTGCTCCTCCACTCTGGTAATGATTATTTACAGTGGACTTGATCATAAACAAAAGTGTGTTTATTAAGTATAACGAGTAGGATTTTAGTGGTTGCCAGTGAAAAGAGTCAGATCAAAATAAGTTACTAAATTAAAAGGAACAAAAAATATGCTCAGCTAGTTCTGATCTACTAAGATGCTTCTTACACGCAAATGCCTGCCCTGAACAGCTGTTCTTCTCTCAGGTAAACAATTTCGAGTCAGAGTTGATCTTTACTCTGGCCTGGGTCTACAGATTCTTCAAAGTTCTTTGTATCCTCTTAGGTTGGGCCAGGCAGTTTCGAAGACTGGCTGAAGACAAAGGACTGATGGCTTCCCATTGCTTAAACAGACTTTCCCTCGTAGTGGGAATCCTTTGTTTGCCCCCCTCTCCCCACCATTCCCATGGAAAAACACGAGATCCAAGATGGATTCCAGTACAGGGTGGCATGGTCACGTGTCTTTCTGGGACCAATTACAGTTTAGATGAATAGGACAAATTTGACCATTCACAGGTCATTGGTTTAAGTACTGAGCCATTAGGTTTCTGGAGCATCAGTCCTGGCCCTCATTAGCACACTTAGAATTATAAACAGATCCATACTTCCTATTTCTAATTTCACATACAAGAATGAGACATACACAAAAATAGGATATACAGATTCAGCAGATTGTAACTGTAAAATTGATAGGTTACATGACCTGTTTTGCATAAAGCATCTTTGAGTTATGCACATTCATATCCATAAGCCAATTTTCATAAAGCAGGGGGGAGAGGAGGTATGTGTGACAGTAACAACCCTACCTTATTTTCTCTTCGAGGGGGGAATCATCTGGGCTTATTTAATGAGTGTGACATGTAAAGTGGCAACACATGCCAGCTTGCTGTTCCCGTTGACTGGCACGCACAAGAAATCAAGGTGACAGTGATGTATATGACTTGAACTATTCTGGCTGCTCTGTCTAGCCAAAGGTATAAATTGGATTATGTTGTGAAATTTTCGGGGAGGGGAGCTTTGCCATTTGAGTGGCATTTCCATATTCTGCTGTGCGACACACATGCCCATAAAATCTGATACGTTTTCTCGGTCATCACTTTGTGTATTTTTATGAGTCTATTAAAATGTGATTTACATTTTTTCAATTTCCCCCCTTTTCCCTTTAATATGCCCCAGGGATGGGCGAATTAGATTGGAGGGAGACCAGGACCATATGGCCAATTGAATTAGACTCTTCTAAGTGTTCCGCAGAAAGTAATCAGTGTTTTAAACTTGTAGCCTGGATTCTGAGTGCTCATCTTGTCTGAATTGCAAAACAGCTACATTTTTCAAAGACTCTTTTGCCGTATTAAAGCTGCAGTGGAACGATGAAGGGACATCTGACTGACCCAGTGGCTAAGGGCTTGTCTATACATCAACTGGCATAGCCATTCTGGAACTGTTCCACTACAGCTATTCTGGAGTAAAGAAATCTGCATGGGCAGTCACTCCAGAATAGTTCCAGGGCTTTAAATTCACAACCTACTTTATTCCACAATCGCTTCTCTGTGTAGACGCACCCCTCAGTTTGCCACGGTGGGCACGGGACAGAGGTGACTAATGGCGAGGCAGGCAAGGGTACGTCTAGACTATGCTGCATTTTCAAAAGAGGAATTTGTGTATCTTCTTCCAGTCTCACTTTCGAAAGTGGGTCTTTCAAAAGTGAAAGTAGTCTGGATGCATTTTTTTGGAACACCCCCCCTTTTTTCGAAAAACCATGTAAACCTCATTTTTTAAGGAAGAGCGGTTTTTCAAAAAAGGGGGGGGGTTCCAAAAAAAACCACGTCCGGACTACTTTCACTTTTGAAAGACCCGCTTTCGTAAGTGAGATCGGAAGAAGATATGCAAATTCCTGCAGAATTTGCATATCCTCTTTCGAAAATGGAGCATAGTCTAGACATACCTTAAATGTTGGTATAGTGAAGCTGCAAAAGGACAGAGCTCCGGGCTGCCTTGCAGCACCCTTTGCAGAACGGCCCGGTGAGAGCAGAAGATTGAAGGACATGTACTCTAAACTGGAAGGGCACTGCACTAGGTGTGAGGGGTCCCAAGTTCATAGTCTACCTCCATCCTGCAAGCTTCCTGTGTGACCATGAGGAAGTCATGAAGTCTCCCCCGTGTACCAGTTCGCCGGTTAGGAGATGAGAACGCTTCCCTACCTCATGGGGGTGTTGTGAGGGCAAATCTCATCGACCAAGAACCGTTCAGACATGAACGGGGTGGAGAGGGCCGGAGAAGCACCAAGAGAAAATTGCTAGACTGCGTTAGAGTAACAGCTGATCTATTGAGTAGTCCTGCAAAGGAAGGGCCACAGAATGCTGCAGGAGCAGAAAAGCACTAACCTGCCCCCAGCAAAAGTCTTTTCGTATCCCCATCATATGGTGGATGAAGCAGATAGACCCCAGTGTCCCATCATACCTGGCTAGAAGAATTCACTTACCTACTTCCACCCTACGGGTGACTTTCCAGCCTTTGTTCCAAAGTTGGTCTGTCCATCTAATGCAGGGCCACATGCCGCACACTGTAACATATTGGTTAAAACTAGAACGAGCCTTAAGGAGGTGTCCACTCACATTTGCTGTTTGCACACCTGCTAAGTAGTCAGCCTTTGTGTCCAGGGGGTGGGCTCCCCCACCCCAGTTCTGCAGCTGTGAAATTAATTACCCAGTCAATCCTTCAATGTGGTGCTCTTGCACCATGGAGGGATGATGCATCAGGGTTCACCCCGCTTCACTGATGTAACCCATCACACGGCAAATTCACATTGCCACTACCTGGGAGATTCAGCTTTCATTAATGGTCTGTTCGTATACATTCATAGCAATGGGTTGAAGCCCTGGTATGGCTAGAAAGACCTTTGGGCACAAAGGCTTTCCCCAGAAAACACATCCGTGTCAGACCTCTGCAGAAATGGGATTTGAGTGACGTCTAGCGATTTCTGGATAAAATTGTATGGGAGCGTTCTCACCTTCCCACAGTTGCTAACTCTCGGTTTGCAGGTCATCCACTGAGAATATTTGCAATTCAGAACTCATGCTGCGTTCGCAAGTTACCTAAGTCACACGGTATTGCTTCTCATTCCTGATTGGATGGCATAGAAAAGTCGTCCAGGCAGTGCAAATTGTAAATTGTGAATTTTACAGTGGAATAAATTTTGCTCTTTGTGAATGTTCCAGCTTAAAATTTGCTTTTCGTGCATATTTGTGCTTGCGAAGTGCAGCCGCTGGAATGCTCCTGGGGCGTGCGCACAAAAGAACGGCACACCCTGCCAGATCAAAATTGGCTTTCCAGGCTGAAGGAGCATTTGCAGAAATGTCTCTCTCTGCTGTTTGCTCAATTCTGCTAATAACATGTTGCCAACCAGGTTCAAAGACAGATGAGCAAGCAGACCTCTGAACAGCCTCCAACTGTAATTCTCTCTTCTATAAAGAGACAGAGGCAGATTAACAGACAAAGAAGCAGCAAGGGAGAGACTTTGCCAAAAAATAATCACTTTCAGATAAAGGAGGCTTGGTGGCTGATACTGAGGAAATGGCAGAGATAAGGGGACTCGTGTTCCTTCACCCCACAATACAAGGGGATATTTAAAGCAACGTCGGTGCAAAAATTATAATATCTGAATTATTTTTCTCATTGCTGCACTCTTCTTTCAGACCCTCTAAGCTACTCTAGGAACTTGCTGCTTGCAGTTCTTTTTTAGTCTCCATTTTGCTGCTCAGTTGTTATGAGCATCCATGGAGCAGGATCCGGGCTTAATTTACAATGAGCCATGCATCTCCAGCTGCAGCCGTCTGCGAAGCTGTTGAATACTGCCCTCTCTGGAGAATGAAGCCTGGGTCTTTCGGAGCTACCCTGCAGCCAGCCAGCATGTGTAGCATGAATGACCTCGGACAATTCAGCAGGCAAAGCATGTAGCAAAATGGCACGTGGTCTGTTTGAGTGAGGAGTCAGAGCACTGCCAAAGAGAGGCAGGTTTTGCTCCATAGCCGGGGATGGCTGGAGTCAGATGTTGCTTTGGATATTCCATTTTCATCATCACCGGCCTGGGGTGCAAGGAGCAAGATGCATCCAAGCACACATGAAACCTCCCCCACAAGGTAAGATCGTCATTGTCCCCACCCCGTAATTCCTTATATTATTTAACATCCTCCATAACCCAAAACATTTAAAACTGACCTGGACAGTAGTTGACAAAAAAACGGGGGGAGAGGTCCAGGTTGGATATTAGGAAAAACTATTTCCCTAGGAGGGTGGTGAAGCACTGGAATGGGTTACCTAGGGAAGTAGTGGAGTCTCCATCCCTAGAGGTATTTAAGTCTCGGCTTGATAAAGCCCTGGCTGGGTTGATCTAGTTGGGATTGGTCCTGCCTAGAGCAGGGGGCTGGACTTGATGACCTTCTGAGGTCTCTTCCAGCTCTATAATTCTATACTTCTATGAATACTGAGCAGGGGGAGGATTTTTAAAATTTTGTTACTAGGTTATTTTTTGGTTTTGTATTGTTTTAACTTTGAAAAAAATACCGACATTTCAACATTTTTACCTGTTTTTAACATATTTGAGCAGCTCCATCACTGGCCGAAAGGCCTAGACATTTTCAAAAAAATCTTTCGCCTCAAAATGTTAGGGTTCCCCCCCCCCCCATCAAAAATCAGGTTTTTGGTCAAAAATGTCAACTCAAGATTTCTACCAGCTCTAGCCTGGGCAAAGTCTTGGAGAACAATGAGGCTTTGGGGATGGACAGGGGACTGCCTCATAGCCTTATTTCTAATGTCTATGATTCTCCAATCAGATGCCGTAAAATGAGGTGGACCTTTCAGTTATGTAGGGGGACTAAGATTGGACTTTTAGGTGCCTCTCCCACATTTTATTCACCACAAGAGGAGCTAGAGTTCGAAACAGTGTTGATGAGAACCTTCCAATCCAATGACTCTGTCACTCAGTTGCTTAATGGATTGTAATCCATTGGACACAGGCAGGGGCGGCCCTAGACTAGCTGCCAGCAAGTGGCACCCTAGGTGAGCCATGCAATCGGCGCCCCCATCTCCAAAACCCTCAATGATATTGCGCCACCATTTGGCGCCCCATTTAACTTGGCACCCTAGGCGACCGCCTAGTTTACCTATATGGACGGGCCGCCTCTGGGCACAGGCATACTAGAGCCATAAGGATTTTTGCATGGATGGTGGGTGAAGGTAGGGGAGACAAGACGCCAGCCCTGCCCCTTCTTCCAAGGCCCCGCCCCCAACAGAAGCCAAGCCGCCCCACCCAACATCACAGGGAGTTAGGCAGTTCATGGCCCCAGCATCTCTGGCCCCTGCACCATGGGCAAATGCACCGGAGCATGGGGAGGACAGGGCAGCACAGAGCCCCAGCCTTCCCAACCGTGGAGCACGGAGAAGGTGGCGTTTGGGGGCAGCAATACTGTCCCTCCCTCCCCCCAGTATGCCTACAGTAGGCATTCTGGGGGAAGAGTCTGGGTGGGGCCAGGCTGGCAGTTTGGGAAAGCAATGCCTTCCGCCTCCTCTTATACCCCCTACCCATGATTCCTTGTATTAGCCCCCTCCGACAAAGCACTTCAGAAACATTCCCTAGTTAAGCCTCAAAATACCACTTCTTTCCAGAGCCGGGAGGAAGGTGAAGTAATTTACTTAACATCACACATGCGTGTTAGTGTTACAGATGGGATCGGCACCTAGACAACCAAATAACGCAATCTCATGCAACTGACCACTAGGCAATCGCTTGCTTTACCACCTTTTCTCTATGGGTATGTCTACACAGCAAAGTTATTTCGAAATAACAGCTGTTATTTCGCAATAACTTTACTAGCATCTACACAGCCAAACCGCTATTTCGAAATTAATTTGAAATAGCAGCACGCTTATTTCGAATTTGGTAAACCTCATTCCACGAGGAATAACGCCGAATTCAAAATAGCTATTTTGAAATAAGTGCTGTGTAGACACTTATATCGAAATAGGGGGCCTCCAGCCCTTCCCAGGGTGACCTGGTGGCCACTCCAGCCTCAACCAAGAACACTCCTCTCCCTCCCCCTTCCCCAGAGCCCTTAAAGGGGTTGACTCTGGCCACAGTGCCTGTGCCAGCTCCAAGACTGCCAGCCCAGAGCCAGCGGTGGCCGCCGGGGCCCCTGACCCAGTGGCCCCAAAACATGAGCCAGCAAGCCACTGGCAGCCAGCCCTCCACCGCTCCCCAGGAGCAGTGGCTCAGAGAAGGCGGGCACCTTCCTGGTCCAGGGTGGAGATCATGGACCTTATTCAGGTTGGGGGGGGATGCCGCCAACGTCCATGATCTCCGCACTAGATAGAGGAACGTGGCCTTTATGGCAGGATAGCTGCCAGCCTGGCCACCAAAGGCCACATGCGAATCCAGGAGCAGGTTTGCATGAAAATCAAGTTGGTCCGGCGAGACCCCCAACCCTGAGCCCTGAGTTTCCCCTCCCCCTTCTTCCCCTTGCTCCCTCCTCCCAGGTTTCCCCCTCCCCTCTTCCACCCTCTCTTCTCCCCTCTCCTGTCTCCTTTCCCCAGTCTCACCAGAGTTTCATTCCCCCCCCCCTCCAGTTTAGTTAAATAAAGAGAGTTTGTGTTCATGAAAATACATGCATTTTATTTGACATCAGGAAGCGGGGTTAGGGAGGGGGTAAGTGGAAGAACGTGAGTGAGGAATGAGGCACAAGCCCCCAGTGGAGCAGACCAGGGAGGCTCTTAGTGCTCCTCAGGGTGGAAGCTCTCCTGCAGGGCCTCCTGGATACTGACAGCCCCGCAGTGGACCTCCCGGATGGCAGACTGCACAAAGTGCAGCCAAGCTTGTATCAACATGTCCACAAGAAGCACCAGAGTGCCCAGGGGCAGCTCTGGCTCCATGTTGCAGAGTGCTGTGGTGTCCCAAGTGAGGGCAACCAGAGCACACAAAGACAAAATGCTTTGCTGTCCCTCATCGAGGTAGGCGAGCAAGCAGGGAAATCTGAGAACCAACTGTCCAGGGGCGGGGGATCCCTTTAAGCACAGGCCTCAGATAGCCTCAGGCAACAGCCACACAAAGTAACTCCTGACCTGATGCCCTGCCGGACCTGGTTCTGGCCGGCCTTCAATACGATTCAGCGCCCACTCATTGTGGACATGCTATTTCAAAATAGCAAAATGCTATTTCTAAATGCATTTTGTGTGTAGACGCGTTATTTCGAAATAAGCTATTTGAAAATAACTATTTCGAAATATGATATTTTGAAATATCGCTGTAGTGTAGACATACCCTATGTCTGTGCATTGTCACCTGCCAGGTTTGTATCTGAGAGATGCAAGAAATCCCTGGATGTATCATTTTCTATCTGTCTAGTCATTGATCTAGCTCCTACCATCATGGCACTGGGGTTTGTTCTGCTACCCCTGGAGACCCCTTGATAAGATTTAACATACATCTGGACACCAGCTGGATGCTACACAATTGATACAAAACAAGGCAGTATTGTCACCAGTACATCGGGCCTTGGGATGTGTTTGCAGCACAGAAAAAGTGCCATTTGCCAAAGAGCAAAATGGCAAATTTCTCAGGGCAGCTTTTAATGCTATAAAGGCAGCTTTTCCTGGCCAGTATCCAGCAGACTTTGCTTTCTAGAAGCACTTGAAATGTTTTCCTCCACGCCCGAAGGATTAAGCGAAGTATTCCCCTTCACTTTTTAAGCTAGCTGGAGTTTTACTTTGAGAAATTCTGTGCTTCACTGGATACTTGGGGCTGAACTTGTTCAAAATGACAGCAATAACGTTTGAACAGATACGTATTGATTATTACTATTTCTTATTTGTATTGCGCAGGGCCAAACAAGGCAAGTATGAGACAACCCCAGCACCATGTCCCAACAGACCAGACAGGGTGAGGAATATGAAGTGGTTATTACAGTTCTATACATGAAGGCACAGAGAAAGGAAAGGATTTTCCCAAGGGAGTCTGGGACAGAGTCTGCTAAGTCCCAGCCCAGAGAATGAACCAAAGACCACTCTTTTCTTATCTCCTGGTCTTGGATCAATTTCTTCAGGGAGGTTTTATTCAGCTAAGTAGCTTCACTGGTATGTCTTGTACAGACCAGAGCATGATGGGAAATGGCTTTAGTGACCCTCAAATATTTGTGAAAGTTTGAAATTTTTTTCCCACTCGAATCAGGACAAAAAGTTGAAATCTCACTAACTCCCATGAACCAAAAAAACCTCCTTTCATGTGGACATTTCCAAATGCTTCATTTCAATGTTGACCTTTTTCTTTTTTGAAATTTGTCTTAGTTTAACTATCAAAACAAAAAGGCATTCTGAATGTGAAACCGGGGATTTCTTGTTCTGCAAAGGGCAAAACAAGACATTCCAACAATGGTGAAACTCGGTTTTTTCATCATATTTTTGAGTCAGATTTATCCAAACCAGTTTCAAATTTGAAAAATTAGCACTTTTTGGCCAAAAAAAAAAAGGTTTTAGTTAAAAATTCCTGTCCAGCTATAGTATAGACCCTCTGGCTCTGTACTGACAATAATATGCCAAAACACATGAGTGCAAAGATGGTCTTACTTTACATGTCAATTAACTTTCCCAATTGGGGTGAGGCATGCGCTTTCCTGGGGGTATTTGGGGAACATTTTCAAAAGGAATCTCTGAGTGTTTCTAGAATTGGCAGTTTGTGCATTGCAAACTCTGCAGTGTTTTTGTCAGGGCTCAACATAGTAACAATTCCCGCAGAAAGAAATTATCACCTCTATCTGGCCTTTTCTTTGCTCCTGAGTCTCTAGTGAATAAGATGCCAGAGGAGTGACATTTTGTGCTCCCTGCAAACCCAGATTTAAAGTGTCTGATTGTGCATTTGCAAGGGAATAGCAGGACTCTGTGCTCCTCCCTCTGCTTTTCACAGTCCATTTAGGCCCCAGAAGAAATACATCAACAAGGAAATGTTTCCTCTCTGCTATTCCCCAGCAAATCAGAGGATGACTGTGGCTCTGGGCTAAATCCCAGAACCCCTTGTGACAAAGGTGCCATCAGATTAAATTAGAACAGCTGTTCTTTCATCAGGATTATTTGTCTCATTACCAAGGCATTTAAGAGCTTGCCCCTTCTGATGCAGTTGATGTTGTAAAGAGCCTCCAGAGACTTAGGGCACTGACCACAGTTCTAGCAAAGGGCAGCTCTCTCCAAATGAGAGGTAATAAACGCATAATGCTTTTAGCAAATGCCCGGCCACTAACCGCTGCCCCATTGTATGTCATTGCCAGGCAGAATTTCTCTGCAGCAGCGTGGAGAGAACTCACGCGGGTCTTAGGAATAACAAGTAGTCCTGTGGCCCCTGAGGGTACGTCTCCACTACAGAGGAAGATTGAAGCTGCTGCTATCGATCTTCCAGGGTTTGAATTAGTGGGTCTAGTTAAGACAGCTCATTCGAAATGAGAGGGGCGCTCCAGTCGATGCTGGGAACCTTGCTTTCACAAGTACGGGAAGCTGAAGGAAGAGTGTTCTCCCTTCGACTTCCTGCGGTGTAGACAGTGCCAAAAGCCGAGTTAAGCCACTTAGACTTCAGCGACACAATTCGCGTAGCTGAAGTTGCGTAGCTTAATTCAACTTTGTCCTGTAGTGCAGTCATACCCGTAGAGACTTACCAAAATGTATAAACTCATGAGTTTTCATAGGTAAAACCCACTTCATCAGATGAACTGGAGTGGAAATAACAGAAATCAATATTTTATTTTCTATATATAACAGCAGACGTAGTACCTGTCAATTGCAGGACCCATCTTAATGAGGTTAATTAAGGCTACGTCTAGACTGCAGCACTTTTCTGTGTTACCAGAGGTACCCCGTTAAAACAATGGCACGTCCAAGGAATGCATCCGCTTTTCCGGAAAAAAAAATCGGAAAAGAGGACACATTCTTTTGCCATCCCTGTAAACCTCATATTTCAAGGAAGAAGGGATGGCTCAAAAGAGCAGGTTTTTTCTGAAATTTGGCACCGTGTAACACGCCAAATTTCGGAAAAGCCTCTTTTGAAAGAAAAGCGGAAAAAATACACAAATTGCAAAAGTGGGCGGGATATGTCCCATACATAGATTTTGATGTGGACATGCAGGTGTTAATGGCAGGAGAAATTGGCTTTCTAATGGGCCAACCAGTTAATGTCTTTGTTTAGGCAGAGGTATCAAATCTGTAGTTAAATTCCAGTTCTGCACTCTCTCTCTGTAATTGGTTCGTGAAATTCCTTTGTAGAAGAATGGCTACTTTTTAATCCATGACTCAGTGACCAAGCAGGTTAAAATGTTCCCCTGAATGTTAGAACCTCTGACACTCAACTTAGCAGTTCTGTTTTTGCCCAGCAGGGGGCAGTGTTGCACACAGACTGGCCAGTTCATTATATTAGCTGGCCCCCAGACAGCAGAGCACTTTACATTGTCAATGCACTGTGCTTACACCAACTGACCATCCCACTAGCCCTGGAAGGTGGAAAACATTTACTAATGGAAATGAGAGGCAGACCTGGGTGAAGTGACTTGTCAAAGGCCACGCCATGTGTCAGTGGCAGAGTGAAGATGAGGACTAAGGGAATTCTGGATTCTCTCCTGTTCCCGATACACACTAGTTTCTTTCAGCATGTGCATTGGCTGCAAACTGCCGTGCAGTGAGCCCTGGAGGAAAACAGGAATTGCAAGACCAGGCATCAATCTAGCCCAGTGTCCTGTCATAGGCAGTGACCAGCACTGGCTACTTCAGTGCAAGAACCAGGCAGGGGACCACTGTCTTCTCTTGAATGTGAAAATGTTTGGTTCTGACTTGCCTGGGAATATCCACATGTGCTAGCACTCTCTGGCAGTCTCCTAGGCCAGATGCATGGCAAGGCTATTCACGCCACAATCGCCCACCTGCCTAGAAGACGCAAGTACTCAAAATCTCATACCAAAGCCTGTTCCTGCATGATCTTCAGCAGTGGTTGCAAGCCAAAGTATTTAGTTAAGCATTAGGCCAAAGCAAATTACTGAGCCTCTGGAGGGTCTCCTGCCTCTGAATTATATCCAGGAAGCAATGTTCCCTCTGAGCTTTTCCATCCACTTGCAAATTTTTTCTACCTATGTGTGGAATATTTTTTTCAGTGCACCGAGGAATGTGCAGATGTGCACCACCAATAGAAACACAAAACCCAGCTGTGGGCACTCTGTGAATCTGCTGGGTGGCTTTTGAATCTCTCCTGAGTGGCCACACAAGTGCTCAGCTTGCAGGCAACACTGCCAGGCAGCAATAGCAATTCCTGCAATAAAATCCCCTGTGATTAGTCTTTAAGTAACAGCAACAGGAGGGCTTTACCTGCCACCAAAGGAGGCGAGATCTAGATTGGCTAATTAATATAGCACAATAAAAACAAACAATAACTGGAGCTGACGAATGCAAAGAGATTCTGCGACATGGCATCCACTCCCAAAATGGGTTTTGAGAAAAATGCACACGATAAAGCAAACGATCTCGCTATGTTCCCCGACTGCCCCTCATTGAAATGCAGCTGGAACCTCGCAGACGCCTTGGCCACTCTCCTTTTGTTCATAGATAAAGTGCTGAATTACACCAATTAAGGAGGGTGAGAATAATCCAGTTTCATTTTTCATCTCTGTTTGTGTGGCACGTGCCTGCGATTTGTTCAGCTTTATTCTTTAATAGCCTTTGCATCCCTGGGTGGTTTTCAGCCTGCACACAGTGGAGCATCGCGTTCCATACACAAGAAACATGGCCAAGTGCAAACCTGAAATCCAATTTTTTTTTCAGTTGTGCTGCAATTTCAATTAACATATGCTTTGTTTTGCCCAGGGGAAGAAATCCTGGCTTAGAAGGAACGGGAAAGAAGATTAAGAATAAGGAAAAGTGGGACAGATAACGAAGGACACATGCTCATTTCTGCGCCGATAGATTGCGCCCACGCCCCGTAGATGCCAAAATTAATCGTTTGCAGTATTTCGAACGGCATTTATGAAAATCACCTTGTTGATACAGCCAGGCACTTGGTTTCGACGGTTCTTTCTGTATTATCTGCATCTTAACAGTTTACAGGCACGCGTCAGCACAACAGACTCATTCGCTCTGCAGGTTTTTTCTTCCCCTCGCCACATTGCCACCAAAGACGTGGAGAAAATGCAGATGGGTTTTTTTTTCCCCCTTTCACTGCCCTGCTGAAGCCGCATTGCCTCCCGCATCCGTTGTGCTAGCATTCTTCCGACCGAGGAGTAGAATGGTCCCCGGATTGCATAGATCCCAACAACAATGCCCAGGTCAGGTTAACTCTGAAAAGGCCCATGGGATGGTGAGCAAGGGTGACTGGTGCCTGCAGCAGGAGGGGGTGCAGAAAAGGCCACCCAGAGGGGCAGGGATATGGGGGCATGCAATTTAGCAATTAAAATTTTGGAGAGGGTATGGGGGACTCTGGTTACTCAGGGTACATCTACACAGCACCTTAGCCTTGAAATAAGCTACACAATTTGCACTATGCACACTGCATAGCTTATTTCGAAAAAGCTTACTTCAAAATTTGGTGCTGTCTACCCAGCACCACATTTCAAAATAAATCACTATTCCGAAATGTCGCTTAACCCTCGTGCAATGAGGTTTACAGGGATGTCAGAATAGCATCTTATATTTAGAAACAACTCTTAAGACTCAGAATAGCTATTTTGGGACACTGGAGGTATCCTGAAATAGCTTCGCAGTCTTGACATAGCCTCATTGACAGATTTAAAAATAGCCATCCTTTTACCAAAAAAAAAAAAAAAAAAAAAAAAAAAGCCCACAACCTTCAAAGCGAGACTACATAGAGCTGCAATTCATTTGCAAATTTAACACCATCAAATTAGGACGGAATAAGGATTTTAAAAGTCTCACTACAATTTTCCCTCTCTTGGTATTCATACCTTCCCATTAACTGCTGGGAGTGAGCCGCATCCACGCTGACTGAATTGGCCTCCTTGGGCCTACACTTGATAAGTAACTCCCTTCTTTTGATATGGGAGCACATACGGCTGTGTCTAGACTACACAGTGCTATAGGGAAAAGATATGCAAATTGAAAACCGCAATTTGCGTATCTTTTTCCAATTCTTTTTTTGGAAGAGGCTTTTCTGACATTTGGCCCATCTACACTGGCACAAATGTCAGGAACAAAACCCTTTTTCGGAACATCCCTTCTTCCTCATAAAATGAGGTTTACAGGGATGCCGAAAAAACATGTCTGCTTTTCCAAAAAAAATTTGGAAAAGCAGACGCATTCGTTGGACAAGGCAGAGTTTCTGCCATCTAGACGACCCCATAGATAGCTCTACCTCTGTGATTGCCACTCCCTAATCTGGAAAAACTTAAGAAACACTTTAAAAACTTCAGGCTTTGTAGTACCTTAGAGACTAACAAAACATGTTGATGGTATCGTGAGCTTTCGTGGGCACAGCTCACTTCTTCAGATGGGTGGAGTAATTAAAGGTCTAGTTTCTAAATAAATAGGGGATGGGGAAGAGAAAAGGAAGGGGAAAGAAATAGTCAGAGTGTCCCTGCTTCATGAAGCTGATAGAGAAGGTCCTAATTGTTCGTAAGTACCCACTGTTTGGTTTTCTTATATCATTAGCATGTGGAATGTAGTGGGCCATCCAGCCAATGTCTTTATTCATACCTCTGTGATAGGAATCAAACTTGTAAATGAAGTTACCTTCTAAAGCTACGTCTAGACTGCAGGCTTCTTGCGCAAAAAGCTTTTATTGGAAGAGATCTTCTGCGAGAACTTCTTGCGCAAGAGTGCATCCACACTGCAAAAGCAAAAGAGATGTGCTTTTGCGCAAGAGAGTGTCCAGACTGCATGGATGCTCAAGCTCTGATTGCTATGCACAGAATGGCCACCAGGGCACCTGTGCTTTTTCCCCTTTTTGCACAGAAAAACCCTCTTCCCCCTCCACACACCTTTTTTGCGAAAGAGCTCTTTCGCAAAAAAGCATTCTTCTTCATAGAATAAGGAATACCTATGCTGGAAAAACCCCTCTGTTCTTTCGATTTTTTTGTGCAAAAACACACTTGAGGTGTGGACGCTCCATGAGTTTCTTTCGGAAAAACAGTCGTTTTTCCGGAAAAAAAACCTCTGTAGTGTAGACATAGCCAAAGGCTTCCCTGTGGAGTTGGCTTGTGGAATCTGTTAGGGTGTGTCTAAACTACATGGCTCCATCGACGGAGCCATGTAGATTAGGCTGATCGGCAAAGGGAAATGAAGCCGCGATTTAAATAATCGCGGCTTCATTTAAATTTACATGGCTGCCGCACTGAGCCGACAAATAGCTGATCAGCTGTTTGTCGGCTCAGCACGCTAGTCTGGACGCTCCCGCGCCGACCTGAAACCCTTTATCGACCTCCCCGTTATGCCTCGTAGGATGAGGTTTACCGGGGAGGTCGATAAAAGGCTTTCATGTCGACAGGGGAGCATCCAGACTAGCACACTGAGCCGACAAACAGCTGATCAGCTGTTTGTCGGCTCAGCACGGCAGCCATGTAAATTTAAATGAAGCCGCGATTATTTAAATTTCCCTTTGCCAAACAAACAAATCTTCATGGCTCCATCGACGGAGCCATGTAGTTTAGACGTACCCTTAGTCTTTAAAATACCACAGGACTCCTCTCTGGGGAAGCATCCAGTCAGCCCACAGAGGCGAGCCCAGGCTGAGAGAGCTGTAACCCCTTTGCCCATGAGCACAGTCAGAATCAAACCTGTACGCTCCCATTCCTTCTGCTCCTGCTCAGCCCCTTCTCCGTGGTCCCACAGCTCCCAGCCCTCCCTGACAAAGCCTTTCCCGCCACGCTCTCTGCCTGCCCCTCCGCTCCCTGACTGGCACTGTAGTTAATAAGAAGTGCTTTTCTTCTATTCTACTCAGGGCCGTGATGGAAACTACTTCGGCTGGAAGTGAGACACGAATCAATAGTCCATTCCATTTAACAGGGTGACTGTCACAGTAACTAGATAAAAGTGGATTAGGTACCTGCTGCTTGGCAGACCTGCCTCGCCCGGCATTTCAAGTCAGTGCTGAATGTGCGGACGTAGCTAGGGAATTCCATCTGGGCTTATCCATTAAAGACCAAATGTGCAGAGCTGGCAGCCGGGCTGGGGGCTGCACTGCCAGGCAGGAAAGCGTGGGACTTCTGCAAAGAGTCCGGATCTTTTACCCTGCGTGACTGATTAATTGTCTTTCAGACTCAGTGGCAGGTTTTCAGCCAAGCCTGGGCCCTTCAAGGTTGATTTCAACAGGTCTCTTCCCCAGTGGCCCATGCACTGAATTGCTTCATTTACACAGGGAGAGGAATAAACCAGTATGTGAGTAAGAAGAGCAGAGGCTGGTGGAATCATAGAATCATAGAACTGAAAGGGTCCTCAAGAGGACAAGTCCGGTCCCCTGTCCTCATGACAGGACCAAGCACTGTCTAGACCCTCCCTCACAATGTTTGTCCAACCTGCTCTTAAATATCTCCAATGATGGATATTCCACAATCCCCCTGGGCAATTTATTCCAGTGTTTAATGACCCCGACAGGAAGTTCTTCCTAATGTCCGACCTAAACCTCCTTGCTGCAATTTAAGCCCATTGTTGCTTGTCCTATCCTCAGAGATCAAGGAGAACAATGTTTCTCCCTCCTCCTTGTAACACCCTTTTAGGAAGCTGGAAGAGAAATGAAGGGGTGGGTGGATCTTTGTCTAAGGCCTTGGATGTGGGCTCAGGGTTCTGTTGTGGAATGTGTCACACACTCCATGGGCATGTCACATGTGGGCAGGCTTTCCATGCTCTCAAAGGGTAGAAGTGGAGAGAGGAATCCTGTGGAGTTGCTGGGATTTTCCTGTAGGTAGACCCCCTCCCCGCACCCTCCCTCCAATAAAGCTATGGCTAGTGACGGGGCCTGCAGGTGGCTAGGGTCTGATGGACACTTTTCCATACTAGAACCCTGCTCCTTGATTTGCCCCTATGGTCACGCCCTGCCAAGGGGAGCCCTGGAGCAGGCAGGGCTGCTACAGGCTGGGAGCTGGTAGAGGATCTGTACTGCCCCAGCACTAGAGCACCTCAGACCTTGGAACCAAATAGCATGGGCAGGAGATGCTGGCAGTGCTATGACAGAGCAGAGCAGGATGGGGAAGGTGCAGGACCAGGAAAAGAGGCCTGCAACTTGTGTTCCCTGCAAGCTGAGTGCTTGGGTGGCTGCCCAGGAGAGATTCCAGTGCTGCCCAGCTGATTAGCAGAGCGCCCACAGCCAGCAGCAAGTGTTTCTACTGGTGGTGCACATCCACACGTGCCTCAGGGCACATAACAAAATGTATCCTGCACATGGATGGGAACAAGATTAGAGGGAAGATTGTAAGGGTGTTACAACCCGCTGCCCAGAGTTTCCACTCACCCCCAGATCCCTTTGAAGGCACCGGGACAGGGGGCATCAGCACCTTTTGCTCTAATCACTCCTTCCCTACTCAAAACTCAGCGTCCCTTTTCACCAGGAACAAATTAGCTTTTCCGTTCACGTCTGATGCTGGCAGGCCCCGGGGGCAGCACTTCGCCAATGCACTCGAAGGTCAAGTATTCATTGGATCCCAAGTGCTGCCATCAGTGAAGATGGTCCTTGCCAGAATACCAGACCCACATCCACAGGGTCCAGAGCCATCAGAGAGCCCCTGGTGTGAAGGAAGCAATGAAGCCAAAATGAATGCATGCAGGTCAGAGACAAAGGGGTGGCTATAAGTCACTCACCATAAATGCCGAGGGAGACGACAGCTGTCAAATAATATAAAACCTCAGTATGTTAATAATTCTTACCGTTGTGCCAAAGACTTAATGCCTGGCCTGTCAGCAGCAGTGACAGAAGCTATTATGGAGACAAGATTGGAATATATCAGAGGCAGCATTGCAGCCGGTAGCAGCCCCATCTCAAATGCATGACAATGACGTTCTGGAGCCAGCAATGCTGCCGGGAATCGGATCTATCATTGCAAATCAGATTTATTCCCCCCTCAATAGATTTTCCCCTAGTGCATTTTAAGTAGCTCCTGTCAATTTCAGGGAGTTTCCCCTAAAACATCAGCTCAACTTTATTAATGACTATGATTCTTATTGCATGTCTTCACATCTGTGCCCTGCAATGATCTCTCTCCTTTCATACACACGTGTGCATTATTCCTTTTGCGGTGATAAAACCCAGTTCTTAAAAGTGCTGAGTTTTCCAGATGGACACACGCTAGTGCCCTAAACCTGGTCGGGGAAAAGTTTCTATTGGTTTTCCCCACAAAAATTGTTGATGCAAATTGAAAATTTTCATTTGCCTTAAAAAAAACTCTTGTTGATATTTGGGGAATTTTCATTTAAAACACAATTTTTTTTACAACACTGAAATTTCTGGTGGCAGTTTCATAAGAACATAAGAATGGCCAGACTGAGTCAGATCAAAGCTCCATCTAGCCAGTATCCTGTCTTCTGACAGTGGCCAATGCTATGTGCCCCAGAGAAAATGAATAGAACAGGTAACCATCAAGTGATCCATTCCTGTCACACATCCCCAGCTTCTGACAGACAGAGGCTAGGGACACCATCCCTGCCCATCCTGGCTAATGGTCATTGATGGACCTATCCTCCATGAATTTATCTAGCTCTTTTTTTAACCCTGTTATAGTCTTGGCCTTCCCAACATCCTTTGGCAAGGAGTTCCATAGGTTGACAGTGCACTGTGTGAAGAAATACTTCCTTTGGTTTATTTTAATCCTGCTACCTATTAATTTCATTTGGGGACCCCTAGTTCTTATGTTATGGGAAGGAGTAAATAACTCCTCTTTATTCACTTTTTCCACACTGGTCATGTTTTTATAGACCTCAATCATACCCCCCTACCCCCACCCCGAAGCGTTGGTCTACACAAGGGAGTTATTTCAAAATAACCCCCTTTATTTTGAAATAATAAACGGAGCTCTGCCAAGCCCTTTATTTCAAAACAATGGGCTGGTTATTTCAAAATCTGTACTCCTGCTATCCTCGGAGAATAAGCTTATTTTGAAATAGTTATTTCGGGAGTTATTATTTCAAAATAAGTTATTTCGAAATAATTTCCTAGTGTAGACTTTCCCTGAGTCATCTCTTTTCCAAGCTGAAAAGTCTGTTATTAATCTCTCCTCATATGGCAGCCGTTCCAAATCCCTCATCATTTTTGTTGCCCTTTTCTGAACTTTTTCCAGTGCTAAGGTATCTTTTTTGAGATGAGATGAGATGAGACGAGATGAGACTAGACGAGATGAGATGAAATGAGCACATCTGCTTGCAGTAAGATGTGGGCGAACCATGGATTTATCTATAGGCAATGAGATTCTCTCTTCCTTTAGTGTAGAAGGTTTTTAAAAAAAGAAGAATTAGATAAAATTGCTGAATCACTTTATTATGCTCCCCATAATTCCCACAAAGCCCTGGTTGGAGGCTCACCTGAAGATGGGGAACGAGCAAAGGAAGTGTTCTTCACCTCTCGCTGAATCGGGCTGTTTCCTATGCACAGCGAAGACCTTGTGCGCCTTTCCCCTGTTGCTCTAACATAACAAACCAACCCCCTTTGCAGCAGAAAGGACACTGTGCTAGCTGGATTCCTTGTGGCCATGGCCCAACGCATCTTAATTTAAAACCTGACCCTGAATTTCAAACTAAACTTCAACAATATTGGAATCTATTTTTTTCTTTTGAGCTGCGAAAGAAGTTCTGGACATTTTTCTTCTGGGTTTTCACTCACAACTCAGGGGAGACAAGAAGTAGAAATGCCAAAACCCACTGAGAAAGGCTCAAGCCCTGTTCTGTTAGAATTTCCAAGCTTGGGGACTCTCAGGAACCCCATGAGATCCAGCTTTCGTGACATTGTGAACCTAGTTTCTAGCCACATGCACCCAAGAGCTCTGGACAGATTGGCTCCCTCTGCCCGCGTATCTTGAAAACTATGGGAGAAAACACTGGAACTGATGAGAATTTGGCCCTGAAACCTTAGCTAATACGCAAGCGTTAACAAAAGGAACTCTCTGAATGGATTGTTTATAATGATGCTGTGAATAGGCTGTAGAAAGAGCATTCAGCAACACAAACGACGTGCTACTTTTCAGGGGGTTCGGCTGAAGCAAAAAGGATAACAAATAATATTCATTAACTAGAAGACTTACCTGGCTCTACCCAGGTCCTTCAGGGCAGGGAGCTGATGGGGAGGGGAGATAGTGCCTTGGTGATGGAGGGGGCCGTTCAAGAGGCAGGGGGTAGAGGAGTGAGAGAGTGAGGCTTGCGGTTGAGGAGGCGCTCAGGGTGAGGGTCCTAATCCATCTCCCCTCAGGCCCCAACTCCCAACGGCCTTTTCTCTCCCCCAGCCCTGGCGCTGTGCCCAAAGGCTGGGAGGGGGGAATGTTTGGGGAATGGGGGCTACATACCGGTGGGCTGGCAGGCAAGATGGCGGAGCCCCATCCCTGCTGGATACTCCCTTCATGGTGCAGCTGCCCCTAGCGCACCCTCCGCAGGATCATTCTGCCCTGTGACTCGCTGCCCCACCATCTCAGAGCACACCCAACCCACAGCCAGCCAATGAGACTGCTTTGCTGTCACCGAGTCACCGGGGCTCAACTGTAACCTTGTTTCCCGGAGGCCAAAGGCTCCGTTTCCCAGTGCTAATCTCCGGACTCCCTGCCTCACCGGGTAAGGCCACTCTTGGCTTGCCGTGGTCACTCGGTATTGACGTGCTTAGGAACGGATAGAAATTTTCTTCCCCTCCTGTATTTTTCCCTAACGTTATGAAGACTCTAATCTGCATCCTTGCATTTAGGGTCACAGGTTCCCTCCAGATTTGGCATCCTGCCTCTAACGGAAGCAGGCTAGACCTCAAATGCAGCAGTGGTCGGTGCAGACCCCGTGTAGGTAGGTAGTTGCATTAGGGTAGTGCCTTGAGTCTCCACTTGAGTTTGGGGCCCAGTGTGCTAGGTGATGGATACACCAGTTATAGGAGCTAGTGTAGGGGAAACAGAGCCCCAAAGAGCTAGCTGACATGCCCAAGGCCGCCCAGGAGCTCTGTGGCAGAGGCAGGAATAAAATTCACAGCTCTTAGCCAGTGGCGCAGACACAAGGGGATGCTTGAGTGGGCCCCAATTTCAGATGGGTGGACAGTGAGGGGGGGCAAGAGAGATCGGGCTGCCTCTCACCAACCAGCCTTGGGGGGGTGGGATGGGATGTACACACTGGTCAGCGGACACAGAGAGATGTACCTGAAGAGTGGGAGGGGGCACAGGGCTTACCTCATTCTAGCAGGTGCTCCTGCTGGGAAGCCGGGTGTCTGGAGCAGGGCTACTGCGCCCACCCAACCATACTGCCAGGGAGCAGTTTCGGGGGCTTAAAAGCCCTATGCATCAGTGCCACTTTCCGGAAAGCATGTCGGGTGGGAGGAGCAGGACAAGCCCCCGACCGGACTCTGCAGCGGGAGCACCAGAAGGGAAGAACGGGCAAGCCCCACACCTCAACCCTGGACATCGGCAGGAGCACCAGACAGGCAGATCTGGATGAGACCCCCTGTGTCGGCCTTGCTCCCCAGCAGCAGCGCCAGATAGGCTGAGCACGGCAGGGGTCCCCCGTGCAGGAGCAAAACTGAGACTGGGATGGGGGGGGCCTGGCTCTGACTCAGGCCCACTCATGACTAAACCCCAGCTCCTAGCTCCCAGGTCAGTGTCCTGTCCATTAGCCCACACAGCCTTTCTCTGCTCTGTACCCCCTAGATTATGGTGTGAGGTTCCCTGTCTCAGGCCTTATCTTCCAGGCACTGACTGACCAGAGCCCAGGACACATAAACGAGCATCTAAAGTTCCGGCAGGAGGACCAGTCGGTAATTCCATCCCTCCAGCAAACGGAGTCATCAGCTTACTACTGCCAGAAACAGAGTTTTTCCGGGGGCTGGACTGAGGCAGTGGGACAAACCCAGGGCCGGCCCACAACATTTTGGCACCTGAGGCGGGGAGCTCAAATGACGCCCCCATGCTCCCTCGCTTGGGCCAAAACTTTGAAAGGTCTCAATTTTCTGGGTCCTAGTGGCACCCTCCCCCCCATCCAGTGTGGCACCTGAGGTGGCTGCCTCAGTTCCCCTCATGGTAAGGCCAGTCCTGCATGTACCCCAGCAAGAGCCTAGCACCACAGTGCATGCCTCCCACCTGCCCTTACTAATAAAAGCCTAGAGCACATCATGCTTAAAGCCCCCCCCCCCCACACACACACACACTTTTTTTTTTTTTTGCCCCCTAGTGAGAGAAAGAAAGAGCCACTCACATGGCTTAAAGTCTTTCTGGGATTTGTTCAGATGCCATAGGGCCGCCAGTGCTAAAGACCACAAGAGAGAACTCAGCAGAAGAGATAGGTCAGCTAAAAATGTCATCTGGAAGGGTTAATAGACTGAGACCAAAATGCTTAAGCAAAACGAGTGCTCGCTTAGGCCTGCTCCTACTGGAAAGCACCAGGGGATGCAAATCCCATAATCCCTGGAGCCTTTCCCTTTGCTAGTGGAGGCCACACAAAGATCAGCTAAAGCTGTCATAGGCCTAACCATCAGCAGCTGAGTTACAGGTCCTGGCAGCCAGTTAGGAAGAGCAGAGCTTATTAAGTGCCTGCAGCTGAGGCACTGGTAGCCTATAAAAGGTGCACGGGGGGGTAGTAAACTTCTGCAGCAGAAGCACTGGGGTCAGGAAGGGTGAGGAGGGTTTCATATGTTGTGCTGCCGTTAGCAGAAAGCCAGCACTAACAGAGATGCCATATGAGAAAGGGGTGATGCAGGGTTTGTAAGCGGCATTATGGATGGAAGCATTCAAGCCATCTCAAGGAACATTTGTTTTAGGCCAAAAAGGGAGCATAAACATTTCCTCCCATGCTGCTGCAGCATTGATATTATTTATATGTTGACACGGAAGCAAGGCTAGGCTACAAATCTATATAAAATACATTTCCACCAGGCCACTCTGCAGGGTCCGATAACCTCAGCAAACTTGGTGCAGCACCAGCTGTTGTGTGAACTAAATGTAGAGGCTTCCACACAATATCCAAATACTTATGGTACATTGATTCCCTTTTCTAAACAGAAACTGCATCTTACTCCCGGTGTGGCTGCAGCAAAAGAAACCAGTTTGTTTAGCCTTGAACATTTTTCTCTTTTTAAAAACTTGGGTTTTTTAAATGGGGTTTTTAAATGGTTGGGTGGGAATCTTGTTTAAAAATACACCCCTTGGAGACTTTTGTAAGCAAAAGAAAGCTTTGGGACTAATGATTTATCATTTCTAAAGGGCCTTTTAGCCAAAAAAGGATTCCAAGATAACCTCTCTACAAATTTTCAACATATTCACAAGTTACATACAGATACTAGTTTGGGTAACTTTTTTTTAACTCACTATTGCAAAGCAATCTCCTTGAGAGAGGAACACTGAAGGTGTAGGTGCACTGTTTTGGAATGAAAAACACTACAGCTATGTCTACACTGGCAGGTTCTTGTGCCAGAAATATGTAAATGAGGCTAAGCATAGAATATTGCTGAGCCTTGTTTGCATACCTAATGAGCTGCCATTTTTTGCAGAAGAGGCTCTTGCGCCAGAAGGAGCATCTACACAGCCCCTGCTTGCGCAAGAAAAACCCTCTTGCGCAATGCCGTTATTCCTGAAAATAATCAGCATAGCAGCGTAGCGCAAGAGGGTTTTTCTTGCGCAAGAAGCAGTGTAGACCGCTCCTTCTAGCACAAGAGCCTCTTCTGCAAAAATTGGCAGCTCATTAGGTATGCAAATGAGGCTCAGTGATATTCCATGCTTAGCCTCATTTGCATATTTCTGGCGCAAGAACCCGCCAGTGTAGACATAGCCTACCATTTTAAACTAAAATAAGAGATTCTGAGAGAAATGTATAGTCTCAAATTCCATTTGAACAGGAAAGGGATGTTTTGTTTGTTTTTGGTTTGTTTCAAACTAGTATGAGCCAGTTCTTGGTACAGAACTGCAGGACTCTAAAGTCAGGTTAGTGGGAAATTCTTAGTGGCCCCCAAGGAGCCAGAAGTGTCGTATGCCGCTGCTGCCACCTCTAGCTCCTTGGTTTCAGCAGAAGGAAACAGTACAGAAGGATTGGTACATGCCCCAATGCAGCACAGAACATAAGTACGTGCTTAGCTTCAGTGGCCTTAGCTGTATCTCCAAGCACAGTCCTGGCTCTGCGGAGGGCGAGCGGCATGCTGCCAAAACAACCCGTTCCCTGGTTTCTCTCTGATCTGAGATCAGAGCCGGTGATCAGCTGCGCTGCCAGATTTCCTCTGCGGGTTAAATAGTTCTTTCTCCCATACTGTGTTGCCGAGTGCAATAGCCTGAGAGCTGACCTTGTCTGTGAAGACAGAGGCAAGAAAAGCATTGAGTGCTTCACCACATCTTCTGTCACTAGGTTATCTCCCTCATCCAGTAAGGATATATGCCAGCAAGGCCCCCCTGCCATGTATATTGGCCAAACTGAACTGTCGCTGCGACAAAGGATAAATGGACACAATCAGACATCTGGAATGGTAACATACAGAAAACTGTAGAGAGACATTTTAACCTCCCTGGACATTCAGTCGTGGATTCAAAAGCAGCCGTTCTTCTACAAAGGAATTTCACAAACCAATGACATCTGAGGAAGTGGGCTGTGCCCACGAAAGCTCAGGATACCCTCGACATGTTTTGTTCGTCTTAAAAAACAACAAATAGTCTTGCACACTTTAAAGTTTTTCCAGTTAGGATACGGCTACACTGGGGGGCGGAGGGGAGGGTTGCGAAGAAGGTATGCAAATTGAGCTTGTATTTGCATATCTTCTTCTGATTTTTTTTCCAGAAGAGGATTTTTCCAATATTTGGCCCATATGCACAGGGCCAAATATCAGGGGGGAAAACTCTTTCGGAAGCTCCTTTATGCCTTGTAAAATGAGGTGTACAGGAGCCTTCCAAAAGAGGGGGGGTTTCCGACAAATGCCTATCATAGTGAATGCTAGTGGGAAGGGGATAGATTTAGAAGATAAAATAAAAAAAGAACAAGTTAAAAGTCACTTAGAAAAGTTAGATGTCTGCAAGTCACCAGGGCCTGATGAAATGCATCCTAGAATACTCAAGGAGCTGATAGAGGAGGTATCTGAACTTTTAGCTCTCATCTTTGGAAAATCATGGAAGACAGTAGAGATTCCAGAAGATTGGAAAAGGGCAAATATAGTGCCCATCAATAAAAAGGGAAAAAAGAACAACCCGGGAAACTACACACCAGTCACTTTAACTTCTTTGCCAGGAAAGATAATGGAGCAAATAATTAAGGAAATCATCTGAAACACTTGGAAGATAATAAGGTGATAGGGAACAGCCAGCATGGATTTGTAAAGAACAAATCTTGTCAAACTAATCTGAAAACTTTGATAGGATAACAAGTCTTGTGGATAAGAGAGAAGCGGTGGATGTGGTATATCTAGACTTTAGTAAGGCATTTGATACGGTCTCACATGATATTCTTATCAATAAACTAGGCAAATACAACTTAGATGGGACTACTATAAGGTGGGTGCATAACTGGCTGGATAACCATTCCCAGAGAGTACTTATTAATGGTTCACAATCCTGCTGGAAAGGTATAACAAGTGGGGTTCCACAGGGGTCTGTTTTGAGACCGGTTCTGTTCAATATCTTCCATCAACTATTTAGATATCGGCATAGAGAGTACACTTATTAAGTTTGCAGCTGGGATACCAAGCTGGGAGGGGTTGCAACTGCTTTGGAGGACAGGGACATCATAATTCAAAATGATCTGGAAAAACTGGAAAAATGGTCTGAAGTAAACAGGATGAAGTTTAATAAGGACAAATACAAAGTGCTCCACTTAGGAAGGAACAATCAGTTTCACACATACAGAATGGGAAGCGACTGTCTAGGAAGGAGTACGGCAGAATGGGATCTAGGGGTTATAGTGGACCACAAGCTAAATATGAGTCAACAGTGTGTTGCTGTTGCAAAAAAAGCAAATATGATTCTGGGAGGCATTAACAGGTGTGTTGTGAGCAAGACACGAGAAGTCATTCTTGCGCTCTACTCTGCGCTGCTTAGGCCTCAGTTGCAGTATTGTGTCCAGTTCTGGGCACCACATTTCAAGAAAGATGTGGAGAAACTGGAGAGGGTCCAGAGAAGAGCAATAAGAATGATTAAAGGTCTAGAGAACATAACCTATGAAGGAAGACTGAAAGAATTGGGTTTGTTTAGTTTGGAAAAGAGAAGATTGAGAGGGGACATGATAGGTTTTCAGGTATCTAAAAGGGTGTCACAAGGAGGAGGGAGAAAACTTGTTCATCTTGGCATCTGAGGATAGAACAAGAAGCAATGGGATTAAACTGCAGCAAGGGAGGTTTAGGTTGGACATTAGGAAAAAGTTCTTAACTGTCAGGGTGGTTAAACACTGGAATAAATTGTCCAGGGAGGTTGTCGAATCTCCATCTCTGGAGATATTTACGAGTAGGTTAGATATATGTCTATCAGGGATGGTCTAGATAATACTGGGTCCTGCCATGAGGGCAGGGGACTGGACTCGATGACCTCTCGAGGTCCTTTCCAGTCCTAGTATTCTATGATTCTATGATAAACATAAACAGCTTCCTTATTAGCCAACACGGCAAGAGACATTATGATGAACATCTGAAAGGCAAATGAGCTTCCGGAGTGTTTTGCATGAGTGATTCATTGGCTTTAGCCCCTCTTTGAGGATTAATATTTATTTCTTATAAAATTTTGATTTTTTGGTGTAATGAAAATTTGATTTGTCATGAATTAGTGATGAAAACATTTATAATCTTAGCTGCCACAAATGAGAAATCAGCAGGCACCCATCCGGGCAGCAGAGAGGCAGGTGAGAAATACAAGGATCAGGGTCTAAGGACAGAGAAGCGAGATGAAAAGATTGCTCCCTTTAGAAGAAGAACTGTTCTCCCTCTTGAATGACGCCATGGAGCCTGGCACATCTATCAATGCATTCGAAGATTTACCCGGGGTTGCTCCATAACTCAATTAATTTTTGTGTTTTGGAAAACAGAATGAAAATGTATGTGCTCCGTTTAACTCATCGCACAGAGTGGGGCTGGGGATGAGGGATTCAGTATGCAGGCTGCTCCGGGGACTATCCCAGCCTCCTCTCGTCACAAGAGAAGCAAATTTCTATGGCTGCTGCAGCTCCAGCGAACACAGCTGGGGGAGGGGTGCATGTCCCCCAGATAGGACAGAATCACCAGGCCAGTGAAAGGGGCTCCTGGTTCATCTGTCCCCTGCACTCCCCAGCCAGAGTGAGGAACGCAGCACTTTCCCCTCGCTCCCTGACAGTGATGAAGGGGAACAGCCAGCAGGGTTCCTGTATGAATCAGGTGGGAGCTTCAGCTCCCCACGCCCTCCCTAAAAGGTGCCTGGAGATGGGAGGCTTGGGGTTGGAGCAGTCCTGGACAGCGGGGAGGGTGCAGCACCTGGCAGCCCTCTTCACTGGCCTGCTGATTCTGTCTCTCTTCTGCATGATTTTATGGAAACCATTCCAGGCACATCCCATTTTCCTGGCACAACCAAACCCTGACCTTGCTTGCTTTAAGTTATGATATGAGGAAGTTGTGTACCGCATTTGGTGGTCCTAGCTCTTGCCGTTTAGGAGTTCTTGAATAAACAGTCAGACGGACAGACAAATTCTGTCAAATATACAATAGGGCTACGTCTACACTGGCATGTTTTTCCGGAAATGCTTTTAACTGAAAAATTTTCCGTTAAAAGCATTTTCAGAAAAGCGCATCTAGACTGGCAGGATGCTTTTCCGCAAAAGCACTTTTTGCGGAAAAGCGTCCCTGGCCAATCTAGACGCGCTTTTCTGCAAAAAAGCCCCGATCGCCATTTTCACGATTGGGGCTTTTTTGCGGAAAACAAATCTCTGCTGACTACACTGGCCCTTTTGTGCAAAAGTTTTTCGGAAAAAGACTTTTGTCCGAACGGGAGCAGCACAGTATTTCCGCAAAAGCACTGATGATCTTACATGAGATCGTCAGTGCTTTTGCGGAAATTCAAGCGGCCAGTGTAGACAGCTGGCAAGTTTTTCCGCAAAAGCAGACGATTTTGCGGAAAAACTTGCCAGTCTAGACACAGCAACCTTTTTCATGTGTGGATATTTTCCATGCACGTGCAGAATAAATTTTTATGTGCACTGAGACGTGTGAATGTGCACCACCAGTAGAAACAAAACCTATCTGTGGGCGCTCTGCCAATCAGCTGGGTGGCATTGGACTCTCTCCCGGGTGTCTGCACAAGCACCCAGCCTCTAGGGAACACTGATCCCCAGGGAGAAAGACAAAGAAGGCATGCATGGGAATGACTTCAAAGCCGTTCCCAGAGATGATGAGTGTGATAGGGAATCCATTAGTGCTATTGATAGAGATAAGTCTCCAGGCATGAAAACAAATGAGCATTTTTTTAAATGTCTGGATGAAAGACAGATGGGGGTTTCTTAACAGCTTAATCGGAGAAGGGAAATGTTCTCAGCAAACTGTATTCCTATTAACTGGAAATGCAAAGGAAGCCGAAAAGGAAGGGTCCCAGCAGTAAGGTGCATGAAATGCCTTCTCCTTAGCTCAGTGCGGACTCTGACAGAGATAACAGCCCTGCTCGCATGTTGCAGGGTCTGTGGATCTATGCTCTGGGAAGGGCAGGCAGCCCTCTGCCATCCTCAGCACCCCAGCATAGATGATGGGTCTCTAGAAGCAGAGCAGACGGGGTCTGAGCTAAGCTGGGGTCTTGTGCAATGCTAGACTGTCTCACCAGCCAGCCTACGCTTTATTATTTCCTTGGATACTGGTAGCTGAAGAACATAATTCTTCTTTCTTTGCATTTCATTGCTCTCCATTCATCCACTGCTAATTACCATTCATTATTCTCCATTTAAAATATTTATCATCCACTCAGGGAGCAGATAAAGTGCCCCATGGCTTCGGGTGGCCAATCACACACTACAGCTTGAAAAACAACCACTGGCCAGCTATCCATGCGCCCTTTATTCATCCAGATTTATTTGGACATGAGCTCTTGTGGATAAAAAATACACTTCGTCAAATGCTTTGGAGTGGAAACAACAGAGGCAGGGTTATATATATGTACTAGTATATCAAAAGAAGGGAGTTTACAGAGGCAGGGAGAATATACACGCACTATCCTTGCACCCCCTCAGCCCTTATCTCAATGCCTGCAGTCTGAGGGTACGTCTAGACTGCAAGCCTCTTTCGAAAGAGGCTTTTTCAAAAGATACTTTCGAAAAAGCCTCTTTCAAAAAAGAGCATCTAGACTACCACCAGTACTTTCGAAAAAGCAAGCCGCTTTTTCGAAAGAGAGCACTCAGGCAGTCTGGATGCTCTCTTTCGAAAAAACACAGTTTGCATGACATAGCGCCTTTTTTCGAAAGAGCACTTTCGAAAAAAGGTGTTCTTCCTCATAAAACGAGGTTTCTCGCCGTCGAAAAAACTGCCATGTTCTTTTGATTTATTTTTGAAAGAATGCAGAAGCAGTCTAGACACGGGAAGTTTTTTTCGAAAAAAGGCCACTTTTTTCTGGCAGTGGTAGCCAGAGCTCTCACTGCCCTGCTACCCTGCCCAGCATTCCTCTGTCCTGGGTGCAGCCCTCCTTCTCTGAGAGCCTGTCCTCCTCCTTTCTTCGCAAGAGTGAGAGTGAGCTCTTTTCAGTCCTGCAGCCTTTTATAAGGCCCAGCCTGACCCTGATTGGCTGACTTCACCCTTCCTCTGATTGGCCAGGTTGTGCAGGCCTCCGCTGGCCTGCTTTTAACCCTTTCCCTGCCGGAGTGGGGCAGCCACTACAACTAATCATTCTAGTCCCAAAGTTGCCTATGTTCCACGAAACATAGAATCCCATTACCTTTATTGCTGGAAATTATTTATATTCATAATAAAAAGTTGTAGAACTGAGTTCACAGAAAGTTAATCACCTTAAAGGAAGAAAACCCATAACCTTTTACGTTTCCTTCATGAGTACTTTTGTGTGTGCTCCGCGTGTTGGATCTTTGACAGATGTTGCTTTTGCTATTTGGGCATTAGCAGATCCATGATCATGACAGACAGACAGACAGACAGACAGACAGACAGACAGACAGACAGACAGACAGAAAGACAGAAAGACAGAAAGAAAGAAAGAAAGAAAGAAAGAAAGAAAGAAAGAAAGAAAGAAAGAAAGAAAGAAAGAAAGAAAGAAAGAAAGATCAGTCTGTTTTCTGTGTCTCAAGTTGAGTGGAAAACAATTGACAAAAAGACACAACAAACAAAAATTAAATTAAACCTTTCAAACACTTTTTGGCTACGTCTACACTGGCCCCTTTTCTGGAAGGGGCATGTAAATTTCACCAGTCGTCGTAGGGAAATCCGCGGGGGATTTAAATATCCCCCGCGGCATTTAAATAAAAATGTCCGCCGCTTTTTTCCGGCTTTTAAAAAAGCCGGAAAAGAGCGTCTAGACTGGCCCCGATCCTCCGGAAAAAGTGCCCTTTTCCGGAGGGTCTTATTCCTTTGAAGTAGGAATAAGACCCTCCGGAAAAGGGCACTTTTTCCTGAGGATCGGGGCCAGTGTAGACGCTCTTTTCCGGCTTTTTTAAAAGCCGGAAAAAAGCGGCGGACATTTTTATTTAAATGCCGCGGGGGATATTTAAATCCCCCGCGGATTTCCCTACGATGACTGGTGAAATTTACATGCCCCTTCCGGAAAAGGGGCCAGTGTAGACGAGCCCTTTTAGTTTTATTAGAGGGAATTATTTTTTTAATGATTTTTTAATCTTAGTAGCTTGGTTTCCTTTCTACAAAAAAGTTATGGGTTCAAAATAAATAGGCTCTACCCATAAGCTCTTTGCCACAAACAGGGCCAGTTATAGATTTACAGCTCATGGCTGAGTTATAGGAGTGAATCACAACTTCACTTGCTGCATTTAATCTGAGATTAGTGTCCTGTGTTACCTCCATATTCAGTTTCTTCTACTAATTTGCCCGTTTCCAGGAGACGTGCAGTCGATGTAGCATAAAGGACAGGGGGATGCTCCAGAGAGGTCATCACGTTCAGGCAGGCCTTCCTGGGAGGATGTAAATCTAAGATATAGATCTATTTGTATGAGATGTACATTTAGGAATTGAGCTCTGCCTTTAGATGTCGCCAACTTGGTCAAGACGTCTATTATCCCCTAGCATCTGCACTTATCCCTCGGGAGAAAACTTAGCACCACAGTGGTTTTATGAAGTTTCCTTCATGCCACATATCAGAGTCAGCTTTAAAAGAACTTCTGGCAAGTTGCATGGCTCTTAATAATGTTACCTCTTCTGAGCCGTTAGCCAGTTTCCAGGATCTTGTGGATTGTTTCCATGAGAAAACAATCAATTGTTTTATGACAGCTATTTCTCTGATGCAATCCTGTCTGCTCACAAGGAACACACACACGGGATGCCCTTACCCTGAGCCCAGTAGGAATCAAACCACAGCAGGCGGTTTCCCTGCTCAGCGCTCCAAGCCTCTTTCCAGACAGCACTTTACCCCAAAGATCGCTCTCTTTGCTTTCTTTCAGGTCAATGTTGCCAGTCTTCTTGGCAATCTGTTGCTTTCTCTGTCTGTGTCTGGACTCTTGCACTTTCACAGACACGGACAGATCTGCCACCAAATCAGTCCCCTACCCCAGCATCTGACATCAGATCTTTGATGCCTTGAACTGCATATTCCAGCCAATGCCCAGGCTTGCATATGGGTTCGTCTTTGTTTCATCTAACCCTAAATAAAGGAGTGTTAATTGTTCCCTCATTTAGCCTGAGTGGAAGAACATGAACAGATTCCAGGAATTGGTGTGATGGCCTACACCTCTCTCCCCCCATGTAACAATACTTGTGAGTGGGAAGAGCTAATAAAGTGCTGTGAGAGCCCTTATACCCCTCATGCAGCTCTGTGTAAGCTCCCCTCATCCACAGTCCTATCAACGCACCAGCCCCCAGACCTCCTGCCTACTGGGGAAGAGACTGAATCTGCTAGATCCGGATTCTAATGTGCGTGCATGTGTGTGTGTGTACGTGTGCACATAGCTTTTGGAACACTAGCTCCACCATGAGGTGGGGAGTGTGTCTGTGTGTGTGTGCACATAGCTTTTAGAACACTAGCTCCACCATGAGGTGGGGTGTGTGTGTCTGTGTGTGTGTGCACATAGCTTTTAGAATACTAGCTCCACCATGAGGTGGTGTGTGTGTGTATGTGTGAGTGTGCACATAGCTTTTGGAACACTAGCTCCACCATGAGGTGGGGAGTGTGTCTGTGTGTGTGTGCACATAGCTTTTAGAATACTAGCTCCACCGTGAGGTGGGGTGTGTGTGTATGTGTGTACACATCTATCTTTTGGAACACTAGCTCCACCATGAGATATAGTCGCACTCGGCAACACAAATACCAAAATCTTCACCTTTTCAAAACATCCATTTTTCATTCCGATTTCCAGCTACCCGCTTGCTAATGCTTCAGGAGGCTGGCATGACAATATAGAGTAAATAGGTGCCCTGCTGTAGGTTGGTGTGTGATGCACTCCGACGGGTTACTTTAAAGTGGAAAGGGAAAACTAATAGACCCCAGTCCCTGATTAATCTGATTTCATCAAAAGAATAAAAAATCGTGCACACACACAATTACTTCCCCCCTATTGTGCAACAGCCCTAGTTGCCCATGGCAAAGGCATGGACTCCAAGCCTGTTGGTTTTGAAATCAGCCAAGTCAATATAGACCCAGGTCCATCTAGACTGGTCATGCAGAGGCATGATGCATCTAAGCGTGAAATGCTTTAATCTGAACAGGAAATTTTCTCCTGCTTCCAAAAAATAATATTCCTGTGCCCTGAAGCCAAAGATTGAGAGACTTGGAAATTGTCAGCCCAATAAAGAGACAGTAATTTTAAAATCATATCTGTTGTTGTTCTAATATGGTTACTGTAAGTAAGAGACCTTAGAAATATTTCTCTCTCTTTCTCTCTTCCATTCCCCCCACCACACACACACACACCACCATCCATTTGTTTCATTTGTGCTTTCCATAGCATTTTCTGCACACTCACAATTCCTCTGCACAATTAGTTTCCATTGTTTTTTGTCTCTGGGTCTTTCACACACACACACACAAAGGAAAGAAAAACACTCAAAAATAGGAAACATTTAATTGTAAAACCACAAACATTGTCAGAGTGTGATACGGGTGAGGCAACATTTTGAATTACTTTTAACTGTCTTCTGAAAATTGACGAGATTTCATAGAATCATAGAATACTAGGACTGGAAGGAACCTCGAGAGGTCATCGAGTCCAGTCCCCTGCCCTCATGGCAGGACCAAGTACTGTCTAGACCATCCCTGATAGACATTTATCTAACCTACTCTTAAATATCTCCAGAGATGGAGATTCCACAACCTCCCTGAGCAATTTATTCCAGTGTTTGACCACTCTGACAGTTAAGAACTTTTTCCTAATGTCCAACCTAAACCTCCCTATGGAAGCTATGGAGCTCTCCGTCTCTTAGAGTGTCCTGCAGCAGAGATGAACTGTCAGGAGGCAAAAGACGCAAAAGGCCCAAGGGTGAGTGCATGCTTAATAAAACATCCTGTCCTCAAGTGAGATACCTGTCGCCTGCTTCTTCCGGCTTGGCACCATGGGGATTAGAGCCTTCAGCAAACCTAACACTGTCTCAATAGATGCCCTCAAACTGATTCTGAACTAGCACTGGCAACAAAGTTAGGGCAACAAACTGCTTCATTGTGCAGTTATGGGAGGTTGTGGAATCTGCAGCACTGGAGATATTTAAGAGCATTTTAGATAAATACCTGCCAGGGATGATCTAGATGGTGCTTGGTCCTGCCATGAGGGCAGGGGACTGGACTAGATGACCTCTTGAAGTCCCTTCCAGTTCTAGTGTTCTATGATTCTATGAATTATTGGCCCAAGCCTCGCAGTTTATGGTAGGGTGACTCTGCATTGTTTTGAAACATTTCCAGAGTACTGGGGAGCATATCGATATACAGACAAAACCATTGGGCAGGGTGAGGACAGCCAGATGGGAGGACGTGGCAACTTTAAGAGTCTTGTTGGTGTTTTTCTGATCTGAATACTTTAAGGGATTTCCAGTGGAACTCAGACCCAGAGATGGGATAGTTCAGCTCTTCCTCCCCCCATCGGTTCATTCTAGCCTGAATTTATGCTTGCAAATTTCACCCAGCTCAATCCACATGGGACAATGCATCAGGCACAAAGAGAGATCGGGTTAGCAGATGGGCGCTATAAATCAGTCAAAAACTATGCCAGCCTGTCTGAAAGGTTCCCTTCTCACAATAAATCTCTTCCCAGGCATCAGTGGCTAATTAACGAACATGCAGAAGGCCCTTTAGGAGATTTTCCTTGCTAGGGGATTTCAGTCTGAAAGGGCAGAGATTGGAACCAAGTGTGTACCGCACCTTGGCAAACTGAACAAGCTCAACCAGCTAAGAATCCTAGGACTGGAGGAGACCGTGGGAGGTCATTGAGTCCAACCCTCTGCTCAAAGCAGGACCAACCACAACTAAATCATCCCAGCCAGGGCTTTGTAAAGCCGGGACTTAAAAACCTCTAATGATGGAGATTTCACCCCCTCCCTAGGAAACCCATTCCAGTGCTTCACCACCCTCCCAGGGAAATAGTTTTTTCTATAGTTTTGAAATTAACAGGCAGCAGGTTTAAACCAAATAAAAGAAAGTTATTCACACAGCCCACAGTCAACCTGTGGAACTCCTTGCCTGAGGAGGTTGTGAAGGTTAGGACTATAACAGGGTTTAAAAAAGAGCTAGATAAATTCATGGAGGTGAAGTCCATTAATGGCTATTAGCCAGGATGGGTAAAGAATGGTGACCCTAGCCTCTGTTTGTCAGAGGGTGGAGATGGATGGCAAGAGAGAGATTGCTTGATCATTACCTGTTCGGTTCACTCCCTCTGGTACACCGGGCATTGGCCACTGTCGGCAGACAGAATACTGGGCTGGATGGACCTTTGGTCTGACCCAGTATGGCCATTCTTATGTTCTTATGTTCTTAATAGCCAACTTAGACCTCCCCCACTGCAACTTGAGACCATTGCTCCTCATTCTGTTATCTGCCACTACTGAGAACAGCCTCTCTCCATCCTCTTTGGAACCCCCTTCAGGTAGCTGAAGGCTTCCATCAAATCTTCCCTCACTCTTCTGTTCACTAAATAAGCCCAGATCCTTCAGCTTCTCCTCATAAGTCATCTGCTCCAGCCCCCTCCTCATTTTTGTTGCCCTCTGCTGGACTCTCTTCAATGCATCCCCATCCTTTCTATAATGGATGCATTGGTTCTCAGGATGGGTTTTTCCCCCAATCACATGTCTATTTGGGGACCCAGTTGTGCATCCAGGGTCTGAATATTTCAGCCTACGCCTGATGCATCCCTTTAACAGCCATACTCATTTTTTTATCAACAGCCCATTGCAAGAGCCTCGGTGCGTTGTTTTTCAAAGTAAAATTAACAGCCGCTCACCGTGGGGAGAGGGAACAAGAGTATTATTTTCTCAACTGTTGATAAAAGCAGCAATTTTCAACTATATTACATTGTGTACTTGACCTCTGGTGACCTTTAATAATTTCACCTTAAAACAATCATAAGAGAGCTATTTAGAGGAGGCCATAAAGGCAGCTATATTTCAGGATTGATTTTCTGCCAGTCCACCCAGCACGCTCTACATTCAATAACAGAAACTTCAGTGATCTTTCAATAAACTCTAAGTTCTCAGGACTCGGGCTGCGTTTCAGCTACTGTGAGTATGTCTGCAGTTTGCCTTCAAAGCGCTGCAGCAAAAGGGAGAGCAGAACAAAGACCCCACCACGTTCTCCGCTCGAGTTTTGGGATTGGGAAAACATGATCTCTGTGGGAATGGGGCGTTTCTACATCCATTCTAACCCTGCCCTCCATTGTTCGAAGGTACATTCATAGGCCCGTGGGCCAAGTTCTCAGCATCCATCCTACAGAAGCAGTGTGGTTGATAGCTACAGATTTCTCCCTGTTAGGGCCAGGGGGTAATTAAGCTCCAGGCTCCAGATCTCAGCGTCCCTTTAGAGTGAGCCACAAATCATGGATCCTTCCAGAAGGGCTCTGTGGTTTTCTTTTACAAAAGGGTCCAGATCTAACCACCACAGCAGCTGAAAAAGTTCAACATTCAGCCACAGAATGTACACGGCACAAGCTTTCAGATGCTATGTACATAGCCTTTGTGCCAGACCTTGGAAGGAGCACTAGATCCATTCCCACAAGCCGCGACAGCCATTTGGATTAGCAGGTGTCGTGAGATGGCAGCTAACCCAAAACATAAGAACTTGGGGTCATTACGTGAAATGAATAGGTAGCAGGTTTAAAATAAACCAATGGAAGTTTTTCTTCATGCAGTGCATAGTCAGCCTGTGGAACTCCTTGCCAGAGGACGTTGTGAAGACCAGGACTTTAACAGTGTTCAAAAGAGAGCTAGATAAATTCATGTAGGTTAGGGCCATCAATACTTATTATCCAGGATGGGTAGGAATGGTGTCTCTAGTCTCTGTTTGTAAGGGGCCAGAAATGGATGACATGAGATGGATCACATGATGATTCCTATTCTGTTCACTCCCTCTGGGGCATCTGGCATTGGACACTGTCAGCAGACAGGATACTGGGCTAGATGGACCTTTGGTCTGATCCAGTGTGGCCGTTCTTATGTTCTTATATAAAATCCCCAGCTCATTCCACATAGATAAATGATGTTCCAGGAGGAATACCTTCTGATCACTACTGGCCTGAATTTGAATTTCTGACCACAATGGGATTGGGAGGGTCTGTAAACCATCACGCCTTCCCCGATCCATTCAACTGCTCAGTTCACGTTTTATTTCCTTCATTCCTGGGTGTCTGTCTCCCCTCGTTCTGAGAGAAGGCCTCATCCACACATCTCCTGCAGCGAGCACCGTGGTCAGAGACTTTCATTAGACTCTCTTTCTGTGGCCTGGAAAACACCCAACTGTTAGCACCAAGATTATTCCAGAATGAATGGGTCTTGTCCATCCCTAAAATGCATGTGCTCTTCCCGCATCCCGAGGCAGGGAGGGATAATGGCCTGAGGATGGATTTTAACCAGCATCTACCTGCCTGCCTATCGTTGGCCTGTCTGTCTTAGACATTAATAATGCACCCAGCACTGTATGCAGGACCCAAGGCAAGAAAGGGAATCATCTCTACTCAAACTGAAACAAAAAATTCAGACTTGCGCCTCAGAGCCTCTTTGAACAACTTTATCCCTTAATTCTAAAGTCTGTTTGAATCACCAGAAACTGGATCAATATGGAAGGTCTGGGAGATTCAACTCATCATCTCCCTACCAGACAACAAAGAGCAGTAATTCCTTTCCATTCAACTCAATTATCCCCTGACTCAGTCTTGGGAGAAACAGCCATGATTGCTTTGCAGCCAGCTCATGGCTGGCAAGTTAATAACATTACACCCTGCCTTTGATGCACCAAAGGATTTAGTAATTTCTTGATGAGAGAGCCTTCCGGTGGGGCAGGGAAGGAGGAGCAGATGCCCCTAGGATTTCATTTCCATCACCAAAAAATTTTGTTCCTCAAATATCCCGTTCCTTTGCTTTCCCAGCAAGTCTGGAAAATGCCGCATGACAGTGGGTACCTCCGAAGCTTGCTGAATAGTTCCAGAGGTCCCGTGCTGCTTTCATGCCATTAATAAGGTGGGTGATGCTGAGCTACAGGCCCTGAAAACGGGCACAGAGTCAAAAAATGGTGGTTGATCTAATTCTAGGGCTAATGGGGTTTCCAACAAACAATCGCACATAGCGATGATGTTCCCCAATGAGAGGACTAAGTCCTGTGGCCGTGAGAAGTTTGGGGGATGGTTTCATCCCAGCAACAGGTGGCTAAGGAGCTGTAAGAGCCATGGTAGCCACACGTTCACAAGCCACCGGCCGGATGTTATAACTAGACAAACTCTAACCGGAAACAAGAATTTATTTACCTGGGAGGGTATTTAACCCCTGGAACAACCCACCCAGGGTCTTAGCGGCTTCTCAATCACTGGCCGTTTTTCAGTCGAGATGGGCTGTTTTGCTAAACGCCTGGGAGTCTATGAAAGCAGCCTCTGTGGAGCAGCTCCTGCCCTTACAAAGGGCCTCCTGTCTCTGGCAGCTTCCTGGTCCCCTCAGTCTACTTTCTTGACTGCCTGCAGCACCTATTACAAGCTGAACCTCTCTAGTCCAGAGTTGAACTCTCTAGTCCAGAGCTCTCTGGTCCAGCAACATCCATGGTGCGGCATGCTGTTAGTGAGCCGGATGTCCACTTTTCATGGTTGTGGCCAAGTTTCCCGCAGTCCCATAAAGTTTGTTTACAGCCACCAGTCCTGGCTCTCAGTGTTCTATGCTGTGATTTAGCTCTAATTTCACAGAATCATGGACTCATAGAATCACAGGGCTGGAAGAGACCTCAGGAGGCCATGAAGTCCAGTCCTCTGCCTAGGGTTACCAGGTGTCCGGTATTGAACCTGAGTCACCCCCACTGTGACCATGTTGGCCTCGGGCACGAC
The DNA here is from genome assembly GCF_052426305.1 of Pelodiscus sinensis. NCBI lineage: Eukaryota > Metazoa > Chordata > Testudines > Trionychidae > Pelodiscus > Pelodiscus sinensis. The sequence continues at coordinate 9,524,550 of NC_143077.1, read as the reverse complement.
AGGTGGAGTGGATTGGGAAGCTGGTTTGCCTCAACCGAGACTGCCGAGAGGGAGCAATTTTCCTGGGGCCTGGCGATTTACACAGGCCCGGAGCTCCACACCACAGTCGCCACTACCGTGCCAGGAGCAGTGGCCCTTTAAATCGCCGCCGGAGCCCCACGCAGTGTGGTCCAGGAAGCACTGAGGGTTGGGTGGGAGAGACTAGCTCCAGCCCTGTGCCTTCCCCTGAGGCCCTGACCCTTCAAGGGGTTCTGGAGCCAAGCCCCTCCCCCTTCCCCTTGCCCGGTCCCAGTGAAGTCTGTCGCCAGTCCTGACCACAGCGGCCATTTGCCATCTACTAGAGGCAGTGTGCTGCTGGTTGTTTCTAAGGGGTTGTGCTTGCATGAGGGGCTGGAGCTCACACCTGGCCCGTCCATGAGAGTTTCTCCATTGGCTGCCCTGGGAGCGGGATCCCAGCAATATTCCTTTCTGAACAGCACAGACGCACCACAGTGGTGGGGCTTTTCATTGGCACCTCCTGAGATGGCTATTTTGAGACCCTTAAAAGAAGCAGGGGAAACACGACGCTTCTCCCATGAAGCAGAAAGCGGCGGCTGGCAGGATGACGTCTCTCTGTCACGCATTTCAGGAGAAAAGGAGCCACGCCACAAAAAGCCAGCCGCAGACTGTCACTCGCATCTGACAAGCCACGAATTTTCCCTCCTTCGGCCTATGGTGCTCGAGTTATTTCGTGGTGCTGGGTGACGGGGAGATGTCATTCACCGGCCAGCGGCTGGCATGCAATTTCATCTCTGTCAGACTCACAAATGGGTTTTTTTCAGCGAATGCTCCCGGAACGGAATGGGATGTAGGGGATTGCCAGGGGGAGACAAACATGCCAGCGCCCGAACTGTATGCAACTGCTGCCCGTACAAAGCACACAGCGCAGCAAAAAAAAAAACCAAACTAACTCTTGCTTTCCAGAACGTCTGCCCAAAACATCTTGTACCCATAGCGCGACATCATCTCGAGATCTAAAAATACCTCAGAAATGGCCACGTGTGCACTGACTCCACCACCTGCTTTGACTCCCAACAAACGGGCCAGCCGGAAACACTCCTGACCTGCTCACCCTGCCCTTTCTGCCCTGCCATCTCCCCACCTCATCCCCCTAAAGCCCCAAATCAGCAAAGTCCTTTAGCAGCTGTCTCACTTGAAACACCTATTGACTGCAAGGGGGAAATTCCTGTTCCTTAAGCGAGGCACCTGCTTTAGCAGCTTGGCAAACCAGGGCATTAGGATGTGATATCACAGTGGAGTTTGAGATCTCTCTGGCCCCAGCAGGATCAGGGACTAAAAAACAGGCAGGTGAAACTGTAAGAAACTTCACTCTGTGGGTGAAATTCCTCCCTCCCCTTTTCCTCCTCCTCCTCCCCCTCTCCCCCGGGCATAAATAATTCTTAGTACAATAAAATAATACATTGTGGGTTCTTTGTGCTCTGGATTTTGAGCCTTTGAGGGACTCATGCACCATGTTTTCAAGCTTTTCTCTACCACCAGGAGAGCGAGAGACTTTATTCTTTTAAAAACAACAAGGAGTCCAGTGGCACCTTAGAGATTGATTAGGGCATCAGCTTTCCCCATTAGCTGAAGTGGGTTTTACCCACACAAGCTGATGCCCTAATCAATCTGTTAGTCTCTAAGGTGCCACAGAACTCCTCGTTTTTGCAGATACAGACCAATGCGGCCACCCCTCTGAGACTTAAGCCAGGTCTACACAGGTGGAGAAAATCAGTGGAAGATACGGAACTCCAGCGGCGTGAATTACATAGCTGGAGTCGACATACCTTGTGTGGATTTTCTGGGGCAGCCCCACAGTGGGAGGTCAATGAGAGAAACTCTCACATCAACTTTCCTTACTCCTCATGACTGAGGAATTCCAGGGTTGATAGGGGGGTGCCCTCAGCATTTGATTTAGCAGATCCTTACCAGGCCCGCTAAATCCAACACCGAAAGATCAATCTCTAGAGCATCAGTCTTCCCAGAAGTATAGATGTGTCCTTATTCTTTTAAATGAAAGTTGAGGTTTTCACGTAGGGTATTTCCCCACCCCAGCGAGGAACATGCTTCCCTGCTGGTGCAGACAGACACATATTAGCTCTGTCCAAGCCAGCATGCTATCAGTATCAATGTAGCCACAGTGACATGGGTTGGTTCATACTTGGGTGGCTAGCCCAAGCCATTGCCTATGCCATAGGACCACATTGCTGTTACCATGCTGGCCTAGCAGAACTAGAGTGTATCTGTCTAGCTGCCTGGAGACACACAGTCCCAGCTGCTGTGTAGACATACCCCTAATGGCCTAATGGGGCTGTAAGAGAAACACCCAATATTCTGAGACCCTATAGTAACTCCTCTATAGTAACTCCTATCATCCCTCCATTGACCTATTCCCACTGATAATGAATGGTCAATTAGTTACCAAGATCATGTTATCTCATCAAACCATCCCCTTCATAAACCCATTTAGTTTAATCTTGAAACCAGATAGATCTTTTGCCCCCACTACTTCCCTTGGAAGGCCGTTCCAGAACCTCACTCCTCTAATGGTTAGAAACCTTCGTCAAATCTCAAGTCTAAACTTCCTACTAGCCAGCTTATATCCATTTGTTCTTGTGTCCACATTGGTATTAAACTTAAATAATTCCTCTCCCTCCCTGGTATTTAGCCCTCTAATATATTTAAAAAGTGCAATCATGTCCCCCCTCAGCCTTCTTTTGGTTAAAGTAAACAAGCCAAGCTCCTTGAGTCTCCTTTCATAAGACAGGTTTTCCATTCCTCGGATCATCCTAGTGGCCCTTCTTTGTACCTGTTCCATTTTGAATTCATCCTTCTTAAACATGGGAGACCAGAACTGCACACAGTATTCCAAATGGGGTTTCACCAATGCCTTGTATAATGGCACTAACACCTCCTTATCCCTACTGGAAATACCTCGCCTAATATATCCCAAGATCGTATTAGCCTTGTTCACGGCCATGTCACAATGGCGGCTCATAGTCATTCTATAATCAACCAGGACTCCGAGGTCCTTCTCCTCCTCCGTTACTTCCAACTGATATGTCCCCAGCTTATTACTAAAATTCTTGTTATTAATCCCTAAATGCATAACCTTACCCTTCTCACTATTAAATTTCATCCTATTGCTATCACTCCAATTTACAAGATCATCCAGATCTTCCTGTATGATATCCCGATCCTTTTCTGAATTGGCAATAGCTCCCAACTTTGTCATCCGCAAATTTTATTAGGACACTTCCACTTTTGGTGCCAAGATCAGCAATAAAAAGATTAAATAAAATTGGCCCCAAAACTGATCCCTGAGGAACTCTGCTAGTAACCTTCCTCCAACCTGACAGTTCACCTTTCAATATGACCCACTGTAGTCTCCCCTTTAACCAGTTGCTTATCCACCTCTCAACTTTCATATTAATCCCTATCTTTTCCAATTTAACCAATAATACCCCATGTGGTACTGTATCAAATGCCTTACTAAAGTCGAGATAGATTAGATCCACTGCATTTCCTTTATCTACAAAAACTGTAACTTTCTCAAAAAAGGAGATCAGGTTGGTTTGGCACAATCTACCTTTTGTAAAACCATGTTGTAATTTGTCCCAATTGCCATTAGCCTCAATGTCTCTAACTACTTTCTCCTTCTAAATTTTTTCCAGGATCTTGCATACTACAGATGTCAAACTAACAGGCCTATAGTTACCCAGGTCGCTTTTTTTCCCTTTCTTAAAAATCGGAACTATATTAGCAATTCTCCAGTCAAATGGTACAACCCCTGAGTTTAGAGAATTATTAAAAAATTTTGCTAATGGACTTGCAAGTTCATGTGCCAGTTCCTTTAATATGCTTGGATGAAGATTATCTGGGCCCCCCAATTTACTCCCATTAAGCTGTTCAAGTTTGGCTTTTACCTCAGATATGGTAATATCTACCTCCTTATCTTTAGTCCCATTTGTTAACTTACCATTATCTCTTCATTAAGCTCTTCATTAGCCTCATTAAAGACTGAAGCAAAGTATTTGTTCAAATATTGGGCCATTCCTAGATTATCCTTAACCTCCTTAGTAATTAGCGGTCCTACTTCTTCTTTTTTTGTTTTTTTTTTCCTATTTATATGGCTATAAAACCTTTTACTATTGGTTTTAATTCCCTTTGCAAGTCTACCTGACTTTTGGAATTTCTCACTTTGTCCCTACATGCTCTAACCTCAATAAGGTAGCTTTCTTTACTGATCCCTCCCATTTTCCACTCCTTATATGCTTTTTACATGTGGGCAACATTGCTGTCCCGGGCAATTTCAGTGGGTCCTGTTATCTGTGCTCTCTATCTACCACTCCTTAGCAAGCTGCTTATAACAGCTCCATTGTCTCTCCTGGCCTAGTCTCTGGTAGGAAGAATTAACAGTGAAGTTCCTTTTCTTTTTCATGCAGAATTTTGGTTACAGGCTTCTTTCTTTCTTTCTTTCTTTCTTTCTTTCTTTCTTTCTTTCCCTTTTTGTAAATTTTTCAAGGAACCTCTAAAATGTGACAAGACTAGTAATGAAGAGGCTGAGAGGAAATCAATAAGGCAGCCATGTGAGCAAACACTAATGAGAATCTGTAGCTGAATCTAACTACATCCACTTGACAGGGGGGAGCGCGTGCGCCACGGCCCTGCACCCCAACGCCTGGAAAGCTCCTGCTGCCCTGGAGGCAATATTGACTAACAACAAGCAAGCAATATTACATCATAAATAACAGTGCTGGAAATGTACCCCACACGGTGCCGGGTGACTAGCGAGTATATGGCACCACCTCAGTAAGGCAGCATGAAAGCACAGAGATGTTGGTGTGTGGGAGCCATTCATCCAGCAGAGGGAATTCAGCCCTGTGAAGAGGGGCCAGAAGAAGACCCCGACAACTTTGACCAGATTGGGGGAGGGGCGGTTCATCAGGAGATGCCAGTTAATTGAAAATGAAGCTCTTCGGGGAGGGGAAGGGAAAGGGTCGTTTTTTCTTGACTCAGAAAAATGTTGGAAAAAAATGTTTAGAAACGGTTTCAAAACACATCAGCTAAAGTGGGATCCGGGGTGCATGGGGCCGGGATAGGCTCTTTGCACAGGGGTGAATTTCACTCCTAGGATGAGTTTGCTTGCCACATGATCTAGAGCTGTGTTTCTCAGCCAGGGGCCCAAGTAACCCCGGGGAAAGGGGTATGTAGAGATCCTCAGTGGGGGTAGGGTACATTAACTCATCTAGCTACTTGCCTAGTTTTACAACAGGCTACATAATAAGCACTAGCGAAGTCAGCACAAACTAAAATTTCAAACTGTCAGGCTGTGTCTAGACTGCATCCCTTTTCTGTAAAAGGGATGCAAATTAGACACATCGCAATTGCAAATGAAGCGGGGATTTAAATCCCCCCTGCTACATTTGCATAAACATGGCTGCCGCTTTTTTCCGGCTTGGGGCTTTGCCGGAAAAAAGCGCCAGTCTAGACGGGGATCTTTCGGAAAAGGCTTTATTTTCCAAAAGATCCCCGTCTAGACTGGCGCTTTTTTCCGACAAAGCCCCGAGCCGGAAAAAAGCGGCAGCCATGTTTATGCAAATGAAGCGGGGGGATTTAAATCCCCGCTTCATTTGCAATTGCGATGTGTCTAATTTGCATCCCTTTTCCGGAAAAGGGATGCAGTCTAGATACAGCCCCAGTGACTTGTTTGTGCTGCTTTATATACCCTACACTGAAATGTAAGTGATTTATTTTATAATGACGGAGTAAAAAGGGAGAGGATGTAAGTAATTGTTCAAGAACAGTATGCTGTGACATTTACATGTCTGATTTTATAAGCAGATAGTTCTTAAGTGAGATAAAATTGGGGTATGCAAGGCACATCAGACTCCTGAAAGAGGTATGCTAGTCTGGAAAAGTAGGCACATTCACCATGTGAACTCAGGCAAGTCACATTGCTGTCATCACTGTGTGCCTCAGTTTCTGTTTGTATTCAAAGGGTACTAATGTATCTGCAGGGAATTCTAATCAGGGCTTTGAGATCCCAGGATGTGAAGAGGCGGCATCACTGTGCCCATTTAGTATGACATCGAGTTACGTCATTGCTGAGCCAAAGTGATACACCAATGACACCAGCGCAGGGACAAATCTCTCAACAGGGCTTGTGGTGTTCTCATTGCAACACAAGCTGGGCACACTGTGTAGGCTGGGAGATAAAATAAATGCAACCCTCCTAGAATCACAGAGACTCTTATGATAATCCTAGGTCCTTTGTTCACAGTAGGCAGGAACTCAGCGAGGTTTTGAAATAACATCAAATATATAAAACAAAATACAGGACTATGTAGCACTTTAAAGACTAACATGATGGTTTATTAGATGATGAGCTTTTGTGGGCCAGACCCACTTCCTCAGATCAAATAGTGGAAGAAAATAGTCACAACCATATATACCAAAGGATACAATTAAAAAAAATGAACACATATGAAAAGGACAAATCACATTTCAGAACAGAGGGGGGATGCGGGGGGGGGGGGGGGAAGGAAGGTAAATGCCTGTGAGTTAATGATATTAGAGGTGGGGAAGGGGAGATGTCTGTGAGTTAATGGTATTAGAGGTGATAATTGGGGAAGCTATCTTAACCAGAAAGGACACTGTCTCAATGACCTAATCACATGCATCCTACTTCAGAAGACATTCAAATCTGCACTTGAAAGGGAATCCTCTGAACTGGAATTCATGCTAAAATTCGACACTCTCCACAGGGGGCTGAACAAAGACCCCAACTACCTTACCCATTACAAAGATAGCTTCCCAATTATCACCTCTAATAATGTCAAGTGGGCTGAAGAAAGAAGAGCAGACATATTGACTGCCTTGGGGATTCGAAGCAGGCACCTTCTTTGGAAAACACCCTCTCTGCAGCACAAAGGGACCAACGGACACAGACCCAGAGTTTAAATCTGGGATATATTTGCATATAAGAGGGATGCTATAAAAGTGAGGTGTCTTGCAGAGGACCCCAGGTTTCGTTTTGTCACCATCGGAGCATCGATCCAGATCTGCAGAAGCCTGGCTTCACCCCTCCCCCATCTAACTCACCTGGCCAGTGAAGTTAAGGGGAGCAACTCATTGGTAACAACAGCAAGACAGAGTGTGCTTGTGTGTGTGTGTGTGTGTGTGTGTGTGTGTGTGTGTGTGTGTGTGTGTGTGTGTGTGTGTGTGTGTGCATGAGTGACATATATATACATCATATGCATATGATAAGTGTTGATTATTCTATGTGTGATCAATAAATGTGGCATGTTGCCTTATCCCCCTGAAAAAGATCCCGAGTACTTCTTTTAAGTACAACATCAGCACCCTCACTATACAAATTGCTCCAGCCCCCTGTCCTGGTGTAACAGGAGAAACCATCTCTCCTTTGGGTGACAGTGTGGCCTGGGGACTTAAGCCCTGAGCCTGAGAATGAATGCACGTGAATTGTCCCATTGAAACGAGCGTGGCAGTGGAATGAAATCAGTCAGAGTAACAATTTCACCCTAGCTGACCTATTGCTTTGTATACTCTTGCCAGGGCTCCTGCTGCAGCAATCTAACCCTCAGTGTGCAACCCGGAGCACGTGTGCCATCTCAGCTCAATGGGAAACTCTCGGCGTCACTTACCACGACAACACTGGAACTGCAGAGCAAAACAGGAGAAAACCAGGGGGCTGAGAACACTAGTTATGGAGACTTGCCAGGGTGAAGCTCCTGCCAATGCCAGCTCTTCCTCTTCCCAGAGAAAGAGGATGGTAGAAATGAATGCAACTCCCTGGAATGTTGAAACGCTTGGCATTTACAGCCATGTCATGTTGTGTCTGCTGCTGGCTAATTTAACACATGAACAGTGTCAGTGTCGTGCTTACTTAAAACCCTCTGTTGTACCGTACTGGTAAAAGTGTTGATTCTGGTCATTTGTGTTATAAGTTCAAATCCAGCCGGTCCTTTCCTTTCATTAAGAAGTACAAAAGAACTTTTTCTCAATGCCTATTCATCTTTGGGTGTCCTGGGGTGACTGAAGTCTCTACCCATTGCTATTAAGAAACTTTTTTTTTTTAAAGAAGTTATATGACATCAAAGGAGCATTTGATCCAGGAATAATATATTGGTTTGATATGCCACCCCAAACACTTCCCAGGTATTCCAGTCCAGTCTAGTGTAATCTGGTCTCTCAGCAGTGTTTGAAGCATGGTATTTAAGGGCTTTCCAGGAAAAGTGACTACACTGGGCCAGATCCTTAGGTGGTGTAAATCAATTTACGTAGCTGAAGTTGATGAAGTTGTGTGGGTTTACACCCGCTGAGTATCTGGCCCCAAAATTTCTCTCTTTCAGGAACAAGTGTAAGATTATTTCCAGTGATTGGTATGAAGGGTGGAAGCCGAAGGTGTTTGGAGGGAGAACTAAAAGGAGATGGGTTTTGCAGTCACCTCTGAAAGCAGCGAGGGTGCTGCTCACTCATTTTATCATTCCACAGTCTATGGCAGGCAGCTCCTGCCCTTGCAGATCTCTGCCAATCGCGTCCCATTTCTAGTGAAGCGAAGCCATGTGGGGAGGTCATCCTGGTGGGAGCAGGGGCAGGCTAAAACAGCCAGGTTGGTGAATGTCCAAAGCCTAGGCAGAGTGGCTGAGTCAAACAACCTGCGCACTCGGTCCCCTCCCCAGGTTCCTTCGCTTCCCTCCAGGAGCAAGGAGGAAGGGAGGGTGCCTTGTAGGTGAGTGAGCGCAACATGATCCGCATGAGGGCCTTTGGGTTGCAGTCCTGTCATTTCACCGGCGGAGACGCGCCTACATCAGGATGTCACAGCCGCCGCATGACTCAGCATGGAGGAGCCTTGAATGACCAGGAAGAGACACCATAAAACGAGAGGTTTCCACGAGGTCACCGTGTTAGTCTGTTTTGGCAATAACAACAAGAAGGAAGCTAAAGACAAACACATTTGCTAGGATATTAGAGCATAAAAGTGACACATTCATTAGGATATTGGAGCATATCAAGCTAAAACTCTCACTTCCTCAGATGCGGAAGGGAAAAAGAGAGAAACAAAGACAAGGGGGGGTACAGAGATGGGAGTGTGACAACAGTAGTAATGAAATCAGATGGATGTGGCTCACCTCTGACAGTGGTGAGAAGGGGAGAGTCCCTGAATGCGAACCACTTCACCTGTTTGTTTAGACCTGAACTGTTGCCCTGCTCCCATCTCTGTATCTCCTTTTTCCCTCTTTACTTGTTTCTTTTTCTCTTCTGCATCTGAGGCACTGAGCTGTGGTTCACGAAAGCTTGCGCTCTAATACCCTAATCCATTGGTGTGGGTCTGTAAAGGGCCACTGGACTCCTTTTTGGTTTTAGTAAAATAAGACGCACTAAGATGGTTTCCTCCCACAAGGCAACACAAAGCCAGCACCGTCTGGGCCTAACAAAAAGCTTTGGCTGCATCTAGACAGGCAAGTTTTTCCGCAAAAGCATCTGCTTTTGCGCAAAAACTTGCCAGCTGTCTACACTGGCTGCTTGATTTTGCGCAAAAGCACTGACATTCTACTGTCTGAAATCAGTGCTTCTTGCGCAAATGCTTTGACGTTCCCATTCAGGCAAAAGCCCTTTTCCGGAAATGTTTTTGCGCAAGAGGGCCAGTGTAGATAGCTAAAAACTGTTTTGAGCAAAAAAGCCCCGATGGCGAAAATGGCGATCGGGGTTTTCTTGCGCAAAACCACGTCTAGATTGAAGTCTAGAAGTGCTTTTGCGGAAAAGCGTCCGTGCCAATCTAGATGCTCTTT